>NW_003852542.1:4549224-4569144 GCF_000181295.1 Otolemur garnettii | reverse complement strand
GCCTGTAGTCCCAGCTACTTGGGAGGCTGAGGCAGGAGACTCGCTTGAGCCCAGGAGTTGGAGGTTGCTGTGAGCTGTGATGCCATGGCACTTTACCCAGGGATATAGCTTGAGGCGCTGTCTCAAAAAAAAAAAAAAAAAAAGTAAAACTCCAAAATAAAACTGAGAGTCCTAAATTAGCATTGATAACATTTAGTGTGTTTTTTTTTTCCATTCAGTTTTTTTTTTTTTTTTTAAGTATTTGGTTCTTTATAAAATTGATCCTATTGGCTGTAATACTTGTTTTGCATACTACTATTGGTCATAGACAAAGGTTACTCTGTGTGGAAAAAATGGTGTTCATACATCTTTTTGTCAAGAAAAACTATAGAAATTAAGAATGTTTAAGATAAGAAACAATTTAAAGCAAGACTATGCTCAACATGACCAATGTTTATATTTAAATTATTTTAGAATAAAATTTTGTAAGTCTGAAATTACATATCAAAAGCTCAGACATCACAGTATTTGACAAGTGAGCACAAACACACATATCGATCACTGTCTTCTTCCTTTGACTTTTAAGCTAATAGACATCTACTTGCTTGTTTCCAAATGTGTTCTTCAATCATATAATTAAAAAATTAAACTAACTGAGGAGTTATATTGGGTCCTTTGGAACTTTAATGACTTCTGTTTTATATATAATTTTGAATAATTAGTGTCATTTCCAAATTAGAACAAAATTTTTTAAAGTATATATTTCCCAGATGCAAATTATAAACGGATTGGAGTGATCCTATTTTTATCATCTAGAGAAATGTGAACAAAGGCAATATGGAGGGAATATAGGTATTTCACAGAGTTTAATACAAAAATAAATGAAGATGACAAGCATAACTATAAAAGTAGAAGATAATGGTATCATCTAGTCACAACACCAGGTAAGGTTACCTCTTAGTTTTTTTTATTATATTTGTTATCTCTTTTATAGCTTTATAAAACATAAATAAAATAATTAATTTCATCTCTTTCTTTAATAGTTTTATAAAACACAAATTAAAAAGTAATTGTACATTTATTATTTGTACTTTCCCTGATACTAACCCTTATCAGAATGTAGAGACTTATTGGAGTTCCCCTAATGCTACAGCCAGGGTTCAGAGCATAGATCCTCGCACGTAAGATTCTCAATAAACATTTGTGATTAAGTAAGTGAATGAATCTCTAAATTAATGCTTAGCTTAAAACAATTCTGACTAAAAATGAAGCATTCCAGAGGCTTCTTGAAAATGTGTCTTAATGTTTGTAAGGTTATTTTTTCTAGGAATTAAAAGATATCCTTGTCTTCACCGAAGGAAATTTTCATAGAACAATCCAAAGACATAAAACACATTTATAGATAATTTGTGTTTATTTCAAGTATCTTATAATTTCTCCATGTGATTATAAAACCCACAGAGTTATGATATTCAATGTGTAAAACATTATTAAATAAAAATTGGTGGAAAAAGAGGAAGCATCCACAATGAGCTCTCTTTCACTTTGTTTTTTCATTATTCACATTTTGCATTTTGAAAGAAACTGAATATAAACCAATTTAATAAATGTTTTTAAATTTTGACCTTATAAAAGGTGATTCCACAATTCTTTCAACTTATGAAACTCTGTGGACCCAGATATTTTGAAATGCATTAGCAGGGAATATATGCAAGCATTGAATCAATAGATTCACTTGATAATTATCCTGGAAATTCTTCAGGTATATGGTTGCACAGTCATCATTCAAAATAGCCCTGTTGCAATTCCAAGCTCCTCTTTCTCCTACCAAAACAGAATTCTGTAGATAATTTCTTTATTTAGTGAGCAAATGAACATCTTTGCCAACAACTTATCAACCATTTATCTACAATAGTTGATTCAATTTATTTTAATAGTTGCATTAATAGGATGAAATCATAGCCTATGTCAAATTAGCCCTTGTAATGGTCAAATGAAACAAAATCAATAAATAAGGATTTTTGAGAATCATTTCACTTTATCTTCACTTTTTCAGTAGCAGAATTACCCATTATACTTTAAGTCAGCATAATTACTTTCATTCTTCGTTTCCTCTTTTATGTGTTCAATACTCAGTTGAATCCCCCTTTGGTCCCAACTCCACCTTTTGAATGAGTTTATCAATAAAACTATAGTAATGGTTCAAAATGTACAAAAGAAAAATCCTATGTTTAGAGTCTTATTTTACATTTTAATTACATACTATTTTTATTTCCCATATTTATGAGTTCAACAGAGACTAGAGTGAAAGAATATTTTTCTAAATCTGTGTTGCTGAAAATAGTATGTATGAGTTTTAGTAAAAGTAATTCCTGTCCCAGATTGAACTTGGGCCCTCCTCAGGTCATGTTCTCAAAAGGCTTACCTTACCTTTTGATTTCTTTCTCCCCTGAGCTAGCTAATCAAATCTCTTTATCCTGGCTCTTAAGTGCTCTGACGAGCGTTCGTCATGCCTCATTCTCTTCTATTGCTCTGTCTCTGGAAGTTTTCTTGCTATTTCTTTCTTTACTTTCCAGTACCATTTTGAAGATTTGCCCATCTTTTTCCTTTACAGGAAAACATCATTTCCGTTTCATTAGTTAGTTAACCAAAAAGAAAGAGTTGTAACTCTAGATATTTAAGGCCACATATTCCATTTAAACAATCTTCCTGCCTCTGTCTCCAAGAGGAAATAATTCCCTCAGACTCAGGTTCCCTTCTGGATGCAAGAAGAATGCATCGAACTGTTGTCTCAGCTCCTCAGGGTTCTTGGGAGAAAAGGCAGCATAGAGTCCAAACACAACCAAAACCTCATAAACAGAGGTCTTTGGAACTGGACAAACTAATTTTCAAATCCCTATTTTATAATTTATAATTCAGGTTTGTTAAGGAAAAAAACCCACATTTTTTCTAAAAAGATAAAATAGTGACCATCTTGCAGAAAAAATGTACACAGTTTAAAGATTTTATCCTTTTCATTAATGGGGAACCCAGGCAGATTTTCATAATAAATTCAAGAGAATCCAAGGACTGTGTATGTAGATGATGAATATAAAGTAGTTTTGTGTACATATCCTTATCTATATATACATGTTATATACACACACTCACTACAGGGTATTAATATTTATATATGTATACATACACACATACATACACATATCAGGAATATTGGAAGGTGAGTTTTGACATATCCAGTTGTGATTTGTCATAGTTGAAGTTAATTTTGTGGTATTTTTGAGAATACATTCAGATCCTAAGGTGGATGGAGTTCATTTTTATCACTGACTTTGAATATAGAAGGCAAACTTTGAGTAAAATAATATTGAGCACACTTCTAATTTTACTGTGCAATGTTTCATCACCATTATAATGTTGTTTTTGCTGCTTTTACAGCAATTTGCCATATAATCCTATGTTCTCAGAGGATTCATTAAAAATTCCCAATTTCACCTACTAGTATTTGTCCTGTGCATAATATGCCTGGTTACATATTTTTAGTGGATACTGTACAATCTAGAAAAGTATCAAGATAATCTTTAGCAGGTGAAATAGTTGCAACAATTTAGGTATTCTGGTTAATTAATACATCACCGATAGTATTAAATACCATATGTACTTGTTATAAAAACTCCACGGTTCAACAAATTACCTGTAGACAACATTAACAGCAAATGCTGGTCTTATTATTTATAATTTGACACTGTGTCCCTGAAGACGAAGTGTACTTATTTGAAAAACACTGTTCTCTGAGATGTGGATGTGGAGGTGGGTGCATATCATATATCTGACAGCACTGAACTTTACAGGAGCCCTGTGATTATAGAAAATGGTTGTTAAGAAAACACATACTCTATTGTGCTTTGAAAAAGACTCATGACACTCCACAAACTTACATTACATGGCTAGGGAGAAAATTTGAGTCGTCTCTCATTACATTAGCCACTCATAAAGTCTCCTCACTTCCATAGTCTTATGGGTTCATCTCAGGTGTCATATGATTTCTGGATATTATTCAGTTCCTGAGATTTCTATGCTTTATTCTTAGTCTGCTTGTCTGTCTTTTAGCTTTTGGATTATAGGTGAGAACCAAAGATCATACATTTCTTGAGCTTGATCTGTTTAATGATTATTATGCTGCATCTGAATAGGCTGTTGCTTTTTCTATGCAATTCAAGCAGTCAAGGAATGTAGTTCCTTGTCAGAAGCTAGCTCTCACTGCCGTATTTAGAAGCTGAAGTGAAATAAACAACAAAGTGAAGACTTAAGTTGACTCTTAATTCTCTAACTTTTAATTTATGTTGCTTTGGAATATTTCTTTTAATTTTTTTTTTTTTTTTTGGCCAGGGCTGTGTTTGAACCTGCCACCTCCAGCATATGGGGCCAACGCCCTACTCCTTTGAGCCACAGGCACCTCCCCTTTTAGTTTTTTTTTTTGATCCTTAATTATTATACCTACACATAATGATGCTAATGTGTGCTCTGTTTATCTGAGATGATCTGACAAATACTTAAAAACATTGGTATACAACAGTGTTTCATAGTTAATAAATCATTATATAGATGCAATGAACTTTATTAACTTAACCTTAATAAGTTAATCACCTTCATAAAGATTACCAAGTGTATTTAGGGCATTTCTTATTAGTGGCTTTTATTATACATATATTAGACTGTTTTATTTCCTATTTACATATTTCTATATTTTTTGTTTAGCTGGCTAATAAATTGTAGATTTATTTATGAAAGAATACAGTGAAAGTCATTTGGAGACAACAGGTCGAAGGTTAGTTAATTTCTGACAAGGGCAAATTCCTCTTGGAGCCATTGCAAAATAAACCTAGTGTGTAAAGAAAACATAAGCATAAGGCTAATCAGGCTTGAATGAAAGTACAAATGAAGGAGGCATGTTTCCTTATTGAGCAATGGGTGTACCAACATTTGGGAGAAGAACTAGGTAAGCAGGACTGATAGTATGCCAGAGTCCTTTAGCATTCTCCACATATTCCACATATGGTGAATAATTTTGCCAAATGGATTTGTGCAAAAGTTGGATGTGAGTCATTTTAAAGCCAAAGAATTTAGATTTATTATTATTCCTTTATCCTATCTCCTCCTTTTACAGTAACCCTGAAAGCTGCATATGTCAGGAAAAATAAAAAACAAACACCTCTTTAATTATTGATGGAAATATTCTATGAGTGATATTAGACCACTGAGATTTGGGGAAACACAGATGCTACAGCATTGCCTAGCTTGATTTACATAAAAAAAGGATGAGTTAATATTTGGGCACTTTGAATTGGAGCAGTTTCTGATAATCAGAATGGCTTTATTAGTAGTAAAGTGGTATAAAATGGGCCTTCAAGAAGAGCTTTTACAAAGTAGATATCCATTAATGATAGTTATGATGATGAAGATGATAAAGATATTGGTATTGATGCTTCTGTTGCTGATGATGATGAAAAATGAGGGTATTCACTTGGATCTAAATCTGACACTTAAAAGTCAGGTCTGTATGTGACATTGGAAAGATTCATTGGAAAAAATGATAAGACTTAGCTGCCACCTGAGACTGCTAGTGCATCAACAAAAGATTAATGACTTGTTGGTGCCAACTAACTAATTCTCCCCACTCATTATAACCTGGTTCTTACTAGTGTGCTCAGAGATGGTTCCCCCCAAAAGCCCATGGTTCAATGTGTGTTTGATTCTTCTATGCATAATCTTATACACATGTATGTGTGAGTGTGAGAGAGAGAGAGACTAGAGATTTAGGCTTGGTAGTAGCATTTATGTAGGCACATGACTAATGCTGATTCAACTTTCAGAAACTCTGTTAACGAATTAAAGCATTGTAATTATCTTTTTCTTCTCAAATATATGGTTCTTTAACTCTTTCTAGGAAATACACAGGTTTATCAAAAAACAAAATTTTATGAAAACTTGAAAAGAGTAGGTTATATGGGAAGGGTGGTTCTCTACTAAGATAGAGATTTAAGGTGTCCCTGAAGAGCTAATAACTCTGCAGCATGTGTGGGCTCACCTTACAAACTATAAAATAATTAGTAAATATTTGATTAGTGAGTAAAAATGTATCGTTACCATGTTATATACAAATAAATGTCAAGTAACTGCCAAATCAAACAGAGCATTTTATGTGTGTCTATATCAAAGTCAAAAGCATGTCAATTATGTACAGTGCTTGACAGAAAAGACAAGGATAATTCATTTCTAGAGTTTAAGTAAGAATATCCATAATAATTTTTCCCCACAGACTTTGTGATAGGCTAATAGGATCACAAAGGCTTCCACACTGTTCATATTTTAACACACATCCTCAGAGAGATGCCACATTAGAAACGTGAATAAAGGTCTTAACTCTAAATTCAAGAAGAGATTATTATTTTTGCATTTTACTATGTACTTTTAAGTTGTATCTTAATAAATGGAGATTAGAGTACCAAAAATGTATTAATTATCTTATTTTTTGATAAGTGTATTAGTGTGGGTTCTCTAGAGAAATAAAACCTATTGGAGACAGAACATATGGATATAAATACAAAGGACAAAGATACAAAGAAAGAGATGGACAGATACACATATAGACAGACAGAAATAGTTTTATTATAGAGAATCAGCTCACCTAATTATGGAGTTGAATTATCACATAAACCGCTGTCTATAGGCCAGAGACACAGAAAAGCCAGTGGTCTAATTTTGGTCCAAGGGCAAGAGAAGACTCATGTCCCAGCTCAACAAGCAGTCGGGAGGAAAGGAGATGAGTTCTTTTTTCCTAAGCCTTTTGGTTCTGTTCATTTTCTCAAAAGTTTGGGTAACATCTACCATCCACCCACATTGGGGAGGAAAGTCTGCAATACTGAGACCACCAATTTTAATAGCATCCAAAAACACTTTCACAAGGACAACCAGAAATAATGTTTACTCTGCATACCCTGTGGTACAATCAATAAAATTAGCCATCATAATTAGTGACAAGAGCTGAGATTAATAGAATCATATTGCAGGCACTATATTCTACAGATGACGGAGTCTGACAGTTAAGTTTGTGAGCTTATCCTAGAAAAAGTGCTACATACCCCTTTGGTGAATATTGCTATGGTCACCTTCTAAGTACTCCCTTTGGGAAGCTATGCAGAACACATCTGAAGGCATCATATTTCTAGACTTTGAACTATACTGCAAGTCTATTGTAACCAAATAAGCAGAGTGTTGGTACGAAAATATAGACATAGACCAAGGGAACAGAACAGAGAATCCAGATATAAAAGCATCTATCACCAACTAACTGATTTTTGACGAAGCAGACAATAATGTACATTGGGGAAAAGAAACCCTATTCAATAAATAGTGTTGGCAAAAATGGATTGCCACATGCCAAAAATGAAACAGAACCCCTGCCTTTCACCAATCAAAAATAATTAATTCAAGATGGATAAAGACTTATATAGAAAAAGATAAGAATTCTAGAGCAACATGTAAGTAAAACTCTTCTTGTCATCAGCCTAAGCAAAAACTTTATGAGGAAGACCTCAATGGCTATTTATGGAATCAAAAAAAATTAATAAATGGAAGCTGATGAACCTAAAAAGCTTCTGCACAGCTAAGAAAACAATCACGAGAGCAAAGAGACAACCTACAAAATGGCCTTTTTGCTAAGAAAATATTTATAAACTACATATCTAGTAAAGGGCTAAAACCAATAATTAACAGAGAATTCAAGCAAATCAGCAAGAAAAAAATAAAACCTTATTAATAAGTGGGGAAAAGTCCTGAACAGAAGCTTTTCAAAAAATTACCAATAACATATGAAAAAATATTCAACACTACTAATCATGAGAGATGTGCAGATTAAAACCACAATGAGATATTACCTTACCCCAGTTAGAATGGCTCTTATCAAAAAGTCCCAAACTATAGATGCTTATGTGAATACACAGATCAAGAAACACTTATTACATCATTGGTGGCACTGCAAATTAGTATAATCTGTATGGAAAACAGTATGGAGAACTAAAAGTAAAGCTGCTATTTGATCCAGCGATCCCTCTGTTGGGTATTTGCCTGAAGGAAAAAAGACTTTTCTTCAAAAAGACACCTGCACTTGAATGTTTATTGCTGCAGAATTCACCATACAAAGTTGACAAATCAACCCAAGTGCCCATCAATTCATGAGTGAATTAATAAAATGTAGTATATGTGTAATACCATGGAGTACTACTCAGCCACATGAAAAGGTGAATTAATACCTTTTGCATAAATCTGGATGGAATTGGACACCATTCTCCCAAGTGAGGTGTCTCAAGAATGAAAAAACAAATACACATATACTTACTATGAATCCTGAACTGATGAGCACACTTGTGTGTAGTGTGGAGAGAAGTAAAGCTCAGTGGAAATCAAACAGGTGGGAGGGGACGAAGGGGAGAAGCAACAACCTACCTGACGGGTACTATAAACATTTTTTGGGTGACAGGTATACTTTTAGCCAGTATTCAAGCATTACAAAGGTGATCCGGGTAACCTAAAACCTTTGTATGCCTTTAATATTTTGAAATAAAATAAATAGTGCTTATTTATAAAATTAAGTCATTATAAAATAAATCAGATGTTAAAATATGAATATTACATATTTCCACTTTAATATCTCAAATAGACAAAATCAAGAGAAAAAAAGAAGTTACCAGGTCTAATGGGAATGGGGAATAGAGGAAATATGTTTAATGGTAAAAGAGTTTCCATTTGGGCTGAAGGAAAATGTTTGGAAATGGATTGTGGTAAACATTGTACAACACTGTGAATGTGTTAATGCCACTGGTACTCTTAAAAATGGTTAAATGGAAAATTCTATGAGATTGTATTTATGTGTATATATATAATAAATATGACATATATACACATAAAACACAATAAATGGAAACAAAATTCAAAAATCAAGAATAAATTATTTTTTAAAAATATCAAAGGGAGGGCAGTGCCTGTGGCTCAAAAGAGTAGGGCACTGGCCCCATATACCAGAGATGGTGGGTTCAAACCCAGGCCCGGCCAAAAACCACCAAAAAAAAAAAAAAATCAAAGGATATTTTATTGAAAAATTTTTTTGTAAGCAGTTGAGGATGACACCTATGATCAATGCTTAAGGCAGCGCATTAACCTTAGACTCACCACTTCCCACCTGCTTTACGATGCCTTTTGAAAATCCTTGTACTTCAGTGCTTTGGCTTTGTTTTTAGTGGCATTCAATGCCTTATACTCTTGAAGTAGATATTAGTCAAACGTTCTGTGTATTCACCCTCTAACTTGATCATTGCTGCTGCTCTAATTTTGTGTGCCGAAAATATAATGATTGAAGTTGTAAATCCAAGGTCAGGTTTAGAATTCTTTCTTGGTAAAGAGACATCTACGTCCAGATCTATCCTTGGTTAAACAAGAACTACTGTGAGATTTGACAGATGGAACTCTTCTCTGGCACATTCTTTACAGCCTCCCACAAACAAATACCTTGATCCATTCTGTGTTTCAACACACATTAAGGCAATGTTCTATGCTTTTTTTGAATAGGATCTTTACTTGGAAACTGAAAGAGAAGAATTCTATTACTGGATTTTGTGTAAGAGGTAAATGACCATGAAAGAAAAAAGGGAGTTTTTTTCTTCTTTGACCTTAATGGTTCTTTTGCTAAGTAAGGGCTTGATTTAGTGATTGACAAAATCTGTTAGCAGCAGAAATCTTTATCTATGTAACAAATAATAATGAATCTATTCTGTTTGACACTTCCTGATTCTCTTCACTTCACCTGTGAAATACCAGTAGAAGAATGGTGGATTCAGTATTTAATGCCATACACTTTTATGTAGCAGCCCTCTTGAAAATTGATGTGTTCAATATCTTTATCGTATATTAAGCACACACACACACATGCACATATACACATACTCTTTAGACATATTAAGGAAGATTTAATGTAGTATTTATTGTTTATTAAGGTAAAATTATCATAAAAGAGAATTTACTATTTTAAAGTAAACAATTTTAGCAGCATTTGGTACAGCCAAATGTGCAATCATCAATTCTATTTAGTTCTAAAACTCTTAACATTAAATGTATTAGTTTCCAATAACTGCTTTTCCATTAATTGAATAATACACCTTTTAGACAATGTGAAAAGATGGACTCTGATGAAAATCAAAATTACATCAACATGACTGCTATAGCAGAAAGCTAGAATTAAAATTCTGGAGTAGACATGTATGCATGCATACATGCTGAAATATTTTTTAAATACTGTATGTAATCAGAAAATAAATCTTCTATTTGTTTCCCTTCACAATAGTTTTTAGTTTGCAACCTTAGCTGTCTTTGGCTTGTGTTGCTACTGTCCCTTTTTAAACCATTTTATAGCATATTTTTACAAATTTTATCATAAGCTAGCTACAGTCAATCAACATTGATAAGTTAAAAGTCCTAATCTTTGACCTACTGACATAGGTAATGAGTTATCACTCACAAACAGTAAGATTATGTTTAGAAAAAAACCTTCTGATACCTTGTCTCAAGGGAGTAAATAATGTATAATTATATGTGCTACAAAAAATAGTAGGTAGAGATTCCTTAGGGGTGCGGGAGATGCTTTTAAGCTTCTCTGAATAATAGCTAACATTTCCGTAATGATTTGCAGTTAATATTCCATGTCATAATATTAATTAATTTCATTCACAAAATAATCTATGTAAGAAGCTACTATTATCTTTATTTTACAAAATGATAAATAGACTCAAAGACTTGGTGAATCTTACGTAGATTTTAAGTAACAGCAGAAGCAGCAAGTATTGATGATTTCACTTCAAGTTTCAGAATTTAGCCATCAGCAAGGCTGGTTGCATTTGAAATATATCCATTTTCATAAACCTGCCCAATGGAATCAGCTAAACAATAAATGGACAAGGTAACTTTGAAACATGGATATAATATCTGATTTCATTATCTCCAAAAAACCACTTACGGATGGAAGGATCCTTGATATTATTGTCTTCTAATACCTCAGAACTAGGGAATTCTAAGGAAGAGTATACAGAATGGATTGATATTTGCCCCTGTCTTTTAATTTAATACTGAATATTATTAAGAACTATATTAAATTTTTAAAAAATTACATGTTTTTCTGGCAACTTACAATGGTGCACTATCCTGAAATTTCAAAAGCAATGATGAGCATGGGCAACTCATATCGAGGGACATATGTGAATGTGGTTATATGACTTTCACAGGACAGAATCCAAATAGGGCATGTTCTGTTTAGATTTATAGAGAGAACTACTTGTCTATTTTAAAAGTTTACCGAAAGGGGGAAAAAAAACTATTTTTGCTCCTGAATTGACTATAATTTAATTTTTATTTAACATACATTCCTAATTAAGGGATTTTTCAAATTTCCCCAGTCTTTGTTCGTGGATTTCAAATTATGGAGAAAATAGGAGAATTTTGTAGTGTACTTGGTCCAACATGATTTCTGTGGTCTTCAGGGAAAACATAAATGTTTGTTCTGTTTTGTTTTTTCCTTCCCAAGCTTTGCAGGAAGAAATTCTGACATTGTACTCAATGGAGAAGGTCTGACCTTTACAAAAAGATAAAAGTTGTTTCAGTTTCATGATGCATTGACATACCTATTAGGTTCTCCAACACTGAAGGTGCACTTTCCCCAAATCATGTTGGTTAAAGAAATATCCCTAGCTTCTTTCTTTCTGAGGTGGGCCTGAACCCCAAGAGAGGTAGGCAGACATTTAGATGGGCCCCAAGAATATACATGGAGCAAATGGTATAGCTTCTATTTTACATGATAAGGTAAGAAATGCCTTTCCTTATTTCCACTCTTGCTCTATTCTAGATACTATAAGGCTATTACTAATCCTTATAACCACCAGATAGACCTGACTCTCCATTTTAAGGAACCATAAATTCCATGCCAAGTCTTCTGCCTATAGAAAGATTACAGCACAAATCAGAAAGATCCCCTGTTCTTCATGGAGCAAGATTCCTAAAGCAAAAACTTTAATGGATATCAGAGAGAAAATGTGTTGCAAAGAATTATTCATATACAAATGAGCTTTTAATGCAAGAAAACTGCAAAAATAAAAATTTACAAAAGCAGATAAAGGGGGTATAGTTTGCGTTCCATGTACAGCTTCCCTGGGTATTGACCAGAACAGCATCCAGTATCACGTCTTTGATCCATTCACCTCCAGCCATAAAGCAAGGTTAAGATAAGGATGTCAATTTGAGAAAGTTTGAAGGCTAGAGGGTAAGGGCATTCATATGCATCCATGGGCCATTTAAAAGGAGGAATAAAGATACTGCTTATTGATTTTCTCTCCTCTGGCTGCACTATGACATTAATCCTATATAACTGATTGTTATAAGAGAACAGAAAAGAGCAATATTAAAAATAAACAAACAGGGCTTGGCACCTATAGCTCAGCGGCCACATAGGCCAGTGCTGGCAGGTATGAACTGAGCCCGGGCCTGCCAAACAACAAACGCATATACAACCAAAAAATAGCTGGGCACTGTGGCAGGCACCTCTCGTCCCAGCTACTTGTGAGGCTGAGGCAAGAGAATCACTTAGGCCCAAGAGTTTGAGGTTGCTGTGAGCTGTGACCATAGTACTCTATCAAGGGTGACATAGTGAGACTCTGTCTCAATAAATAAATACATAAAGAAGGAAAGAAAGAAAGAAACACACACAAAAAAGAGATTTTCCTCTACTTTAAAAAAATTTTTTTTTAAGTTGGGTATTTTATTTTTATTCAAATGATAGCTGTGTACATTAATGCAATCATCCTTCAATTCCTTTATTAGGTATATATCTAGAAGACCAAAAATCACATTTTCCTCCACTTCTTAGAGCTCCTACACCTGAAAGGGGCAGGGAAGCTGTGGGTCTTTATGCCACTAATTGTTCTCTCACCTAGTTAGCAGTATTGCAAAGCTATTGTCCAGTTCTTTTCTGCTGTTTTATCAAATATTTGGTTGTTTGAAAAGATAACTTATTTTAATTCTATTACCGTTTAATTAATTTATAGCTAGTAACTGCAATATCATCACTTATCAAATATTGAAAGGGGGGGTCCTATTATTTCCATCAATGTTAAAACCTTTGCTTTGAAACCTATAAAAATTTTCCCAGAGCCAGGTGGATCAGGTCCCAAAGACCACAGTGTTTCCATAGGACCCCACCTGCTGTTGTGTTCAAGCCTCTTCCACATGCAGAGTTTGTTTCATTTGCATTACTGTGTTTCCCCAAAAATAAGACACTGCCTTATATTTATTTTTTCTCAAAAAGACACACTAGGGCTTATTTTCAGGGGATGTCTTATTTTTATTAAGTATAATACAACAATCTACATTTATTCAAGTATAGTTAAGTAATCTTCTCCTGGAACCTGACAGGGGGAGCCACCTTGTTGGTGGGGCTGATGCTAGTGATGCGTGAACTCCTTTCCCCTAGCCATTCGCACGTGTGCAATAGGATGCCTGTGACTGCAGTTACCACCCACACACCCACACAAGTGCAAACAGCTCAGAGGAAGGAGCTGTGGCAGATAAAAGGTATTCCAGTCTTCCTTACTGCTCTGCGCCAAGACACATGGTCTTATTATCTGGGTAGGGCTTATACTTAACAAATGCATAGAGATCCTGCTAGGGCCTATTTTGGGGGTAGGTCTTATTTTGGGGGAAACAGTAATTATTTTACTAACTCAAAGAATTTAGCCAAGTCTTTTTAAGAGAATGCTAGAATTTTAAATTTCAGTGGCCCCTTTGTAGCTTTCGAGACAAAAATTTCATCCAAAGAAAGAATAATATCTTCATGGTATCTAAGTAATGATCTTTCATCCTTGATGAGAATATGCCACATAATAAGGAAATACAATATAGGAAGCTACTGGGTTAAGCATAAATGACATTGTCTCTGTCCCTATCCCACTTTTTCCCTTGCCCTTTTTTGTGGTGTATTTAGAAAAAATATTCAAAGCTTTGTTACATACAGTGTGTAAAGCATTACATAATAGCTAAGTCATTTCTTCTCTGGGCTAAACATCTTCAATCTCTTAAGCCACTTTTGTGCTGGGAAACCCTTAAGAAATTTTCTACATAGGCATCTCAGTCATTTGCCAAGTAACATCCATTCCTTCATCTGGAAAATAAGGGTTTTATAAGAAATCATCAAAGTAACTTACCTACATTAAAACTAATAAAGGAATTACAAGCATGTCATAGTCTTCCAAACTCTAACATCTCAAATACTATCCAGATAAATTATGCACAGTCTCTCTTTTGTAATTATTTTAGCGTTAAACGGAGGAAGGCCACTTTTTCTAATCTGAAATTAAGAAAAATATGACTGGGTATCACTCTCTTTCATTTGGGAATAAAATAAGGGTCACATCACCTTAGTTTTGGAAAAGCAGAGGAAAGCAGTATCTATAGATTGTGGCTCCATATGAATCATTCTATGTTGAAATGAAGGATGGAAGCTTCACTTCCTAAATAAAGTTAATGGAAAGAAGAAGCAGTACCTGCAGAAATCACGGAAATTAGTGTGGGCATACCTGGTTATTATGTTGTATTTATTGGTAAAATATAAAAAGGACATTTAAAAATAATTTTGATTTCTGAATTTAAAGTTTAGAATCTCATCTCACTGGTATATAAACAGAATCAATTGATTAGGAGTTGGGATTGTGTCAAAATGATGTAAAATAATGACCATGGAACATAATATCTAAACTTATGTTACATGATCACAAATTTCTGAAAATTCTCTAGTTTGTGGCTATTTCTTGTTATATTTTTGCTAACAGAAATCCAATGCATCATATAGTATAACTAAGTTTTTTTCTTGAATGCAGCTCTTAGAAAGAAAAATATCTTTATTCCTTGTGAACATAGAAATGATTACATTGTTTCCTCTATTCTAGAATTCCCTCTTCCTGGAGAGAGTAAGGGATGGGTCATGATTTTGAAAGAATTTCAGGGTGGCAGAATAGCTAAATCACTTTTACTCTCAGATGGTCCCAAGAAATATGGAACATCAGAACTGAGCATGGAGAGAAGAAAGGGGAATTCAGAGAGCAGTGGGAGTAGGCTGGCATTGCCCAGAATGTGTCTGTGGTGAATTCAGGGCTCATATAGACAGAGATGTGGGGTGTTAGTAGCAATAGTTCAGACAGGCAAAAATCTATCCTAGATAAAACTGTATCTGGAATGGTGCTCCTGCTTATATTATAGTTACACATTCTCTGGGGGTGTATTGCTGAGTACAGCTGGGCCCTTTGAATTCTATATATTTGGAAAGCCCAGGCTAAGCAAAGATTTCTGACTTGAACTTTCAACTCTTTTTTATATGAATAGCTAAAAACAACTATTTAACTATCAATATGTGTATATGTAGTTTTATATATGTGTCTATGCATACACATACATTCATATATATATATATATACACACACACACACACAGAGGATACACACATATATATGTATGTATGTGTGTGTGTGTGTGTGTGTGTATTCACTTAGGACATCCAGATTATGTAAAACTATTATATGAATGCTCAATAGTCACAGCTCTCAGGATAAAAATTTGCTTTCTTTCCTTCTTTTTTCTTTTTTTTTTTTTTTGAGGCAGAATTTCACTTTGTCACCCTTAGTAGAGTGCCATGGTATCATAGTTCCCAGTAACTTCAAACTCCTGGGCTCCAGTGATCCTCTTGTCTCAGCCTCCTGAGTAACTGGGACTTTAGGTGCCCACTACAAGCTGGCTAGTTTCCCTATTTTTAATAGAGATGGGGATTTGCTCTTGCATGGACTAGTTTTGAACTTTTGAGCTTAAGTATTTCACTGCTTCAGCCTCTTGGAGTGTTAGGATTACAGATGGCAGCCCAGCAACAATTAGATTTTTAAATATTTGTTTATTTATTTATGATTGTTTGGGATTCATTGAGGGTACAAAGAATTAGGTTACAGGGTGGTTCCAGTAGCTCAAGGAGTAGAGTGCTGGCCCCATATACCAGGGGTGGTGGGTTCAAGCCCAGCCCTGGCCAAAACTGCAAAAAAAAAAAAAAAAAAAAAAAAAAAAAGAATTAGGTTACACTGATTGCATTTGTTAGATGAAATCCCTCTTATAATTGTGTCCCAGCCCAAGAGGTGTGCCATACACTGTGACCCTCCCAACTCCCTTTCTCCTCCTCTTTCCTCACTTACTCATTCCACTACTCTCCCTTATGTTAGCTCATCTACTGCTTTCATATTAGATTAGAGTACATTGGATTCTTGCTTCTCCATTCTTGTTATACTTTACTAAGAAGAATGTGTTAGTAAACACATCCATCCAAGTTAATACAAAAGATGTACAGTTTCCATCTTTTTTAATGGCTGAATATGTATTCCATGGTATACATACACCACAGCTTGTTAATCCATTCCTGGGTTGGTGGGCATTTAGGCTGTTTACATATTTTGGCAATTGTAAATTGAGCCACGATAAAGTCTAGTGCAAATGTCCTTGTGGTAAAAGGATTTTTTTTTTCTTGAGTAGATGCCTAATAATGGGATTGCAGGATCAAATGAGCGGTCTAATTTGAGTTCTTTGATCATTCTCTATACTTCCTTCCAAAAAGGTTGTATTAGTTTGCAGTCTGACCATCAGTATAAAAGTGTTCCCTTCTCTCCCCATCCATTCCAGCAGTGACAGCTTTAAGACTGATAAGGGCCATTCTCACTGGGGTTAGGTGAAACCTCAAGGTAGTTTTGATTTGAATTTCTCTGATGATTAGGGATGATGAGCATTTTTTATATGCTTGTTAGCCATTCATCTGTCTTCCTCATAGAAGGTTCTATTTATCTCTCTTGACCAATAATATATGAGATTGTTGGGTCTTTTCGTTGTTGATTAATTTGAGTTCTCTATAGATCCTAAGTATCAAGTTTTTGTACAATTCATAATATGCAAATATCTTTCCCAGTGTGAAGGTTGCCTGTTTGCCTTGGTTGTTGTTTCCTTAGCTGTATCCCATTGTTCCATTTGTTTATTTTTGTTGTTGTTGCAATTGCCATGGAAGTCTTCTTCCTAAAATCTTTCCCTGGGCCTATATCTTCAAGTGTTTTCCCCACACTTTCTTTGAGTATTTTTATAATTTCATGCTTTAGATTTAAATCTTTTATCCATCTTTAATCAATTTTTGTAGGTGGTGAGAGGTGCGGGTTCAGTTTCAGTCTTTTAGATGTAGTTACCAGGTTTTCTCAGCACTATTTATTGAATAGAGTTTATTTTCCCCAGTGTATGTTCTTGTTTGGTTTATCAAATATCTGGTGGCTGTAATAGGTTAGTTTCATATCATGGCTGTCTATACAGTTCCAAATGTCAATGTCCCTATTTTTGTGACACCACCATACTGTTTTGATCACTATGGCCCTGAAGTATAGCCAAAAGTCTGGTGGAGTGATACCTCTGGCTATGTTTCTATTACTAAGAATTGCCTTTGCTATATTGGTTTTTTTCTCATTCTATACAGAATGAAGAATTATGTTTTCCAAATCTTGAAAGTATGATGATGGTATTTTAATGGGGATTGCACTGAATCTGTGCTTTGGGTAGTATAGACATTTTGATAGTGTTGTTTCTTCCCAGCCATGAGTGTGGTTGTTTATTCCATGTGTTAGTGTCTTCTGCTATTTCTTTTCTTAGGGTTTTGTAATTTCCTTTATAGAGTTCCTTCTTCACTTTTTTTAGGTATATTCCTAGATATTTCATTTTTATGAAGCACTGTGAATAGAATTGTGTCCTTGATTAGCTTCTCATCTTGACTGTTATTGGCATATATAAAGCCTATAGATTTGTTTAGATTGATTTTATATCGTGAGACATTACCTATTTTTTGATAAATTCCAGGAGTCTTGTGGTTGAGCCTTTGGAATTCTCTAAGTATAAGATCATATCTTTGGCAAAGAGCAAGAGTTTGACCTCCTCAGCACCCATTTGAATGCCCTTTATTTCCTTCCCTTGCCTGATTGTATTGGCTAGAACTTCCTGCACAATGTTGAATGGTAGTGGTGATAGAGAACAACCTTGTCTGGTTCCTGTACTAAGTGGAAAAGCTTTCAGTTTTAGTCCATTTGTTATAATATTATTAGCTGTGGGTTTGTCATAGATGGCTTCAATAAGATTAAGAAATCTGTCACTTATACCTAAATTCTTAAGTGTTCTAATTAGAAAAGTATGCTGAATTTTATCTGATGTTAAGTATTTCCTGTAGAGCTGTTTTTCTTCTGTTGATATGCTGAATTACATTTATGAACTTGCATATGTTAAACCAGTCTTGTATACGTGGGAAGAAACCTACTTGATCATAATGAATGATTTTTTTTTTAATGTGTAGCTGCTATCAATCACCTAGGATTTTATTGAGAATTTTTTCACCTATATTCAATTAGTGAAATTGGTCTGAAGTTTTCATGTTTAGTTGGGTCTTTTCCTGGTTTTGGTGTCATAGAATGTGTTGGTGAAGATTCCTTCCTCATCAATTTTTGGAAATAATTTCTGAAGTATGGGTATAAGCTTTTCTTTGAAGGTTTGATAGAATTCTTATGTGAAGCCATCTGGACCAGGGCTTTTTTTTTCCCCCCTTGGGAGATTTTTTTATTGTTTCTTAAATCTCAGTACTTCAAACTGATCTGTTCAAGAGAAGTATTTCTTTTTGATTAAGTCTATGGAGAGATTGTGATTCCAGATATTGATCCATTTCCTCCACTTTGTCAAATTTCTGGACCTAGAGTTTCTTGTACTACTCAGAGATGATCTCTTATATCTCTGTGGCATCTGTTATTATTTCTCCTTTATAATTTCTGACTGAGGTTACTAGAGATTTTAATTATTTTTACAAAAAACCAACTTATTCTTTCATTAATTTTCTGAATAATTCTTTGTTTTAAATTTCATTAATCTCTGATTTGATGTTGGCTATTTCTTTTCTTCTTCTGGTTTTGGGGTTAGATTATTCTCCTTTTATTGGTTCCATAAGATGGTTCACACATTTGTTGCTGTACTCTCTTTGTGTTTTTGGAATGTAGGCATTAAATGCAATACATTTCCCTCTTATGATTGTTATGATTGCATTTGCTTTCTCCCACAGGTTTTGGTAAATTGTGTTTTCATTGTTGTTATGTTTGAGGAATTTAATGATTTCCTGATTTATCTTTTCATAAACCCAACTATCATTCAGCATAGGGTTGTTTGATTTCCCTGTATTTCTGTGGGAATGAACTTTATTTTTTTGGAGTTGAGTTCTACCTATATTGCCTTATACTCTGAGAAGAGACAAGGTATAATTTCTATTCTTTTAATTTTGCTGAGGTTTGCTTTGTATCCTAGGATGTGGTCAATTTTGGAATATGTACCATCCTGACATGAAAAATGTACATTTCTTAGCTTTGGGATGGTGTGTTCTGTATATGTTTATTAATCCCATTTGTTCTAGGGTCATATTTAAGTCCTTTCTGTCTTTGTTTAGTTTCTGTTTAGAGGATCTGTCCAGTTCTTTCAGAAGGGTGTTAAACCTTGACTGTTATGGTGTTATGGAATATCATATTGCTCAAACCCATTAAAGTCTGTTTCATAAATCTGGGAGCAATTGTGTTGGGTACAGAAATATTTAAAATTAAAATGTCTTCTTGTTGTATTGTTGCTTTGAACAGTACAAAGCATCCATCTTTGTCTTTCTTTACTTTAGTTGCTTTAAATCTGCTTGTGTATATAAATAAGATTGCAACCACTCCTTTCTCCTTATTTTTATTTCCTTGTAATACTATTTTCTTTTTTTTTTTTTTT
>NW_003852542.1:4499323-4548605 GCF_000181295.1 Otolemur garnettii | reverse complement strand
GCTAGCATATCTGCAAAAGATTTTATTTCTCTATCAATTTTGCACTTAGTTTAGTAGGATACAGAATTCTGGGCTAAAAATTGTTTTGTTTAAGACTGTTGAAGGTGGATGACCATGCTATTCTGCCTTGGAAAGTTTCAGTTGAAAAGTCTGCTGTCATCCTAATAGCTCTGCCTCTGTAGGTCAGTTGGTGCTTACTCCTAGCTGCTTGCACAATTTTTTCTTTAATCTTGACTATGGATAGGTTTATTACAATGTCTCTTTGCATTGAGATGACCCAGGGTTTGATATCCATCTGAACAGAGTGTGTCAGGACCTTTAGTAAAACTGGGAAATTTTCATTTATAATGATCTCCATTCCTTTGGGAGAGTCTTCTTCCCCTTCAGGAATCCCTATTATTCACATGTTTGAATGCTTCATGGACTCTCATAGTTCTCTAAGAGCCTATTATGTTTTATCTAACTTCTTTTTTGCCTCTTTAACTACCTGGGTTACCTTGAAAACTTTATCCTCTAGCTCTAAGTTTCTTTCTTCTTCATGATAACCTATTTTTGATACTTTCTACTGTACCTTTACATTCCCTGATTATATCATTCAATTCTTTAAGCTCCACCATAACCTTTCTATATTACACATATCTCTCATTCAACTTCTGTTTCTGTCTTTCCATTTTCTCATCCATTCCTTTTATTGTCCTTATCTTCCATATTTTAAATTCCTTTTCTGTAAAGTCCATTAATTTTTTATAGGTGAAGTCTTCTGCAGTAGCTGCCTCATGGTCCCTTGAGGGAGTTCCTCTGTTTTGGTTTTACATGTTGCCTGAATTTTTCTGTTGCTCTTCATGTGTTCTTTTTTCTTATTCACCTCTTCATCCTCCTTTTTTCCTTCTCACTGCCTCCTTTGCATGAAACAGAAGTCCTTGTTCTTGATGACAATATGTTGCAATACATTGCCAGGACATGAGGTAGTACTGTGGTTTTTTAGGAGACAGAGAGCACAGCAAGCAACCTCTATGGTCCTTAATCCAAACTTAGCTGCCTTCAGTGATTGCCTGATTATTTCCTCAGCATTCAGACTCTGTCAGGTTGGGATCATAAAGCTCACAAGAATCCTCAGGGGAAGGTCTCACAGTGCCCATGAGTCCTGTTCTGGTGAATTGCAGGAGTCTATCAACCTGTCTCAAGAGTGCAGTTCTGATCCTGGTAGGCAAAAGTAAGATAACTGTGATTTAGGCCTCTGTTAAGACCTTCTCATGACCTTCCCAAAATGGCAGTTCCCTGGCCACAGAGACTTTCTCAGTACAGCTGCCTCACCAGCCACCAAACCTATGAAAAATCCATTCTAACTGGCATTCAAATCTAGTTGTTATATATTGTTTTAGTCCACCCTTTCTTCCAAGCTTTCCACTCAATGCACAGCTTCCCCCAACAGCTAGAATCTCTGGAAAGGCTTCCTCTCATCTCAGACTTTTGCATGCAGCCAGACAATCCCAGCTGGTCACAATCACTTGCATAATTCATCAGATTTCCGCCACTCCAGATCTTATGCTGCATCCAGCTCACTACCTTCTTTCTATGCTCCCTGAGTTATGACTACTGGGTAAGATCCCCATGGCAGGTATGGCTGGATTCTTTCTTTTTCCCCAGCCATTCTAGGAGAGTTCAAGTGAATAATCCTTCTGGTCCACCATCTTGCTCTGTCCCCACAATTGGCCTTTTTAAAGGGTTCTCATGATTATATTTCCTAAGTCCTTTCAGAAGAATTACTAGTTGCAGAAGGCCAGGACCATTATGCTTTTTCTATGGGACATTATGTCATGATTATAAGAATAAAAAAAAAACACAATAAGTACAATAAAAATAATAACACACCTTTTGGTGATGAGACACAATTACAAGTGGGAATTTACCTAACGAATTTAATCAGTGTAATTTGGTTCTCTGTACCCTTAAAGAATCCCGAGAAATAAAAAATATATATAATATAATAATAATGATAATTAAAAACAGCATCTTTTATCTGAATCTATTGGTTTTTTAAGGCTAACAACGTACCACAAACCGGGGTGCTTAAAAGAAATTTGTCACCTAGTATTTCTGGAGATACAAGTTCAAAATCAGGGAATCATCAGAGTCAAGCGCTCTCTGAAACCTGTCATGATCAATCTTCCCTTCTCTCTTTCTAGTATCTAGTGTTTGGTTTTAGCCATCCTTAATATTTCTTAGCTTGTGTTTGCAACAGTTTAATCTGCCTCTCGCCATGTAGTATTGTCCCTGTGTGTGCCAAAATTTTTATTTTATTTTAAAAATACTAGTCATTTTGCATTAGGGGCCATCCTACTCTACTATGAATTCCTCTGTAAGAATTAGGAGTAATTAATCTTTAAATACCCAATTTCCAATAAGGTTATATTATGAGGAACAATGGATTAGAATTTCTAAATATTTTTGGAAAAGTCACTTATTAATCCATAACACTGATAATGTATTAAATCAGGGGAGACTATTAACTAGTCCAAGACAGACATGGCTTGCAGTAATGAAAACTCACATTTTCTTCATATTAGATGATAATATTCTGCTTTTGGGAGTCATTAAAACATCCAGACTAGTGTAGCAATAATCATCTCAAAAAGTTACCAGTCACTGTTACAGAGAGAAAGAATACTTCAGGGCCTCACAGGTGACTGCTGAATATTATGGGCCCATGGGAAGCAGAAGGTGTAGGATCAGAACGCGCTCACTGTCAGGTGCTTTCAGCAACAAAAGCAGAAAACCTAGCTAATGCTAGCATGAACTTGAAGGTCATTTGTGTTAATTGGCAAGATATCCATATGACTAGAAGTCAAAAGATTGATATGTTCACTTATTGATGCTGTCAAAAACCCAGGAATAAGCCTGTCTGCCAATCATTCTCACTCTCTCTCTCTTTCTCTCCACTCCTCCCCCCCAAAACTGGGTTCCAAGTCCAATCTCTAACCAATTATCTCCAAAAGTGAACTAGATTACCATGATTGCTTGGACTCATCCTTACATATCACTCAAGGCCAAGGGTTTGGCCACTCAAACTAATTTGGATTCTGTTTGCAAGGAAAAGGGAATAAAATGGTGAATTGCTATACGGTAGGAATAAAAATGTTACACATACACACAAAAGATCAAGTTCAGATTTAAGTGTTATCTCACATCACATTTAATGGGTGGATATGTGACTAAATGATAGTTTTTCTCAACTTGAATTTTTTGGTTTATTAAGAAATAAGTAAAATTTAGATTTGTGCTTTAGTTGTCTTATGTGCTTATTCAAACATTTAACATTTATGAAATAAAAACAACTTTCTCCATGTATGGAACATTTTATCATGTATATTCTCACATACATTTTTTTCAACATTTTTTCCTTTTATTTATTTAAAAAATAACTTTTTTATTAAGTCATATATACATAGATCATGAATACATTTATGCCTTTGTGGGATTCAATGTGTTGATTATTTGTACAAACTGGAGTGCTTACATCTTACTAATTAACATAGCTTTCACTTCAATTACTTAATCACAGTGTTAAGACATTTGTGTTCTATACTTGATAGATTTGACTTATACCCTTACAATATGCTCCATGGGTGTGATCCCACCATTAACCGTCCCTCTATTGAACCACGCCCCTCCCTTCCCATCCCCCACCCCTTCTCTCCTTCATCCTGGGCTATTGATTCATCTTTCATATGAAAGTGTGAGTGATTACTAGATGTATATCCAAAAGATCAAAATCACTTGTCAACAAAGATATTTGCACCAGATTGTTCATTGCGGCTCAATTCATAATTGTCATGTCATGGAAGAAGCCCAAGAAACCCATCGACCGATGAATGGATTAATAAATTATGGTATATGTATACCATGGAATACTATGTAGCATTAAAAAATATGGACAACTTACCTCTTTTATGTTTACATGGATGGAGCTGGAAAATATTCTTCTTAGTGAAGTATCTCAGGAATGAAAAAAAAATCCAATGTACTCAGAACTACTATGAAACCTATTTATAATCTCACATACATTTTTATTGTATTTTCCTCAGGAAAAAATATAAAGGCAGGGGGAGGGAATTATAATTCATCTTTATTAAAAATAATAAGAAATCAGATATAAGTTAATGCTATGAATATACCTGAGGATTGAATTTCTCTGATATAGACCAGCGCATTTTCCACAACCCCATAGTGTCTTCCCCTCTTGTTATACTTTGCCTATTTTATATTAAATAGGATTAACCCAGATGACCAATTAAATAGAACATATGTTTAATCTCTAGATTTCCTTGAGCCCAAACACAACTAAAATTACAGCATACTTTTTTGGAAATGATTAAAATTTTAGAGAAATAAGCTCTATTACCTTTTGTTTCTCAAATGTGAAGGTAAGATGAAATACCAAATAAAATAAACATATTTTAAAGTAAGTGCAATTTCGTAAGATTTTATTTTTAGAATTCTGCTCATTAAATATATGTTTCTGAAAATATATATATGTGTGTGTATACATATATATATGTATATATATATATATAATGGAATTTGTTATGTGAATATTCCTTAAGCCATCATTATAAAGAGCTTTAGCATTTTCTTTGAAATGCCCTGGTTATCACAGGCATTCAAGGGTGATTCAACGCATTTGATTGTTCAGAATTGTAACAAATCAACTCTAACTCCGATAGGATTTTATCACACTGAGGGATCTCAAGACATTTTGAAACATATTAAAAATAAAATTCGAATCCAACTTGAAATGTTTGTAATTCATGAAAAGTTGATGAGCAGGTCTCAGCACTAGCATCACAATCTGTGTTAAGTGCTTGCCTGTGGGGATTGCAGCATCATCTCTAGATACCCAGGACAGTCATGTCATACAAAACGGAGACAGCATGTGTCTCTGCCTGACAGATGCTGATAAAACAGTGACAGGAATAACAAATAACTAAAGAGATCATTATGCCAAAATCCTATGTCTGGGACTACACAGAATGGTATAAACATCGGCACATCAGCTGTAGTGATATTTGATGTCCCCTCAAATCAACGGACCCTGCCATGCCCTGCAGATGCAGACACAGCAGAATGAAAGGCAGGGATTCCAGACAATACCACAAAAGAACATGTGTAACTTGTAGAGGTGTTAAGGGCAAATATACAGGAGCAGGATAAAAAAAAAGACTAGAGTGTTGAAGCTAGAGAAGCTCGTTAAAGTTAGCAATAGAGATCCTGGCGATTTTCAGCAGAGCTGACAGAAAATAAGATATGAGGGAAGAAATTCAATGATATGCCCTGGTTTCTGCACACTCACCCCATATGTGTCTTCCTGGATGGCTGGCGCAGTGCCTGAGTCATAGCAAACACTAAATAATCATGTTGAATGCACAAATGTGATCTTTAAAAGAATTACATAGTAGTCATAGAATTCATTACTATTTTCTTCTTTTATTTTTAAAAATTGATTTATGGCTTTTCTCCATCATTTGATTATAAAGAGGAAAAAAGACCAAGTTTTAGTGGCATAGAGGGCCACTGCTTCTGCATAATCAATGAATTACCAATAGAAGGGGAGAACTCTGCTGAATGAAAAGTGCAGAGATGGTGACCATAGGCTCAGTCACCTATTCATTACAGAGCCTGGGCAGACCACAAGTGGTGACTTAATTCTTCCACCACTCCATGTATGGATCACAGTATTCACTTCCTGGCCAAACCAAGAGCCATGCGTGTCCCCCACTTCTAACATTATTGGTATGTCCTTGCCATGCTCATCCCTGGTGATCTCTCCTTATCTTTATTTCTCATGTTTCTTTTCTTTGCCTCTCAATATTGGGAAAACCATCTACTATGGAGGGTGAGATAATTATTTTTATCTCTCAATATTTTCTTTTACTATCTTTTTTTTTTTTGAGACCTAGCCTCAAGCTGTCCCCCTGGGTAGAGTGCAGTGGCATCACAGCTCACAGCAACTTCCAACTCCTGGGCTCAAGCGAGTCTCCTGCCTCCACCTCCCAAGTAGCTGAGACTACAGGCACCCACCACAATGCCCAGCTATTTTTTGGTTGTAGCCTTCATTGTGGTTTGGCGGGCCTGGGCTGGATTCGAACCCGCCAGCTCAGGTGTATGTGGCTGGCACCTTAGCCACTTGAGCCACAGGCGCTGAGCCAAGATTTTCTAAGTCCATAGTGATTTTAGAAACTTGGTTTTTCAAACTAAAACTTATGCCTTGTATCTGTGCTTTATCATTTTTCCCCCATGACGTCTGGTATCTCAGAATTTAGGCATTATAAAGGGCATAGGAGAATCAGGATAAACAGAAACTGACAGTTTTACCTTTCCTTCTTTCACAGCTTCTCTCTCTCATCTGCCCTACTCTAGCCACACTGTCATAGGGCCATTGTCTTAAACACGTGTGACCCTTGGAGCTCAGCATCTTTATGCATACTGTCCCTGCCCACTGTGCCTCTCTTCTCTACCTTTGCACAGCTGACACTTATTGTCCATGTCCCAGGTGCAGTATCATTCCTTTACAGCCTTTCCTGGTCAAAGTCGGTCACATCCTCCCAATACTCAAAAATTCTTTCCCAAATATTTGTCAAAGAAACATGCAGCACACAGGAAAATATCTAATACCCACTCTCTCCTTCTTACTAGCAGAATCCAAGTTTTTTGGAGATTCTGCTAGTTTTTATATGCCTATTTAAAATACTTCCCCATATTCCCTTGTCTTAGGAAAATAGCACACACTTTTGTCTAACTTAAATGTTAAGTCAAATTATAATGCAAAGGTTCAGACCTTTGTATCTTTCTTCTGCATTGTTCTTGTGTCCATTGTATGTTGCCGAGAAAGTGGATATGGTATGTCAAACAGGAGAAACCACCATAAAAGCATGAGTGGAAAAGCCATGGGATACAGATAATGAAAAAGGAAGCCAGAAGGCTTTTGGCGTTCTTACTGGTTTCCTCAAGCACTCACTCGAGTTGTGGGCTCTATTTTTTTTCTCATAGTGAAAGAGAAACTCCCTTGTTTTGGGAACTCTTCTAAAAATGAGGACAAAACAGCCTTGTTTTGGTTAAGTTAGTGTAATCTGATTTTTGTTCAGTGTAATCTCAATCCAAAATGTTGTTTTAGAAAAGTCACTCCATGTCCAACTTTATCTAGGTCCTAACTTAACAGAATTATCATTAGACAAGACAATTTCCATGATCACCAGGTCTAGTATGGGTTTTCCTTTAAAATAAAAACATAATTTAACCAAACATCATCATCATCTTTGTGTTGTATTTCTTCCTTTCATTTTGAAAACCAATGTAATATATAAATTTTTAAATAACTATTAAGTATAAGACAATGTGCCAGCTGGCTTAATTAACAATATTTTCTTTTAAATGAACATATTGTGCGTTTCCCCCACTTTCTATTTTTTTCTCACATTTTTCAAGTATCAACACATGATTAATTGAAATGTTTATAATTAAGAATTCATGAAAAGATCCAAGGGATAGTTTTCAAATTTAATTTTATGAAATCAAATATTATTTTCTTTAGAAAATTATACTGAAGACCAGATTGTGGTGGGGTAAAGAAGATGTATAAAGTAGAGCAATAGTTTCAAAATGCTGGTTTACAAACCAGTGCTACATCTAATCACTTAGGAAAGATTATAGGCCAATCCCAATCTCTCATGTGCAGTAAAGAATATAACCTTGCCCCCTAAAAGGTTTGGCCTTTGCCCTTAACTTCTTGAGGATACTATCTAAGCTCTTGGAATGTCATACATGATAGGAGCTTTTATTTGTGTGTGGGCCTGGGGCTAGCCTAGTAATAATAATGTGATTTAGGATGGGGCTATACACCACACCAAAAATGAGGGTTTGGGGTATGAACTTTGGGTGATGAGGTAGGAGCTTGATCACTCCAGGGGCTGGAAATTAAAATCCACAGTGAACAGTCAAATATGCCCATAATATGCCCATATTATGGAGCCCAGTAAAGACTCCTGACTCCAAGGTTCAGGCGAACTTCCTGGTTGACAGTCTTCTACATATATTCTCACATCAATAATTAATGCTGCCTAGGCTCTGTTCATGTGTCTCTTCCCTCGCCTGATTTTAAACTGTATCTTTTCCCTAAAATAAACCCTAATTATGAATTTAACAGCTTTCCATTAAGTTCCATGAGTGTCTCCAGTGATGATCATTTGGGAACCTCCTGAATTTACATCTGATGTCATGTGGGAAAGTAGACTATGTTGGCTGTTTCTAAACTTTCAGATTCCTAACTACTGCACCTCAGATAATCTCATATAGAAGGTCCAGATGCACAGATTTGGAACCATATTAGGAAATCAGTTGTGTTAAGCAATTGAAAATAAACCATTTCTATGGTAATATTCGTCACCACATATATTAACAATAAGCATTTATTTAATTTATATGGGCACCATATTGGTGTGTTTATGATGCATGTCTGAGTAGTTATGTGGGTAATTACAGTCACATTAATTCTGTAATTATGCAAGCTCAACAAGACTCCTTAATAGGAAAGAAAATATTTCATTTGATTAGGTACCTTTATTATAGGTATTTACATAAATCATTGTTTTCCTTGGAGCAATTCTACATAGGAAAAAAAGATACATGTGTTAAATCACCTGAATTCCAATTCTACTATGCAATTTAACAGCTGTATATCTTACTAAGTGAGGTAATGTTTTAGAAAGTTAACATGTTAAATGTAAGTCACATACCAATGCTGCTTAAGATATTTTCACAAGTTTTGTTTCTTCTCTAACAATTCTTTTACCCTTCTCAAAGGCTGTCCATATTGTCAAAGTGCTCTGGAGACATATTATTTTCTACTTCTTGTTTTACTTCTGCAATGACTTGAAATAAAACCTATGTAACCACACACATGACCCAGCCCTGTGAGGTGATGACACAGTTAAAAGTGTATGTGCTCACTGGACCTTCAAGATTTCCTCCAGATGGTCATTTGGTTACTTCCTCATAATGGTGGAAAGGTAAATATACAGATTGTGCAGGGATTACTGGACCCTGGCTCTGCAATGATGTGAATATTTAGGAACTTAAATATATATAGGTTGTGATCCAAAAGTCAAAGCAGGATCTTAATGTGGGGGGAGGGAGGGACAAAACAATGACCCTTAACATGTAAGAAAAGACTGATTATTCTGTAAATTATACATAAAGACACAAATTTCCATGTTTTATTTACCACTGTCAGTTTATTCCATATGTGAGTTGGAAACTTTATTAATTTTAATCAGAGAAAATTAAATTAGTGGTATATTCTGCATCACAATAGACTTTATGTATCACAGTCTCTTTCAGTGTAAAATCTCCTATTGTATACTGGTTAGAAGTTGTAGCTATAAATCACTAAGACAATATTAACTTAACAAACATACTATAACTTTTAATAAACATAAATCCCTTACATCCTCAAGTGCTCATGGTAAAGATAATATGTTGATTAAACAAACAAATAATCTAAGTTTGTGGATAACCTATAGAATTATTTTTGTTTATGTTTGTAGAGGGACTATGTCATGTTTGTTTATGTTATTGTTATCATTTGAAAGATAACATGATTTCCTAGCAAGAACAAACAAGTATTTATAGACAAATAAAAAAAAATAAATAGCTATTAACTGAAGAACAAAGAGCAATCACCCAACCATAAGTCTTGTCTTCAACATGTCTACATTATACATTCTTTTTTTCTGATCGACCTTGTCATCTGGGGTGCCACAATAATGTCAAAAATGCCAAAGACATAAACCATTGTTGTCTTCACCTTTTATTTTGACAGGTACATTTTCTTAGGTTTCCCTACACCTGTGTGCTTTTCCCCAGCAAGCTAATGCATTTTGTCTCTGGGTCATTCTACTATATTTTACAACCAATTGCAATTTTTTCACAGTCATTGTTTCCTTAGCATCTGATGGAAAAATTGGAATAAATGTCAAACTGTTGATGCTTGTCTTCCTCACTCAAAATATATTACATGACATGGTTTTTCTTTATTCTGGAGGTCATTCTTCCAAAAAGATTGCTTTATCTGATTGTTCTTCAAATATCATTCTCACAGTAAATTGTGTATTAAATAAACTAAGTTTCTCTACTTTTCATTTTATCAAAATTGTGGAAAACTGTTTATCTAGGTCATGCATCATAATTACATTTTTTCTTTCTTTTTATATGTTTGGAGCCAATTCAGATAGTCTCTTGACATTTCTTTATCCCTATCTTATGCTAAATCTATGAACAGATTTGCTTGACTTCACATAAAAACTTACATTTGGCTTTTGCTCTATAGAATTGCCCATAATTTTTATATCAACACAGAACATCACCCACATTTAATCCCCACATCTGTTTAGAAACAAGCAACAACAAAAAAAGACTAAAACGTATCAGTTCTCCTCAAAAGCTCTACTAAATTAAACTGAACTAAAATAATAACTAAAGGCTCTGCTTCAGTGGCCAAGGGGATCCTCTAAAACTGATTTGCTAACCATGAGAAAGGAGTTCAGACATCCCTCGTCAGGTCCCTCTTCCTCCTTAGAGATGTCTTCTATGACTCATTAACGGACCTATGGCTATGAAAGACTTAACTGCAGGTCCTCAATATACATGACAAAGCACTTGGGTCTGGGCATATATCCTGTTGTTTGTCTACCCTTAACTCAGATTTCTATGACTCCTGGTCTATTAGGCAGAGCCTAACTCTTCTGGCCAATTGTCAATTGAAGAATCTTAAAACCCTCCTATAACCAGTAGGACTCCCAGCTTTGAGATGTCCCATCTTTTCGGTTAAACCAATGTATGCCTTCCACTTATTGGAATTATACGTAAAGTAATTACCTGTAATTTCTCTCTCCTTGAAATGTGTGAAACCAAACCAAACTCCACCACAAGGAATCCATGTGCTCAAGGCTTCCTGGCTCTGGTTCTGGGTCATGGCCTCCAAATTTGGCTTAGAATAAACTTCTTTAAATTGTTTTACAGTGTATGCCTTATTTTCTGTTGACAGCTTTTTTTTTTTTTTGCAGTTTTTTAGCCGGGGCTGTGCTTGAATCTGCCTTTGAGCGACAATTGCCACCCTCTGTTGACAGCTTATTAAATTGTGACATCTCTTTGTTAAAAACATTTTTATTCTACTTTTTAAAATCCAACCCCCCCAAAGAAAGCTTTTAATTATTTTATAATCCACTAGTTAGCTTTAGCTAATATATAAAATTAAAAACTTTCCCTTTGGGACAGAGAAAAACATCACTTTAAATATTTCAACCTTCTGAAATATACAGTGTGAATAGCATCTTTAAAAGGAAGTAGAATTTTGCCAAGTGTAGAGGTTTTAAGAATGATTTTAAATTGAAGAAATAAAAAGAATAATGAATGAATCTGAATGAATATAGAAAGTTGGGAGGAAAAGAGAGAAGAAATTTATAACAATGTAAAATGTTTTAAAAGGTTCATAGAAATTTTACCTGCGGTCAAAGTTGATTGAGTTAGGATAGATTTGTTTATAAGATTTTCTTAAATCTAGCTTTAACATTAATAACACACTAATACGAGGGTAAAATATGGTTTTCTCTTTTGAACAAGATTTGTGTATGACATTAAGAAAAGAAAAAAAAAAATTGTTTAGGGCCTTGCCTGTGGCTCAGTGGACAGGGTGCTGGCCCCATATACCAAGAGGGAGTTCAAACCCAGCCCTGGGCAAACTGCTAAAAAAAAATAGTCAGGAGTTGTGGTGGGTGCCTGTAGTCCCAGCTTGTAGGTAGGCTGAGGCAAGAGAATCGCCTAAGCCCAACAACTGGAGGGTGCTGTGAGCTGTGATGTCATCGCACTCTACCGAGGGCAACAAAGTAAGACTCTATCTCTAAAAAAAAAAAAAGTTTACCTTGAGTAAGCTTCAAGAAAAACAAAATAAATAACAAAAGAGAGATGAATTTTGCCTCATGCTGTTTTTATTAGTTGTCATGATTATTTGGGTATCTGAGTCTCCTCTCCAACAAAGAGTAAAAGATTTTGCTTTTTGAAATCTCTATATATTTTTATTATTTTATTGTTGGGGATTCATTGATGATACAAAGAACCAGGTTACATTGATTGCATTTGTTAGGTAAAGTCTTTCTTATAATTGTGTCCCACTCACAAAAGGTGTGTCACATACTATGACCTCCCCTCCTCCCTCCCTCTCTCTGCACTCCCTTTCCCTCGCCCCCAACCCAGTACTAGGTCATTAATTGTCCTCATATCAGAATTGAGTATATAGCATTCTTTCTTCTCCATTCTTGTGATGCTTTACTAAGAATAATATTTTCCACTTCCATCTACGTTAATATAAAAGATGTAAAAGAGGTGAAGGATCTCTATAAAGAAATCTCTCTATATTATTTATCAGCTAAATAAGAGACTATTATTTTTCATTGACTTGTGATTTTATTTTAAGCAAGCGTTTTATACTTTTGATATTTGACAAACTTTCCAAGGTCAAAATTTCAAATTGTATTAGGACCCCTGAAAGTCCAAAATAGATATATTTGGCATATTTGATATATTAAAATTATATGAAAACATTGTCAATTGTGAAATGATATTTGACTTTCTGTGAATTACATTTATATAAATGTATTATGAATAAGTTTTCCAATATCATATGAGGTTTCTAAAATTTGCTATGTCTATCATATCAGTAATAGCTATGATCATTCTAAATTTTTATATGTACAGAAATAGCCAAATATTCTTGTCAATTGCATCTTTAACCATGAAAATTCTTTTTTTTTTTTTTTTTTTTGGCTGGGGCTAAGTTTGAACCCGCCACCTCTGGCATATGGGGCCAGCCCTACCCTTTTGAGCCACAGGCCCTGCCCACAGGCCCTGCCCCCTGTCATCCATAGTGAATCATTCTTTTATTCTAATTCTTCTCAAAAAGCTGTTTATAATCTGGTACCTCTTCAAGGAAATTCCTTCAGCTTCTGATGAACACAGGTTTCTGATTGGACTAGGTAAAAACTTCTGGAACTCTAAAAAACTAATGTTTTCATGCAGATTATTGACACAATATCAAGCAAAACAAGAATTAATTACATGAGATAAAAGTGATGGAGGACGAAAGTAATTTTTTATGACATTTTATTTAAAATGTTGTTAATATTTTATGTTTTGTTTTCAGGAGTCCAGAAAAGCTTTTACTTTTGAGCATACAATTGGGTAAAGTAGCAGAATTTCTCTCTAACTGATATCCAGAATTTAGAAACTTTTTGTGAATATTCTTGATATTCTGCCAATATAGTTATTTGTATAAGCTCAATAAGAATGATTTCTTTTGTAACAGAACTCATTGGGAACACTGGTTATTTTACCAAAGTTTTGATTGGAATAACATATTTTAGCATAGTAGTTCTAGCAAAACCAACTTTGAAAGAGGCCTGTTTGGCCAATAACTATTCTTGTTGTACTTTATGCAAAAATAGAACTAAGCATAATAAGACTAAAATAAGAGTATTTTGCACATAAAATGGTATTACTATGATTTCTCTTTGGTAGAAAAGAGGGACTAAAGAGGGACTAGACAGAGAAAAATTATGCATTAAAACCAAAATAAAACTGTAACATACCTGTTACTAGATTCTATTACTAGATCCCAGTGCTGGCCTTTGTTTTTGAGTTTTTGTTCTTTGACTGCACTTCATGTTGAATCCTAGGTTGTTACTTATTTACAACAAATCTCTAAAGAAGAACTGGCTTATAAATTTCATCACACCGTTTTAATAATAGTTGGCTCCTTAATTAGTTTCCTTTTTTTCCCTATTCTAACATTTGAATTCTCTGATTGCCAAATTATTAATATTTGTTATCTTCCATTGTCTTACATATTCAGTGAAAATCAGAATCATGTTATTCTGAAGACTAAAGTTGATTCAACACAACCTTGATTCTCCTGCATTTGGCATCTCACTGGGCCTGATCTCTTTTCCATTGCCAGTGTCCTAAACATATACAGATACCCCCTCTCTAGGCCCAGGGACTATTATGGAAGAAGTGGGACATGAGATCTTACGGGCAAGTCCTAACGGATGAAATTAGTTCAGACCTTCCAAATCAACAATGGACACATAAACAACTGGCAAAGTGAGGGAATTTATCTCCAGGACCATGGGGCCCATACATTGGTCCCTCTTTCCCTAAACAGCTGGCAAAGTAAGGGAATTTATCTCCAGGACCCTGGGGCCCATACATTGGTCCCTATCATAAAAAATTTCCTGCTTCCCATAGACTTAAAGAAAAATTATGGAGAGAGTATCAAGATACCTGGTGGCAGAGTTTTGTGGGTATAGTAGTTTCTAATTATGAGGTTTACAAAAATAGATCCATAATCTGAAATTATATGTGGAAAAATCACTAAGGAGAATGCAAAAAACAGCAAGTCTCTAAACTCCTTAGCTCAAGTGTTTTTAATAGAATGCTTATGTTTTATATAGCTAAATGCTGTAATCTGTAACTAAGACCAAGTCTATAGTAGCTTAGGATGGCTACCCTGCAGGCTGTAACCCTTTATGAGAAATAAAGTCCTCCTTTCCAAAGCAACAGACATCATTTCTTCAGTTGACAAGAAAGAGAGCACACACAATACAGATTTGAGAACAAGGTTTCTTATAGAAGAATAGATCCAGCCCCTCATTTTTGCATCTAGCTACACCGTTTACTCATTATCTTCCAGGCAAATTTCTAAACCAAATGTTCTCGTTGAGAGTAGTCAGCTAGATGGAGAAAGTGACAATTCTTACTTTCAAAATAAGCTTTATAAATTTCTTAACACAAGGTCTGCATATCATAAGTTTTCCATAAAAGTTATATATATAATTTGCTGCATCTTTGAACATAATAGAGTCAATTCTCTCTCATAAAAGCTTTCCAGTTCCTGAAAAGTGATCAAACTTAATGAAATTTTATACAACAATACATTGATACTTCATATCTCCTTTAGAACTTTTTAATCTTTTATGTTTTTTTTTTCCAGAAAATAGTTATTAGGTGTTTCCTTATTTGGCATGAATATTCACTGATTAAGGACATTATAGACGTCTTCAATAAGATAAATGTCTTCTATGTTAGCTTCAATTAATCCTTTTTTAACTATTTTCTTACAGCAAGAAGGAAATACAAAGAAGCCTTCAGCAACTTAAAGGCAGCCGAAGGAGTTATATGCTTTTTTCCATAAAAATATCAACCTGCGACAGATTTGCAATCTGAACCTGAGGTTAGTACTTAACAGCAGTTGTTGGAATTGGAAATACCAGCTGCTTCCATTTCTGCAGTCACTTCAGAGAGAGCAAATACAAAGGATGGTACCAAATAGAGTTTGGGGCATTGAAGTGGCAATCAAACACACTACAAAAACAATGGAAGAAAGTGATAGTGCTAACGCAAGAGGATGCAGTTCATCCATCACATAACCAGCCAAAATTGCTATTTGTTCTTTTGCAACTTGTGAAAAGATGAGATTCAGTTCTTCACATGGAGAAGCAACTCAGGAGATTTAAGGCCCTCAAATTACATCACATGTTTCAATATAACCTTACAGCAAATGCTTTAAAAATGAAGAAAGTAATTAAAACTAGAAAACCCATTAAAATAGCTCATCTGATGAATGAATCAAATATATTTGAGGTCTTCTGTCTTTTCTTTTTTACATACTAAGTACTTACTCATTTTACATTCTTGGGATTAGGAGCCACAGTTCCCCCCAATTGACCTGGTTCCATTACTCAGCTGAGTTAGAAAGTTCAACTAAGGAATAGTGGTAATGGAGAGCAAAAGTGAATAGAAACTGAGAATGAACCTGTAGTGGCACAGGTAGTGTGGACAGAAAGCAAAAGCAACCTTCCCAAGTCTCAGGATAACAAAGAGAGATTTTATTTAGGAAGAACAAGGAGAAAGTTTAGGGTACTTCCAAGGAGAGTCAGAGATAGTCCCTCTCATGAAGGAGAAAAGGTAAGAGGGGGACATACACAAGGGCAGTGTGGGGGTATACATACCCCTGCCCCCCAGTTTGAACTGGGTCACCTTTCATTGGTCTCTGCACCTCCAGGCATTATTGCCCTTTTCTATTGGTTGAGTGGTGAATGATCGCATGGGCCCTCCAGACTTCCTTGTTCCACAGGCCAGGTATTCTTCCCATCCCCCTTGAAGCTCCTTTCTTGATGTCCCTTCTCATATAGCCTATTAGTTTAGATACCCTAGGATTTACATCTAAGTATTTTTCTGAAAACACAGGAAGGTTTGAAAAGAATTTTAATTATCTGAAGGACCTACTTGTCAAATATGTTGAATGACTCATTTCTCATATGTCAGTTTGAGTTCTCTCATCCCCGCCCATCTCCTTTTCAGCTGTTGCTGCTGTGCTTACCAGCTCTACGTGGACATTGCCAAACTTCATGGCAGAAAACCAGCCTGACAGAGCATTCCCTGATGTTCCTGCTTCCTGTCTCATCTCTCATGCCTCTTTGATATAGGGTTACCACATTCTAACCTGGGCAGGAACCCCCATTTTCTAGGCCTAGGCTAACAGGCCTTTACAGACCACCTTGTCTGGACTCAAGGAAGATCAGAGAAAAAGCTGCCAGACTGGTATCTCATCTGGGTGGCTTCTCCTGGAGTAAAAAACATATACCCTTCTGCCTTACATAGAGACTGTGAGGACAGCATTCATTTGCATATACTTTTTTTTGCTATTCAACATGGACAGCATGGTTTCTGTCTGCCAGCTCCTGTCCAAGGGTGACATACATTCTCAAGACACCTGTGCTTGCAGGCAGTCTAGGAACTCCTGGACAAAAGGCCTGCAGGGGCTTCCCAGTTGGGTTTCTTCCCTCCACTGCTGGAGGTTCTGTTGCCCTTCTTTCCTTCTCTATACCTTTCTCTGTCAATAAACTTTATCATGTCTCTTATCCAAGTGGTCCATGGGTTCCTCAGCATAGAGAGAAATTCCAGCAACGTCTTGACTCCCATGGAGGGGCTACTGTGTTGACCTTTAATCAAGTCTCACAGCAGAACTTGGAAAGATTAGTACTTATTGCCTTACAGAAGGAAGGGGCCTTTGAGTAGAATTCATTTGAATTAATTCTTTTCCCTTACTATCTCCCCTCAAAATCCAATTCTGAGTAGCCTCTTAATACATGGTCCAGAAGGTTTGTTCAGGAGATCTAGCAATTTGTTCTTAGCAAGTACCTGCTTAGCAAGTAGCTTGACATACCACTAAATGTTTCTAAGTCCGTCCTTTTTAAGAGTAACACTGCTCTTGTCCTCTTCTCCTTTTCCTTAGAACACCATACAGCCCCTGTTTTCAGGTAAAGTTTAGCTGTGATTTTTTTTTTTTTTCACATACTGACATTCTAAAAGTATTATAGGTGCATACCACTTCCTTGTGTTTGAGGCAATTTGATCACGTCTTTTCGATGACCAAGGTCAGGGGAGCCCTTCTGCATATATTCTAAAGAGATGAGGGCACATTTGAAGTCTTTTGGGAATGCCACCTATCTCTAAACACATTCTTCCATTGGTATGTATCTGACATAAGAAATATGATAAAAATAATATTACTGAACCCATGATTATGATGTTCTATGCTAAGAGGTTATATATTTTGCTATTTACTCTTCATGTTCAAATTATATAATGCTATGTGATTGGTAACACAAAATGTCTTTGTTATTGCTGTTTTGAAACATTAAATTTCTCTTTGATTTTTCTCTTTTAAAATGCATCCAGTCTTTAAATCAGGGGATAACAAACTTTTCATAAAAGGGCCAAATATTTCAGGTCTTGTGGATAGTATCATAAGTAAGTCTCAGATCTAGGTCAGTTCTGAGAGTACCCTGCATGACAGGAAAGGAAAGAAGTTCTGCAATCACCCAACTGCTCTTTGCTTTCCCAAATTTAGAGAATTTGATTTGGAAGACATTCTATTTTTTAACTCATTTAATTAATTTATGCATTCAAACATTATCAATTTTACCCATTTTCATGTATGTTTGATTATCTAATAGTTGATGTTAATGTCATGACTCCATCTGCTAAATAATCTTTGGCGATATTAAATGAATAGAACAAAAATCTTCCCTCGTAGCTTCCCTTGGTCCTACACCCAAAAGGGCACCTTTAACCATTTCCTGTGTTAGTTTTTCTGTTGGCTAACAATTTAATTCTAAAGATAATATTCTATTTCTTGATTCTCTCCATTTTATCAGATTATCTATTAATTCACCACAGACCATTTTGTTGGTTATATTTTTAATTATTTCATTGTATACATTTATAACCACAAATATTGATATGTTTAAATATCCACATATATTATATGAATTTTAGTGTTCATTTAAAATGAAGGAATTGGAATCCCAATATCACCTATCACCTCATTCTTCTATAATTTGCAAGTTCATCTTACTTTGGCATGATCAGGTTATGCAACTACAACTCCTTATTTTGTCTAATGACTAATTCTAAAACAATATCACTAGGGTCAAATTTATGATTCCATAACTATTATTTAGAATGAAATGGAGTTTTAGGAGGTATATATTAAGAATGCAATATAACTTTTAATGTTTGATATTCTAAAAACTAATACTTATGCATCAATCCCATAATATCCTACAAAGTATCAATTCAAAAATCCTACTTAAAAAGCATGTCATACTCAATTATACTATGTATTTTACCACTAATTTCCTAAGCAGGTTTCAGATTAAAAGCTTAAATCTAAAATTTAAAATTATCTATCTTTACATTTTGCTAAAGAAAAAATAAAAATGTCTTTTTTTAAGATTTTTTTTATTAAATGATAGCTGTGTACATTAATGCAATCATGGGGTACAGTGTGGTGTTTTCATATAAAATTTGAAATATTTTCATCAAACTGGTTAACATAGCCTTTACGTCATTTTCCTAGTTATTATGTTAAGACGTTTATATTCTACTACTGAATATTGAATGACAAAATATAAGCTGATTTTCTAAGACTTTCAAACAGTTATTTTAGAAATTCTTTCATTGTATTCCTATTTGAATATGTTTTTAAGAATATTCTACATTCTCCTCTCTCAGTTTTCTGTTTTTTATTTTGATTTAGTAATTTCTAAGGAATTTCTAAGATCTCAGAAGTAAAAAAAGAAAAAAAAAATCATTTCCCCCTTATACTTTTTTAACAATTTTATTTGGCAGGGAAGTCTTCATCCAGAATCAGTCACACAAAAACCTTCAAAGATGGTATCCTGTTGCCTTTTAGAATTCAGTGTTGCTGGTGAGAAATATGATCTGCGTTTGGTTCAAAGTAACTCAGACTTTTATTTGAAAAATTTTAAATAACTATTTTTTAAATTCTGTACTCTAAAATTTATTTAACATGCTTTTAAATATTTTCTAAATTTTACTGTTAACAATTTGAGTGTTTTTCAATATGAAGATCTGTTTCCTGTCTCAACACTAAGATACCATTTTTTGACTCTTGAAATTATACCAATGTAGGTCAGAATGTAACAACTCATGTTCATAGCGTCAAGACAGGAGCTGCAGAGGCATATAGGTAGAGCAGTAGAGACAGAAGGCGCTAGCTAAATATCAAAAAACATATTGGCATCTGAAATAGAGGTGATAATATAAGTTACAATTCTGTTAGTCATAGATGAAATAGTCTAAGGAGATTCCAATGTGGGTTGAGCACAACATTGGAAAATGACACAAAGACAGGTGCTAGGGATGTCTATTACTCTAAAAGGTGTCTCATCCATTGGACAAAGGGATTGAAAGACAAACTTGGATGATTGGAATAATTCCCAGTGGCTCTTAAATGTATACCTTGTTTGACAGGTTAGTATGTCTTTAATTCAGAAAAAGGACAAATTGAAATATGGATGTCAGAACTGGTATTCAGAAGTACATGCCTCCAAAATGAAGTGAGAGCCAAAATAGTAGCCCTGGAATGCAGCATCCCCTTACCACTGGCTGGAAGGACTTGACACCCTGTCCCTTAACCTGATGATCTGGAAAAAAATAGAATTATAAGAAGTAGAATTTATGTAATAGATGGTTCTAAAGGAAGCTCAAAGATACAAAATGAAAATATTAGTTGCGTAGGGTTAGTGAATAACAAGTCCCAAATGTCCAAAGGTGGACTTGGGTTTGACTTGCATAAGTAGCTTGCATAATAACAATTATTATTCTATTATGAATTCACTGTTTAGTTTAAACATGAAAAAAACCCACTTAGTTTTGATATGTTTTCAGATTGACAAGAAAGATAGGAGATATTTAGAGATTTTTTTTCACCAAAAGATTCCATGGATAACAACATTTGAGATGTACAATCCTGAGATGTACAATCTCAGGAAATTCTGTCAGCAGTTACATACTTATGTAAAATTACTTGAGTGCCATACTTCCATTTTTAAATGTCAGAACTACCGTCTAAGAATAGTGGTTCTATTACGGGCTAGCCATGGAGTGTTTTCTCATTAGTAATATTGTGTTAGTAGCAAACTAGCTGAAGAATTGTAAATAATGAAAAACATAATCAAAGTTTATGTTGGTATTTATTTTATTTTTTCAAAGGTCAAGTCTGACACAGTATAGACTCTCAGTATGATTAATTATAGTCTTTCCATATAACTTCAGGTAAATCATTGAATCTTAATTTCTCTGGATTTTATTATTGTCTATAGAGTATTGATATGTTTTGTTTCTTTTTATGCAGGAAGTTGACTGACTTGAACTTAAATTCTTTTTTTTTTTTCTTTTTTTGAGACAGTCTCACTTTGTCACCCCCTGTAGAGTACTCAACCTCTAACTTTTGGGCTCAAGAGATTCTCTTGCCTCAGCCTCCCCAGTAGCTGGGACTATAGGCACCTGCCACAACACCCAGCTATTTTGGGTTGGGGTCTTGCTCTAGTTCAGGCTGGTCTCCAACTTGTGAGCTCAGGCATTCTGCCCACCTTAGCATCCCAAAGTGCTGGGATTACAGGCATGAGCCACCACACCTGGCCTTGAACTTAAACTCTTAACTACTTTTCCCTTGTAGAAGACAGAATCTGAAATCTCTTTCCAGTTCTTTTAAATCTAGCTGGGTTTTCTGGAGCCTGGTCTATTTGTATTTGTGTGCTATAGGTTACCACATGGGTTAATTTCTCACTTTTCAGCTGCTATGGTCACCATGAATACTATCTTTTCATTAATTAAGGAATAAGAATGTAGTTTTCTTTTTCTTACTTTTAGCTGAGCCTATGGGCAAGAACTGAAGCCTACCTGCCCCTAGCTGAAAAGCCATAAAATAGGAAAACTTACTCCATATCCTCAAATAAAAAGCCCCAATGCTCGTAAACTGTAATATAGTGTTGCCTCACATCTAGATTTTGCCTGTGTTTGGCCATACGCTGATGCCTTTGGTTATTTAAAAAATATTTTGATTAGTTGTTTTTAATTGTTTCTGCTAAGAAGTTTGATCTGGTATGAAATAGTCTGCTATTACTGGAAGTGGAACTGCAGATTTATCTCTAATGTAACACTTCTGAATTTTTTATTAAAATGCTTGCTTTTTAGGGAACATAATCAATACATCTAACTATTCACTTTAAAGTATTTGGATGTGGTAATAAAGAAACAAAATATCCAACTTGCATTTCCATTTTATCAAAATAGGCCAATGACAAAATAAACGGGCTGACATGCCTTCTAACAGCCACCATGTGACAACTAACATCAGCATGTGTGGAATTTTCTGCTGACCTTTATTATCTATCCTGTCTTATCAGAATTCCTCAGTGCGGAAATGAGGTCTGTGACTAAAAGATACTGACAGGTCATGGTTATGTAATGATATGAAAGATAGCATGATCTTACAGGCACTGTGACTAATTCAAAGTATTTTTATAATCAAAGGGAAAAATTATTAAGCCTATAAGAAATCTGGTAAGATTATTTATCTTATGCTAGAACATTTCCTTTCATCTGGAGGGAGGCCTTGTTATTAAAGGTTACTTCTTAAAGGTCAGGCAAAGGATGGCTCAGGGCTACCTGGTTAAAAGGCTATCATGCAATAAACAGTGAAGTCTCTTGAGGTAGATGTAAGATGTGAAGAATTAAAATCTCAGGGGTTACAAACAGTTGAAAATATTGAGAAGGCCTTAATTTTGCTGAATCAAGTGACATTTTATTGGGTCTTGGGTTCACAATCTTTTCTGCTTTATTTCTTTTTTATATCCTGTTTTAACATTGTTTATTTTCTTTAAAATGGTCAAATTTATTATGATGAAAGTCCGCTCTTTGTTCTGACTTGGACTATCAGTGTGGATTATGCTTTGTTTGTTGTCGGTTGTACTGGTGACCTCTTTTGACTCCAAACAAACATATAAAATTCCAGACATAGACTTCATAGACTTTTTCAATAGTAATAATGCTTTTGTTATCAACAAAGTTGCATGTAGGAACGTCACTATAAGTAAATCTTGTATGTAGGGCAAAGGCAAATGTGATGCACTGCTATATAGAGAGAGGGCCTTAATTTTAAGAGCTGTTTACATTATACAGGATTGGCAAGACGCTGCCTAGAGACTCGCTTACTGTGCGATCCTGGAAGAATGGAAGGGTGGGGAAAAAAGACTCAGCTACAAGACTCAGCTCAGGTGTATGTCAGAGGAAGAAGTACAGAGCTTGCCAGCGACCCTATGGAGGGAAATCGCAAAGCAGAGGAGGAAGAGGAAAAAGAGGTTATCAGTGAAGATCAAACCTAGAGAAACTCGGAGCCCTGCAAAGGAGTGAGGCGGGGTCCCTTTCTCCCTCCACACTCCTTCAGTGATCAGCCGGCTACCAAGTGACCTGGAAGCCCAAGCACTGAAGTCACCACAGAATTGTGAGGAGCACTTTCATGATCCTAGAGCCTGGATATTTCGTGGAGTTCCCCTCCAAGGAAAGAGGACAGAGAGGCCAGAGGCAGCTTTAGCCCCTTCAGACTCCTACCTCCCCCACACCTCCACAAGCAGCCCTCAGCAGAGCAGTTTGAGAAGAGCAGCCGACTCTCCCCAGAAGGTGCGTCTTCCAGTCTGAGATTTCCACAGAGAATGGAGCCATGCCTTTCCCCGTGAGGACCTGCAGTGCTGCGTCTGGGAGCTCCTGCCTGCCGGCACGTCCCTGCTGATGTCCAGCTCATCAGCAGGTTAGACTCACGGGTAAAATCTTATCCCCAGCACTGGTGTGCCTTGCTAGGGAACAAAGGGGGATATTTGAAAGCAAGACATTAGAGGCAAGGGAGCTCACGTGGGCAGAGCTGATGGGAGAATACAGTGGGGGTGCCAGATACTGTGATCTGGGGGAGTGCCCAACCCTCCACAGGAGAGCTGTGATGTTGGACTGGGACAGGTTCTCCAGCGGGAAAGATCCCAGGCTGCAGGGCCATGGCAACTGAGTGGGATGTGTTCAGGCACCTGTGTGGATCCAGACCCTGCAGGGCAGGGGTAGCACCAAACGGACAGAGCTCACTCCTGACAGCCGGTCAGGAAACTGCAGACTCTTCTTTAGGACCGGCTTTCGCAGTCTGGAGAGCTTGCCTTGTCCTTCCTCTCCGCGGCTTTCCCTAGTGGCAGGGAAAATGACCTTGGGGCCCGGCAGAAGCTCAGACTTGCACTGCCAGGCTACGGTGGCTCCCCCAGTGGGTCAGATCCCAGCCTGTACCTCCATAGCAGTCTGGGACAGCGAGCTCAGATGCCTGTTTGTAACTAGACACCAGAGGGCCTAAACAAGGGTAAAACAAGAGGGGTGGAGCTCACCTTCGACAACCAGTCAAGGAATCACAACCCCATTCTCACAAGCAGTCATTTCTGTGTAGAGGACCTGCCTCTACCCTGGTCCAGCTGCCCAAGTGGCCAGGAAAGTGAACTTTGATTTCTTCCCAGGCTTAGCAAAGTCTTCTAAGCTCCCCAGACTTACCACTACAAGCTTTGCTCCTCCACCCACCTCTGCTCTAGTGGAGAACATTTTACTCCATATTACTCATACTAACCATGTTACTGTGGCTGGAGGATATTACAGGCATGAAGGAATATCTCATCAGCTGATGAGTATCTGTTTTTACTGAGAATGGATCAAATGGGTATAAGAAGTAGATAATCAGAAGTAGAATGGAGTGTGTTCTAGAATATGTGTGATTTAGAATGCTGAAATCATGGTTTTGAACAATGTCCCCATCACTTACAATGTCTGGCATTGGATTAGAGCTACCAAGGTTACATGAATTCATTTTTAATTATAAAGATAAATATGACAATAATAGTTTGAAAAATCATTGAACAGGATCATGTAAAAAGAATATAACACAATTTCATGGCTCGTGCCTGTGGCTCAAGTGGCACCAGCCACATATACCTGAGCAGGTGGGTTCAAATTCAGCCCAGGATGCCAAACAACAATGACGACGGCAACCAAAAAATAGCTCTGCGTTGTGGCATGTGCCTGTAGCCCCAGCTACTAGGGAGGCCAAGCCAGGAGAATCGCTTGAGCCCAGGAGTTGGAGGTTTCTGTGAGTTGTGATGTCATGACCCTCTACTCAGGGCGACAACTTGAGGCTCTGTCTCAAAAAACAAACAAAAACACAATTTCATGTCTATACAGACTCTATCAATCTATGATCCCAATATTAGTGTGTGTACTTGGTTCGTTGCTGTGCCAAACTCGCCAATGACAGAGGCTACTTGTCCATTCCCTGATACCCTAAACAACAATGACCTGATTCGTTGCCAATTTATTAAAAATAAAATTACTTGAACGGAATTGAGACAATCTGTTTTATTTTTCTCCTTTAGTTGCTAATTTCTATTTCAGTTGATTAGAGAAACACCTAAAAGTGAAAGCAGTAGCTATAAATTAGCATCAGATCAAAGTAAAATTTAGGATGTAGTAGTTTCAACCATGTTTGTGTGAAAATCTTCCCTTTACTGAGAAAAAAATGTGAAGCCTCTTTATTCAACTTAGACTAACACTTACATCTTAAGTACATTTTGTTTGTTTTATTTTGGTGTGAGTTTTCATTTTAAAGTATTTATGAGGCTTTAATAGAAACATAGCTTGAGTATAGGAATTCTTTTAATCTGAAAGGCCAACAGCTAGGATATTCATGGAATATACCCAGGCTTCCAAAGCTCTTTGGAAACTATAAATTACGCAAAAGTTTCTAAGCCAGAAGGAGAAAACTTCATCAGACTTGTTAAAATAATCTGGTTGATCCTCAGGCCTGGTCACAAACCTCTGATGGTGTTTATTACCAAAAATAGGAAAATCAAATAAATAAAAAAAACAAGTTCAAGATGAATATCTTAAATTCTAAATCAAGCTAGATAGGAAATAACTTTGTAAATCTATTTGAAATTAGATTCTTGAATTTTCAACAAGTGCCCTACCTGGACTTTCCAGGATGAGAAAGGTTATGATAATAGTTCTGATAAAAGTTCCAGAAAGTTGTTATTTCTTGAAAGGATTGTGTAATATAACATGAAATTTAATCTTATTTTACTCTAAAATTAATCATAGTCTAATTTCAAATATTAATCTTATAAAAAGGGCATAATGAAATACTGAAATTTCCAAAATTTTATAATTTTATGGAAAAACTTGTACAAGAAAATGGGCTCAATCATGCAATATAGGAAATTTTTAGTGTCACCATTTTTTAGTAAAGATATTTCAGCGAATATTGGAGTAAGAAAAGATATTGATGCTGAATCTTACATTCTCATTTTACTAATGAGAGTAGCTAGTCATTAGGGGCAGATTTGACTCAAAAATAACAGACACTTTCATAGTATAACATAGAGAATATATAAAACATAGAATTCTGTAATTGTATAAGTCATTTGGAAAGTGATAAGTCAAAAGGAGATTATGAGTGCAAAGATATCTCAGTACAAACCATTCATATAATATAATAATTCTCTATAATTACTAATACACTTAATATTAGATTTTTAAGATTATAACATAAACTTTTTACAAGCTTCATAATTATTCACTTATTTTATGTAAAAGACTCTTAGGGCAGAATGCTATTGAATTGTGAATTGACATAAAAACAGACATATATTGTCTGTCATGTCTTCCTATCCAAGCATAATATTTTTGCCTTTTTTTCCAAGTTTGTTTCTACTGGCTATCTTCTTAGAAACTTTTTGGTATATTATTATGCGAAATAATATTCTACATACAAAATAATTCCTAGTTTAGGAAACTGGATTTAGAAGAAATAAATGAGATCCGTATCATTCACAAGTTAGCTATTTTGGCCTTCCTGGTGTGCCATTTTGATGTATGTTTTAGAGATGATCGTCAATCATTTAATTGGGTTATTTCATTTTACTGTTATATATAGACAAAATAATGACAGTCATGGGGATCTGCTCCTCTTTTTCAGTTAGAGTAAAGAAGAGTTACTGTTTTCTCCGTCATGTATTTCAGCACTTTCTTACTGTGTCCCTTGGTGCCCTGTGGTTTAACACCCCACGGTATAAACTTAATGTAAAGGAAGGGTCACATTTACCTTTCAGATATTAAGGAATCTTGGGTTCAAGTGATCCTCTTGCCTCAGTCTACTGAGTAGTTGGGACTTCAGGCACCTGCCACAGTGCCTGCCTGTTTTTTTAGAGACAGGGTCTCACTCTTGCTCAGGCTGGTCTCGAACTGTTGGCTCAAGCGATCTGTTCACCTGGGCCTCCTAGAGTGCTAGGATTACAGGCGTGAGCCACCACACCTGGCTCCAAGAAATCTTTAAACAAGTGCTTGCTGAAAAAATTTCCAGTTTTGTGAAAAATATAAATTCACAGACCCAATAAAGTCAAAGAAACTTAAGCAGACTTAAGACACATAGAAAATGACACATCATATCCTAATCAAATTTCTGGAAATCAATGAGAAAGAGAATATCTTAAAAGCAGCTTTAAAAAATTATATGATAATTTAATAATTGAGGGACAATTTAAAATTTAAATATGGACACTATAATGTTCTTAAATAATATTGATTTACTAAGACATGGCTGCTTTTGATTTTAGAAATATCTTTATTTTACACATGCATACTGAAATATTTAAAGCTGAAGTATCATGGTGTCTGCAACTTAATTTTTTTTTTTTTTTTTGCAGTTTTTGGTTGGGGCTGGGTTTGAACCCGCCACCTCCAGCATATAGGGCCAGTGCCCTACTCCTTTGAGCCACAGGCACCACCCCAACTTACTTCTAAATAGTGTGGCAAAATAATATAGATTAGATAGACAGAAGATAGATAGACAAAAATATTCAAAAGGGTACGTGGTTGTTCATTTTAGCACATTGTAAACTTTTCTGTAAGTTTGAAAGTCTTATTTGAAATGCCATTTTCAACCCCTAAGGCTTGAACAAATTTATTTTCTGAGATATAAAGAAAAAACTGTCAGTGCTTCCCCTGAAGCAGATGGGAAGGAGGAGATATGAAATAGTAAAGCAGGGAATATGGAGGAAGGTCCCAGGAATTTATGGAAATGATTTCTCTCAGCAATGTTAGTAAACTCATAAAATGTGTATGCTCACGATTAGTCTATTTTTCATGAAAAATTGTGTTGTATGCTACATATTAATGATACATACAGACCAAGGCAACATGTGTGCTTGGAGGAGGAATGTGGAGATGGAGGAAAGGATGAGGAATGAGCTCCTATCAATCAACAAGAACAATCATTGGATGGTATTTGGTTTCTCATGGGCCTGTTTAATCAAGGTGAGGAATTAGGGCACAACTTGAGTGAGAGCCTGGAGAATCCGATGGCATTGGTATTATAATTTCCAAATAATTTTTAGGAATAAAAGTTTTGATCATTCTACTTCTCAAGTCATAAATACTCCATTTATAGTTTTCAAATTGTAACAAAATAAAGCTGATATTTTCACCGTGAAGCTGTAGTTTTTCAATCATTGGAAATATATTCAATTTCCTACAGTTCTCCTTGACTAAATCTATGTGGCAGCCAATCAAAATTACTCTCTGTTCTCTATCTGCTTTTCACTGGACGTTTTGGACTCTGTGCCTATTACAGCTCTTATTTGGATACCCTATCTTTTCGTACCTACCAAATATTACTTATACTTAAATCCAAGTTTAAATTCTACCTGTTCTAATGTCACCAATACAAATTAGAGAACCTCTTCTAGACTCTCTGACTGTATCTGATGCCTTCAAACATCATGTCTCAAATTTGTTTTGAAATATAATTTGTATATTTTTTCTTTTATGCCTCTTTGAGGGTATAAATGAAACAAGAAACTTACCGTTTTTCCAAAATTTAAAAATAAGACAAAATGGCATTCGGAGAACCAGAATGTTACCTTTATTAATTAACAGAGATTACTGAAGGCTGCAACACAGTGGGACAGCCATGTTGGTAGTAAACAAGGAAGCACTATGGTTAGCTTGCTACATGTAGAGCTGAGCCCAGTATATCCAGCTGTTTCTTGGTGGTTTCTAAATTACTCAAATGGAATGTCACCATATCCTTCTTAGAGTAGAATATGTAAAAGATGGAGGAAGAGTAGTTACTTTAAGTTAACTCTGTTCCTATACAAAGAAAACATAGAAATTAGGAAGTAGCCTCTTTTCTGAAACACACTGGTAACTGTCTAAGCTTTTCAAAGGTGGGAGTCACGTCTGGATTCTCTTTACATCCACCACATTGCCTACCAGATATAGTGCTTTCATCTTTAGTAGTCAACTGAGTCAATGTTTGCTCATGGATTAATTAATGGATCTGTATCAATGTTTTCAAATTTAAATGCTTTAAGAAAAAAGGTAGAAAAAATTAAATGTAAGAAGAGTGTAGACAGGCAATATTTACGGCTAACTTGAAGAGTACAAGCCTTGGCAACAAGATGTTCTAAATTAAGATGATATTAATAAGCACTATAAGAGCCAACTGAAACCAATGAAAGAGCTGATTCATCCCAGCGACTGAATGCAACTTAAAATAAAGAAGCAAAAAAAAAAAAAAAAAGTAAATATTATTAGACTATCATTAAATGTGTATTTGGACACATTCTAATTTCTTTTTGCAGGGCTGACCTGAATAAGTTTTGATATAGTCACTTTGATATTTCCATCCTTCCACCGTATTTTGCATTTAGTTGAGCCCTGTTAGGAAGCATTTTGGATGTACCTTTTTGGCAATAGAATCTTCACAGAGGATCTCCAAATGAGCTGCCTCCCAATCCTTGCCTTTTCTTTTTTTTTTTTTCTTAAAGAGGCTATGAACATCCAACATCTGATAGGCATACTGAAAATCTCAGAATATTACAAAATTTCTGGAATCATAGTTGCTTAAGGAAGAATTGAAACAATTTAAAATATTTATCCCTAGAGGAAAAAGAATCAAATGTTCAGAGATATAACCAAGGCAAAGAAGCTTGAAGAGAAAATTAACTTCACTTTGAGGATAAAAACACTGTGTTAAAGGAATGATGACTATTCCAGTTGTATTTTATATTCCACACCTGCCTCCAGCACATTTTTGATGGCCATATAAAATAAAATACTTGGACAAAACAGCCTTAATAATAACAGTCACCTTAATAATGATAATTCTAGAAAGTGTGAACTACTAGCTCCTCTAACTCATCAAGATCTATTAAATGAGGAATTGAAACTTTCTATGTAACACATTTTATATTCATTAGTGGCATTAATTTCTCCTAGTAGCACTCACTACTATCTGGTATTATCTTATTATTGTCTTATTTATTTCTTGTGTCTTTCCACTACTCTACAATGTAAGCTTCATATTTTGTCCAATCATGGTTGATTATCAATATCTAGAAAATGTTCCTGTTTAATAATAATTAAACTTCCATAAATATTTTAAGTCATAAATAAAGGATCTAAAGATAAATTTATGAGAAGAAGATGCTGGAAAGAAAGAAGAGTAGGGCAGCACCTGTGGCTCAAGAAGTAGGGCACTGGCCTCACATACTGGAGGTGGCAGGTTCAAACCTGGCTCTGGCCAAAAGCTGAAAAAAAAAAAGAAAAAAAAAAAAGAGAGAGAAATGAAGAGTAATCATGAGGGGGGAACCCATGTAAAAATTGGAAAAACATGAGTCATTCAACTGTAAAACCAAAATTTAATATTTTTATAATATCCAATGTGATAATAAAACACAAAAGAAAAGAAAAATGTGGCTTAAGGAGATACTTGGACCAAATTTTTAAAAAGTAAATAGTTAATATCTAAAAAATATGAAGAATTCATTGAACTTTAAAGGAAAAAATATTGAAACCCTTATAGATAAATGTGAATGGATATAAACCAACTACTCAAGCAAATGGCACATGAGAAGTTGTACAAAATATAAGCTATTAAATAAATGCAACTTAAAGTGATATTAAGGCATCATTTCATATGCATAAAATTACCCAAATGTAGACCAAAAAAATATCCAAAATAGGCATAGTTGAAATAAAATTGGAACACCCTTTTTAGACTAATATTTTTCATGAGTTAATAGAAGCATTTTGGAAAATGATTTGCCAATGCAAATCAAGAGAAATCCCTGGATTTCCACTCCTAGAAACCTATTCTAGAGAAAACAAAATGACGTAATGATGATGTTCATAGCAGTACCTGTTTCTAAAGATGAAACATAGAAAAACAATGTAAATGCTCTACATAAGGAAAATAAACATAAAAAATATACTATATCAACCTAATGGAATATTATATGTCATTAAAATTAACATTATTAAATGTAAGTGGATATGTGAAAAATATAGATAGGCATGTCTGAGACAGAAGGTAGAATTTGACTGACTATGCAACAGAAAAATCTTTCAGTATTGTGTAGAAATTCCAAGGATTAAGGGGAAGGAGGACTCAACATGAGTTCCTGGGATGATCTTGGAGGAATTTGAATTAAGAAGTCTAGGAAATACAAGCAGAATACTACTCCCCATGAAAACATAAAAGAGGTAAAGATGTTTACATGGATGGAGCTGGAAAATATTCTTCTTAGTAAAGTATCTCAGGAATGGAAAAAAAAATCCAATGTACTTTCTACTATGAAACCAATTTATAATCAGTCACACTTTTATATGAAAGATGAATCACAGCTATAACCCAGGATGAAGGAGGGAAGGGAAAGCGAAGGAGAATGGAGGGGGGTGGGTCAATAGAGGGAGGGTTAATAGGGGGACCACACCTATGGAGAATATTGTAAGTACGAGTTGGATCTATCAGGTATAGAACACAAATGTCTTGACACTGTAATTGGGTAAATAAGGTGAAGATTATGTTAATTAGTGGGATATAAGCACTCCAATTTGTACAAATTATCCACACATTGAAGCATTGAATCCCACAATGGTAGTATTCATGATCTATGTACAAATGACTTAATAAAAGAAAAAAATAATAATAAAAAAGTTAATTTTTAGGTCCTAATATCCATTTAATCTATTATAATCTATTAATACTGGTGCACACATAATGGTATAAGTTTAAGACTATGGAAATGTATTAACACCTTCATTGTATCAAGATGATAATTTATTAAATCTTTATAAATTACTTATATATCATTTCTCAACAAAATAAACCATTCTTTTTCAAAATAAATAAATATAAATAAAATGAATTTATAAACTTAAAAAAACCGAAAGAATACGACTGCCCCATGAAGACAGCTTCTTAAAAACCTGTCCTCACCTCTCTATTTCTTCCTTGATGCAGAACTCAGAAAGACTTGTCAATTCTATTCATTTTAAGCTTGGCACCACTTACTTCTGGCCCTTTGAGAGTAAGATGATTGGTTATTTTCTTGGGTTAGCTGTATTTTTACATTGTTGAAGTAGGGACTTGTAGCTTTTCACATCCAGACCTACCTGTCTGTTACTCTCTCTAGTAGTATGACTCTGTCACAGAGGTCACCAAATTATCTCCCTGACCACATGAAGACTAGGCCATAAAGCACATGAATCGTCTTCTTCCCCCAGAGAACACAGCTGGGGACAGAATCCATATCCTGAACATACAGGTGAGAGAGCCAGAGGGTCTTTCTCCACAGCAACACCTCAAGCCTCATCTTATTTAGCAACCTGTGTTTTAGGGGTTACCCTTTGCAGGATAGTCTACAGCTGCGCCACATGTGGTTTCTGCAATTGATTTCCAGATTGCAGCTTTTCCTCTATATGCAAGTCATTTAAATAACTATTTAGCTTTGTATTTTAATGAAAAGGAATTTCAATTAACTAGAAGTATACTTTTGTTAATTCTGAAAAATTTTTTAAATATTATAAAATATTCATAAAATCTTTTGAGGATACATGCTAGAATTGGTAATTAAGGTATTTTGTTTCCTATCATGGAAGTTTTGTGTATTTCATGATGGAAAATAGCGGAAAAATAATAAAAGGTGTTTCTCAATACAGAAATAATGGTCTTTATGTTTTCATTTTTCTATTTGGAGGTACAATGTTTTAGATTGCAGTAAATACCCTTCAGTTTTTAATATGATAATTATGTGTTTTCTTGTGTTATTGTTTCTTTCATGCAATATTTTACTATCTTCTATAAATTATATGTAATCATTTTAGTATTTAGTAGCTTGATCTACCTAAAGATATTTTTCTCTTGGTAGATATCTTCTGTTTGTTTTATAGATAAGGAACATAGTCTCATAAATATTGATTTGTATGTTAGCAATGAAAGACAAATTCAACAGTAGAATTATCAGAACAAACATGAGGAATATTTTAATTTTAATTATTGCATTATCCAATTATTTTCATAGAATTCTATTCTTGTTCCTAGTACTACACTGAGCTGCCTCCAGAATATATTAAAAAATGCAACAATAAGTTCATAATAGCAACTCTTAAATTAGCTCTGGCTGTCAAACAGGTACATTAGGATGACATTCTGTTTAATCTTCCACCCTACATGTACAAGAAATTTGGCTTAGTTGCACATTTCTGTGCATATAGGCTAGGAGAAAAAATTTACGTTTCTTCCTGGAAACAAAGTAATCCTCTTGTCATACATACATTTTTCAATTTTCTCATTGAAAATATTTTGTTTCATTGGACCTTTACAGTAGAAGTCCAATAAATAAATTAGCTTCATATTATACTTTGAAAAGTAGTGGCCATTATCCTACATAGAGCTCACAGATGCAATTTTTTGGCCTAACTTTTAATTTAAATGTGTTAATGTGGTTTATTTGTCTGTTGGTTCAGCCACCCATCCCATATTTCCTGTTACTACCAGTGTAAGACACTGACATTATTACTTGCTCATCCCTGTAGGCATATGTGATTGGCAATGTTGGCAAGCACACTCTTAATTTTTTATATGTTCTTTATATGTTAATTAATTCCCTATATATTAAAATTCTTTGTTTAGAAAGCATAGTCACTATAGACATTAGATAATTTTTTAAATATATTTTGTGCTCCTTGACACCACTTTCCAAAATCTCTAAAATCTGAGGCATCCCCAAATTCAAGTGTGTCGGCTTTCGAAGTACAGCAGCTTAATCTATGAGCTAACTCTTAGCACATGTCCTCACAGGGCTATGGGATCATGTTGCTGTTTGTGAGGATGGTCTGACCTTGATATAAAGCTTCAGATTAAGACCTATTTACCTCAGATCTTTCTTGATATATTCATCTCTTTGATGGATTGATCAGTAGACTGGACGTGGCCAACAGAATAATCAGTGACCTTGAAAATAAATCAGTGGTGATTTTGCAAGCTGAAAGGTAAAGGGAAAAAGTAATGAATTTAGAAAAAAAACCCTCATAATGTTCATGAATTGGGAATAATTTCAAAAGGTATAGCATAAGTGTTATTGGAATGCTAGAAGGGGAAGAAAGAAGAAGCAGAAGGAATATTTGAAGTACTATAATAATGACTCAGAATTTCTAAATGTTATGACAGGCACAAAACCATATATCTAGGAAATTTATAAACTTCCTATAGAAGGGTATTCTTCTCCTGTAGAACAATAACCAAAATCTATACCTGAGTCTACCACATTCAAACTTCAGACTACCAAAGATGAAATAAACATCTTAAAAGAAGGAATTGATAGATGAAACAAGCAGGAATTGAGTAAAAATATTTGACCTCATTAGTGCTGTCATTTAAATTGTTCTAATTGTTATTTATGAAATACTGCACTCAACAAGAGTTGAATACATGTTCTTACAAAGCTCACATGAAGCATCTGCCAAGGTAGACTACATTCTGGTCAATAAAACACATCTTAATTTTTTTAAAAACAAAAATGATACTCTCAGGTCGCAAAGCAATTCAACTAGAAATCAATAACAGAACCCTCCCCCCCAAAACTTCAAATGTTTAGAAAATAAATGCACAGTTCCTTGTATAATACACAGATTAAAGAAGTTTCAAGAAAAAAATTAAAAAATATTTTGATCTAAATAAAAATGAAAATGAAACTCATGAAATTACATGAAATGTGTTGGAAACAGTGCTTAGAATTTCATAGAATTAAATGCTATAAAGATTAGGCAAAAAGAGAAATATATAATCAATAATTCACGCTTCTAACTAGGAATCTATATAAAGAAGAGTAATATATGCCTCAAGCCAATAAAGAAAAGCAATAATATACATTTGGATAGAAATCAATAAAATAGAAAATAGGAAATCACTAGATAAATTATTGAAACCAAATTGTTCCTTGAAGAGATTAATAAAATTGACAATTCTCTGCAAAAGCAAACTAACAAAAATGGGAGATGATCCAAGCTACTAACATCAGAAGTAAGTTTTTAGTAAGCATCAGCATGTATTTTCCTTGCCCATTTATTTTGATAGAAGAAAAGAACGCATGTATCTGTGAGAATTACCTAGAGAAGCATGGAAAGATTTTGCTAATATTCTTGTACAAAGGTTATTAGGAGAACCATGGGAATGTGTTTTTATTGTAACACTAGCTTATGTGGAAACAGAACAAGAGGTTTCTGAGTTACTTGTTTTACACTATAGAAATACTCCTCTATATTTATGAAGCTCTCATATCATAATGAGTCTGTTAGATGTAAATCTCATAGTGTATAAGTTCTACTGCATAAAAGAAAGTACTTTCCGAGTTCTGTTCCCTCTGTGCTTTCTCCCAAGGGTATTTTGTAAATTACAGCTTCTTCACACTACACAGTTCCCTGGTGGTCGGCTATAGTGAATATGGTTTCCCAAAGTGCTTAAGGACTCCCAGGTTGCAGCTTAAGCAGCAGGAAATTAGAATGAGTTATGGAGAATAAAATACCACTAATCTTTTGCTTTTTTTGTAGGGGTGAGGGCTGGCCTTTGAATGGTACCAGCTGTGGTACAGATAGTACCAGCTTCAAACTTGTTACCCACAGCTTCCCAGCATGGTAACAAATCCCAGAGACAGATTCTGAGTAGACTAAAGGGATTTTTTTACTCCTTTTTTTTTTTTTTGGTACCTGATTTGTAGATACATTATTCTGGCAATGTTGTTTTCATAAACTGAAGTCACAGAAGTGCTTTTAAAATGCAAAACACTTTTGAGACATCCCTCTGGTTTCACTGTTTAAAGGCTTAAATATTCCCTCTTAACAAACAATGAAATTATCTATATAATATATTGATGTGGATTTGTTTCCAAAACATGCAGTCGGGATCGGAGTCATATCAGAAAACTAGTGGTTAGAGATGTTTAATAGCTGGGCAGCTATGAGATCTCTCAAATACAGACACTTGGAATTCATGAGTATCATCAACAGTGTTGTCAAATAATGCAGTCAATATCTGTATCAATACAATGTAAACACCACGTAACTTGGAAAAATACCTCTTAGAAATAAGTAAGGAAATTCCAGTATGTGTAGGGTAGGGATCAGGGTTAAGAATTGAGACAAGAGTTTTTTTTGTTTTTTTTTTTTGCAGTTTTTGGCCAGGGCTCAGTTTGAACCCGCCACCTCTGGCATATGGGGCCAGTGTCCTACTCCTTTGAGGCACAGGCGCTGCTCAAGAGTTTCTTTCTTGATTGGGCAGCATATTGGTAGGACACAGTTGTTTCTGAACACAGCATGTCTAGAGTCCCTTGTTTCTCTTTGCCAATCTCTAGGCCCATATTCTCCCATATCCTCTCACCAGCACCTTTCTACGTCCAAATTTATGGTGTCTCATGATCCCATCTAACTATCCATTTCTAGTGCTTTAAACTAGACCAATCATGAAACAACATGCCAAATAGTCACTCTCACCTTGAACCATCTATCTTTGCCTTGTCAATGTTCTTACATTGTATTATTTTCTTGAATCTCCTCAGTCTTCATGCTACTTGTTAAGGCATATGGTATTTCTGTTGTGATATTCTGTAAAACCAGATTATGGCTTTTCAAACTCATACTTTTCTTTCTCACATTTAAAAAAAAGTATATTTATTAAAATTTTTAAAATACATAATACATGAACAGTAAAATACTAGCTCCTACAACTTTCCTCTTTAAATTCAGATCCTTTTTTCAACTGGCAAAGCAGGTGATTACTATTATTTCTGACTGGTTCAGAGTTTTTAAAAAAATCTTTACTTAATGTGCGCAATGGGAGGGCACCCAGCATGCCCCCTGGGTGAAGGGCTCTACTACAACTTGAATTTTGCCTTGGAAGTGAGAACAACATAACCTAAACATTTTTACCCTCATATTAATTTGAAATTAAAAAATAAAAACTAAATAAAATAAAATCTTTATATAGATACAAATCTGTTACTTTTCCCCTTTTATTACATAACTATCTATATACTTTACATGTCATTTTTAACCTAGCTTTATTTCACTTATTAACCTTATTGAGAAATGTGTATTGAAATATATAATAAAGAAGTTTCTCATTCTATTTTAAGTTTCATAATATTCTATTGTGTATATCAACCATCATCCATTAACTAATGTCTTCCCATTGGACTTTTAGTTTGTTTTCAGTATTTTGGTATTATAAGCAATGCAGCATAATTAACATACATCAAATTGCATGAGTGCAAATTTAAGAAAGAAATGTCATGTTAATCTTTACTATTGCTTAACAGATTACCACAAATTTGGAGGTGTATGTAAAACAACACTTATTTATCATATCACAGTTTCTGTGGGTCAAAAGTCTAGCATGGAATAATTTAGTCCTCTGTTCATGTTCTCACAAAACCATAATCAAGATGCCAGCCTAACATTTTTGCCATCTGAAATCCAGGGTCTCTTTCAAGGTCATGAAGGCTGTTTCAGAATTCATTTCCTTGTAGTTTATAGAAATCATGGTGGATTATTTATTTCAGACTAGCAAAATGGAGTCTCTGGCTCCTTGGAGCTCTTATTTCCTCTAGATTAGTAGTTCTCAACCTTCCTAATACTGCAACCCTTTAGTAAAGTTCCTCATGTTGTGGTGACCCCCAACCATAAAATTATTTTTGTTGCTACTTCATAACTGTAATTTTTGCTACTGTTATGAATCATAATGTAAATATCTGAAATTGGGCGACCCCTGTGAAAGGGTCGTTAGACCCCCAAAGGGGTCGCGACCCACAGGTTGAGAACCACTGCTCTAGATACTCTGTATAGAGCTTCCTTTTTACAGTCAGCCCTACCAAGGATAATCTTATAGTTGGATAATTCAAATTTCACTGATTAAAGACCTTAATTACATCTGCAAAAATCCCTTCCCCTTTGCCTTATAACAATATAATCAAAAGAATGATCACCTATTATTTTAACTATACTTTATTGGCTAACAAGTAAATTTTCCTACATGGACTCAGGGGGTATCGATTATAAAGAGACATGGGTCATAAGGGATCTTCTTAGAATTCTACCTACCACAAATATATATCCCAAAGCAAAATGACTGAGTCAATTGCAGATTTGAAAGAAATTGCCCAAAGGCATTTCCTAATAACTACACTTTCAATAAAGAAACATTCCTATTTCCTCATGGGCCTCACCAGCACTATGCGCTTATAAATTTGAAATGATATCAGTCTTATGGGTCAATTAGGAATTCTACTATGACTTTAATTTTGTTTCCTTATTATAAATGAGATTAAGTAGCTTATCATACGCTATTAGTACGGTTTATATCATTTTCATTGATATTCTTTTATATCTCCTTTTTGTTTTCCATCATTGGGTTATTAGCCTTTTATTGAATTGAGAGGAATTTTTTTATATACTAAGGAGATTAGGTCTTTGCTTATGGTGGGAGCTGAAAATATTTCTTATAGATTTACATTTTGCCATCATAGTTTTTTACTTTATCTTTTTAAAATTTTAGAAGCATGGAAAAGATTTTACAGTTCTGTTACCAGATTTGTGGTTTTCTGCTTGTGTGTATGTATGTGGTTTTTGAGTTTAAGTAACAGTTAACATTTGAAAACGTTGCCAACACTTTCTTCTCGTAATTTGTGCTTATTTGAATCTACATTGACATATTTGTTCTGTTGTCAATTTCTAGGTATATTGTTAAATTTTTCAATAGGCTATGCACAGCATTTATTTATTGCTTTATTTGTCTATTTCCCTTTGAATCCAAATAACTTCTAATATTCCAAGAGTGTGCCACTTTCTTAAAATAAGACCTTTGCCCCTGACTGAGAGAAGTATCTATGTTCTGTCCCCTTCAACCAGTAGAATGAAGTGGATGTGATGCTGTATAAATTACAAAGCTAAGTGTCTAAGGCAGTATGACTTCTGTCTGGATTTTGGTTTCAGGAAATGTGCCTTTGGGGCCTTAACCAAATAAGAAGTCCAGCTACTCTGACAATGCCATGAGGGACACAGATGCTCAGAGAGGTACAGAGAGATGCCTACAGGGCACCAGCTTTCCCATTACCTGGCTTTCCACCTAGCACCAGGCATAAGAAAGAAGCAACCTTTGAGATGACCCAGGATGAGTGAGACAGAATCATACAGCGAGGATGCCCCCTAAACTCTTAACTCACTGACATTATCAGTGGTAATAAATTGTTATCACTTTTAACCAATAAATTTTGGGGTAATTTGCTATACAGAAATAGTAACCAGATTATCTCTCTCTCTACCATATACCAAATTCATGTGTGTGTGTGGATTTGATATTCTGTTCCACTGTCTGGCCTGTCATTTCTTGCAGCATAGTGTACAATTCTAATTAATAGAAATTTAAAATACCCAGTTTTACTATCAGGTAGTGTTAGATCCCCCTTATTGATGTTTCTGGCCATTCCTGATTTTTTAAATTTCACACTAATATTTTCTAGCTATAAAATGTTGATGTTCTAATTAAATTAGAGTAAGTGCATTACACATGGTGAGGAATAGTATTATCCTTATGCTGAGTCTTTTAAAATCTCTGAATCTTTCATATTTCATATTTGTTCCAATTTCCTTAATAACTTTTAATAAAATTTGAAAGGTTTCTTCATATATTTCGTAAATTTTGATAAAGTTTATTGGTAGGTGCTGTGGTTTGAATGTTGTCCCCTTCAGAATTTAGCTGTTGCCAACGTAATATTAGTACTAAGAGGTGAGAACTTTAAAAAGTGATGAGCCCTGGACAGCTCGTTCCTGGCTAATGGGAGTAAGGACCTTATAAAAGAGGCTTCGCTCAGTGTTTTCCTACTTTGCATTCTTATGAGAACAAGCAAGGCCCTCACCATACAGCATATACTGATACATGCATTAATTTCAAGCTTTCCAGCCTTCAAAATGCAAGAAAATAATTTCTGTCCTTCATGTGTTACCAAGTCCCAAGAATTAATATATAAGTAGTAAAAAATATACTAAGACAATTAAACACTTAATTTGTGCTTGCTACTTGTAAAAATGAAAGATTTGCTTATTTTATATCTAATGTTTAAGTAGGCTGCACATATAAATGCTACTGAATCCTATATGCTATTTTCAAGATCTACCGATATGTATGTGTAAATTAATATAAATTCTCTTGTGATTTGTGGGATTTTTCTTATTAAAATAATGTCATTAATTCCACTACCAGAACTATTCAAAATTTTCAACTTCTATTCATGTAATCACACTGGATAATGGAATCAAAGATAAATAAGAATGAAAACGGAGGCATCTTTCTTTTGCTCCTGCCTCTAGCAGAAGTGATTTTAGGGTTTTGCGATTAAGTGAAATGATGTCTTTAAAGCAAAGAAATATTTTAAATGTTACAGAGGTATCTATATATTTATAGCTATTAAATGTTTTTAATTGAATTATTATTGACTTTTTGTTTTAATGCTTTATCTTAAAAATATGACTGTCACTAAAGCGCTGACACTTTTTAATTTGCATGCCCACGTGATAGATTCTACTGATCAAATCCAGATAATATTCACATTTCTCCATTTGTGATCTGTAATCTTTGGCTCTGCTTAATGCTATAGAACCTTGGATAATTTGTATATTTTTATCACAGACTTTTCCCTATTTAAATGTCACCACATGTAAAAAAGAAATTATTTTCCCAGTCAAATGCACATTATCTGTGAGGTGCTTCTTTGAGAAGGAAATATAAGCTGGCAATCAACCGGTGGCCCTCAAATTGTACTGTGTGATATTCATATACTATACAAAATTGTATCAGAGAGAATGACACCTTTTCTCCTTTCTCAGGAGAAATTTTTGAAACATATTGTATTTGTTTAAACTATTGAGTTCCACAGAGAGAATATTTATTAATAAAATTCATGAGTATTCTATTTACATCAGATGCAAGAATTCTGTTTTAATATTTCAAAAAATTTTCTGTGCCAGTTTTCAGAAAAATATTAAAAAAGACTATTTATGAAATTCAGCATTGCATATCCCAGAATAATTTTAAGGAATTATATATTTTACCTAGATTTTAGCAATTTATAAGTACAGATGACAAAGAAGATAAAGGACAGATTTAGATGCAAATACATACATGCATTTTAATGAGGACATTTGCCTTAACATGTGGTTCCTTGTGGATTTTAACAACCTGCCCTGTGGTGACAATTCAAATCATACACAGTCAATAATTTCTAGGTTTTTTTCTTAAAATACTTGTGGAACCAACATTCCCGTAGTTCCTTTGGAAATAGGTACACATTAATCAAAGACTTAGCTTTCAGCCATTAAAAAATACAAAATATATTCCTTCTGATATAGAATAATTTCACCTAAGTAATGATTACTGAGTACAACTTCATGCTGTAACCTCATAATCTTTTGTATATTTAATTATACCATTATTTCCATTATCTTCCTTGCATAAACACAACTTTATACAACTTTTCTCATATAAACTTTCCTTATTTACTCGCATTGAATAATTCAGTAATGGTCAATGAATGCCTAATTTATACCAGCAATAGTTTAACTTCTGGGAATATAGTAATAACTCTAGAAATAAAAAAAGGGGCTCTACTCTCACAAAAAAAAATTTGTGGAATAAATGAAGTTATAAATAACTACTTGGTTGATAACTGTTTTATTGAAGACAGAGATTGTTCTTTATTCGTATTTGTACACTCTTTGCCTAAGTTTGTCTCTAGTGCTTAATAAACATAAATTTGATTAATAAGTCTATGATAGAATAGTAACCAAAGAAATTTTTACTAGGAAGAATGAGTGTATAAATTTCATGCTAGTTTTATTCTGATAATTAAGTGGAAAAGAAGATTCCTGGAGTTTTATTGGTGGGCATTGGTAGGGATGTGGGTAGGAGAGAGAACTAGATGAGAGAGAGAGAGGAGAGAAAGTAACAGAAAAAGAGATAACGTAATATTAAACCACAATAAGTGGACACTTCTTCAGAGAGGAGGAGAAACAAAATTGTGTTCCATGATTGAATTTTTTTTTTGCAGTTTTTTGACTGGGGCCAGGTTTTGAACCTGCCACCTCTGGTATATGGGGCTGACGCCCTACTCCTTAAACCACAGACACCATCTACCATTATTGAATTTAAAAGAGCAGTACATTTTACATTTCAAACACTAAATGTTGGTCTACAAAGGAGCAGCTATAACAAGCAGACCCAGAAGGAAACTAGAGAAAATGTTTTCCGATCTCACATGATATCACGGGTTACTTTGAGACACACGCTTTTTGGTAGTTTCATATATGTAAGACTTCTTCTCAACAATTTGGAAGCACTGGCATAAGGAAATATACCACATTTTAATTGTATTCAAATGCTTCACAACTGCTAACATAGATATTGTCAAAAACTATAAAAAGAGAACACAAAGGTTCAATAAAATAAGAGGATATAACAATTATAAATATCTGCAAACCTAACATTGGAGCACATAAATATGCGTATGGAAAGCAACCATTAATGGATCTAAATAGAAACATAGATAGCAATGCAATAATAGTAGGGGATTGAGCACCAACCTTTGAGGAATGGAAACTCACCCAGATAGAACATCAACAAAGAAGCACCATATATAAACTGCAATCTAGACCAAATGAATTTGTTAGACATTTACAAAATATTTGTATCTAATAGCTATAGAATTCATATTTTTCTCAATCACATGTGGAATGCTCTTAAAGATAGGTTATATGTTAGGCCATAAAAGAAATCTTAACAAATTTTCAAAAAGTTGAAATCATATCAAGTATTTTTCCTGACCTTACTGGAATACAACTAAAAATCAACAATAGAAGAATCTAGAGAAGCTCTATAAATATATGGAAATTAAGCCATGTGCTCCTACATAAAATTATTTCCCCACAGCTAAGTAAAAACAAAGGACTGGAAGTCCTAGCCTGAGCAATAAGAGAAAAGAAACAAATAAAAGTCATGCCATCTGGAGAGGAGAACATCAAACTCTTCTTGCTTGCTGCTGGCATGATCTACCACATAGTCTCAAAAAATAAAAAAAGAAACCAGGTTGGAACTTATAAATACAATAAATTGTAGGATACAAGATCAATATACAAAAATAAGAGGTGTTTCTATGCACCAATAATAATCTATTTGAAATAAATATCAAGACAGCAATGTCATTTACAACAGCTAAAAAATAAATCAATAAGCAAAATAACTATGAATAAATTTAATTAAGAAGGTGAATAATCTTTACAACAAGAACTATAAAATATTGATGGAAAAAATTGAAGAGGGCACAGATAAAGTTTTAGATATCTCATGTTCATAGATTGGAAGAATTAATACTGATTAATACTGTTAAGATGTCCATAATATTCAAAGAGATCTATAAAATCAATGCAATCACAATAAAAATCCCAATGATTTTCTTCACAGAAATAAAATTGTAAAAAGTCCAAAATTCACATGGAACTAAAAAAGACCTTGAATGGTAGAAGCCATATTTAGCAAGAGAAGAAAAAGAAAAAGAAAAAAAAAACAGGTTGGAAGAGTCATATTACCTGACAACCTGACATATCCCCCAAATATTACCAATAAATTCTAGTCTGATACATCTATCAATTTTTAAAATCAATTGTTTAAATCATTTTTCCTTTATTATCATCTGTGGAATATTAACTATTGGCATTTATTTATTTTTGGTTTGCTTATTTATATTGGCACAGAATATTACATACATTTATGGGGTATAATATGATGTTTAGATACGTACATACCTAATTACGTAATGATCCAATCATGGTAATTGGCATATTCATCTCTTTAAACATTTATTTTTGTTGTTGTTGTTGTAGGAACATTCAAGATCTTCTAGCTCTTTGGACAATACAATGTATAGCTACAGTGGCCTTACTGTGCAGTAGAGTGTGAAAATTTATTCTTCCTATCTATCTGTACCTATTCTACTTTCCTTTTGTATGGCCTAAGTTTTTTTAGATGCTATATGCATGAGATTATGCAGCATTCATTCTTCTGTGTCTCTGGCTTATTTCATTTAACATGATGTACTCCAGACTTGTTGTTGCAAATGACAAGATTTCATCATTATTATGACTGAATAGTAATCCCTGTGTATGTATACCATATTTTCTCTGTTTATTTATCTCATGTTGGGTAATTTGGTTGCTTTCGTATCTTGGCTATTGTGAACAGTGTTTGCAATATAACATGAGACCACAGCTCTCTCTTGGACATAATGATATATTGGACAGGAATTTATTAGTAATCTTTGTGACTATGTCTTTAGTAGTCTTTTAAGCAAAAAATCACAGGTATCAAAGTATGTTATAAAACTAAAGTAATTTAAAAAATAATAATGACCCCCCAAAAAATGTGGGCACAAAGATTTGGGTAGAATCTGTTAAGGAAGAAAAATACATGGTAAATTTGGCTAATCACATATTAGCATTTCAGATCAGTCAGCAAATTAGATATTATTGAATATGTAATTTGCAATACCAAATTAAGAAAAACAGTAGCTTTCTATTTGCACATAAAACAAAAGTAATTTTAATAGTAGTGACTAAAATATTAAAAATTATTAGATAAAAGAAAAGTACACAATGATAGAGACATGTAAAATGAATCAGGAGCCAGCTGAAAGAGTTCCCCATGGCCAGAGCTAGAGCAATTTTAGTATCAAAGTAAAATTGATAAAACCAAAATATAAAACTAAAATATAAAATCAATATTTGTGAGTCAATTCTGATCATATATTTTTAATAAATAAAGACAAATATTTCATGTGAACAAATTAATTATGCAGAAAAATTATAAATTATTTATTTTTAAGAAAGTGGAATATAACTCCCTATTTCTTAATGTGAGCTATGCATAGTACCTAAATTCCTAACAGTATAGGAAAAGAAAAACAGTTGCTTTACAACAGAGAAAGTGGACAAACATAACCTCAGCCAGGAGATTAGCCTAATATCAACTCCTGTGAGTCATATTGCAGTATCTTTGATATGATGTGATGAAAATGATACTTCACCTCAGTGGTCTCTCTCCAGAATATATTACCCTGCTCTAATTATGAGGACAAAAAAACTCAGACAAACCTCAATTTAGGGACATCTTACCAAATACTGGCAAGTACTCAAAACTGTCAACTAATCAAAACAAGAAAAAATCTCTTAAGCAAGAATCCTGTATTTTATCCTTATTCACTGGGTCTGGGTCTGAAGCTAGCATGAATCTATTTATTTTGGGGGATAAAATTCACAGTTTTGTTGCAGTCAAAATTCTGGTGTCATATAAATGCTGTGGGTTAGTCTGTGTATTTTTTTTTGGTAATTTTATTATTATTATATAATATTTGAAATACATGTTTTTTAATTTGACAGCAAAGTTTTCTATTATTCAAAGTCATTTTTCAATGACTTCACCCTTACTAGTATTAAATACTAAGTTAAGGATTGCATGTTTGCCATTTTTCACATTATAGAGAGCAAAATAAATTAATTGATTAAGTCTGAGAGGTGCATCCCTCTTAGTATTTCCATTTTGGTGTAGCAGTGGTGACACAATTAGTTTCATTGATTTCGACGTGGTTGGGAAATCACTGATCAAGAATGTGAAAAACAAAACAAAAACCAAAACCTCAAAAGCCTTAATCCTTGGTAGAAGGCAAGTTATATTTGGTGAATTTATAGATAACAAGAACCTTTATAAAGCATGTTATCTGAGAGGCTTGAGTGGAGTGAGTTTGAACAAACTAGCAGGATTATTGTGTCTCATTGGTATTTGGGAGCAGAACTTTAACTGTTCTAGACTTGAGTGGAGTGAGTTTGAGGAGGATATTGTGTCTCATTGGTATATGAGACCAGGTGATATACCCCCTTAGAACTTTAACTGTTAATAACCATGGAGTTAATAGCACAAACCAGTGAGCAGTAGTATGGCTTCTAGTCCAAGCTAGCCAACTGTAAAGCTATGGAAGCTGACCAATGGCAAGGCTCAGCCACACAAAGATGAAGAGGGAATTCAATGAGCTTTCAGAGGCTGGACAGTCTAGGAGTAGGGAAGTGTCCCAGGATTTCCTGGATGAGCTCTTAAGATTAGCTTCTGCTTATTTGGATTCTGGTTTTTTTTTTTTTTTTTTTTGTAACTGGCTCTAGGAAGATTCACTGTTAATACAGACATAGGTATGTCAGTCTGCCTGGTAAGAGTTCTACATCTTAATACAAAATAAGAAACTGGATAGTCTACTTAAAAAAAAAAAAAAAAGATAACAACAACAAGAAAAGTCTGAGAAACTGCCACAGCTAAAAGAAACCTAAGGAGACATAACTACTAAATCTTGGAAGGAATCCCAGAATGCAAAATTGAATTTGGTAAATACTAAGGAAATTTGAATAATTAATTGTGATGCAGGATGTGTGGAACAGGGCATATAGCAAATCTCAATGTTTCATTAACTAAAAATATTTAAAAATAAAATTTTTATTAAAAAAACTCTCTGAGATGTACAATTATAACCTTTGTCATCTTATAATTATCATGAAGAAACTGACAAATATGTATACTGACTTTTACAAGAATGAAAAATTACCACTTTTCTTGAACCCAATAGAGATCTGAGTCCTCAGGGCAAATAATTAATCAAGAACTAAGAAATTACAAGTCTTCAAAGAGATTCAGTCCCCTTGGCAACTTATTTCTCTCATATTACTCCTGGATACTGATAAAAGGTCTACAGCTAAAGTAACACATTCTTGAAAACTGAATGTAGGGTTGCAAAAGAAAACTGCACACTCGGGGGCTGCAGACACAAAGAATCTGTACCTACTCAGGTTCTTCCTAGACCTCGATAGTTTATGAAAAAGACTGGGGAAAAAATATAGCTGGGATCAAACCTCAATCATGGTGAAGGCATGAGTGAGAGAATTGGAAACCACTGTGGGAAATTATATAAGCACTGTCTGGATCCCACCTTCCTATATGTCACAAAATATAGGATATAGGAACAAAATTTAAGATGCTTAAAGAAAGGCATCAGACCCTGTCATTTTAACAGTATGCATGAAGAGTCATCCTTGGAAATGGGCAGGGAATTCCTGAGCATAGGCCATTAGAGGTCTAGTAGTGGTTGAGGAGTGGCAGGTTCTCTGAAAAGGTCCCATTTGCATCATCTTGGAACACAGTGGGACCAAGACTAGGACTGAACTAGAATGACAGAGAATACTGTACTCCAGTCCCACCTGGCTAGCAAGTGTCTGAGCAACAGATAGCAGCAGTGTATCACTAGAAGTGAAGCAAGAGCATGGAAAATTGGTATCTGTGATATCAAGATACAAAGAGAGGTTTCTACAGTTTAGGATAAAACAATTATTGCAGAAAACCCAGTGACAAACTGGTTGGTTTTCATCTTAAACAAAATATAATGGTAGAAGACTTTGAAGCCCATGGTGGTGAACTGAGGATAGCAATAGTGAAAAACAAAGCCTAAACTGAGCACAACAGTTGACTTGATTGACTTAACCCTACCTTCAGTAAAATTTAGCAAAAAAGAAAAACATGTCCATTTTCAATCATGAGTATTACATCTTAGGCTCTGTTGCCCTCACCCAAGATGACTAGCTTTCAACCAAAACTTACAAGATCCACAAGTAATAAGAAGTAAAACAACATACTACAAGAGAAAAATCCATTTTTCAAACCAGACTGACATATGATCCAGATGTTGCAACACCTGATCAGAAATCCAAGGTAAGTATGGTTGACCTGTTAAAGGCTCTTGAGAAAAGCATACACATCATGTGTGAACAAATTGAAAATTGAAAACTGAAAATTTCAGCACAGAGAGGGAGGAGGAAGAGAGCAGTTTGAAATAAATATTTAAAGAGAAGATGGTTGAAATATGTATATGAAGAGAAGATGGATTCCAAATTTAATAAAATACACTCCTAGATCACTCAGGCTATTATAACAAAATTCTATATATTCAGTATAAATAATAGGAACACATTTCTTATATTCTGGAGACTGAGGAGTTCAAGATCAATCACGAGCAGATTTGGTGTCTGGGGAGGGCCTGTTTCCTGGTTCACAGATGGCGCCACCTCACCATGCCCTCACGTGGTGGAAGAGATGAACAAGTTCATTGGAGTTCTTTTATAAGAACACTGATCCCCTTCATGGGTAGAGCCCTCAAGACCTAACTATCTCTCAAAGTTTCAAATTACTAACACCATCCCCTTGAGGTGAAATGATAATGTAAACATGTAGCTTTTGGGAAGACACAAACATTCAGACAAAAGTACCCACCAAATCACAGACCATGAAGCTGAAGAAATACCAAAAGTAATATATGCCAAATAAATAACTACATAAATTTTAAAACAGTAAGTGAACAGGGGAAGAAAAACTCAAGACATACCAATACCAGATTCAAATTTCTGAAAACAAAATACTGTCAAATAACTGAAGAGATCTTCAAGGCAAATAAAATACACATTATATTCAGAGGAGTAAAAAACATCAGAGTTCTTTGCAAGTCAAGCCAAAGACAGTGGTGTAATGCCTTCACGTGATGAAAGAATGAAATATGTCAGCTGGAATTCTATATCCAGTGAAATATAGAATTTGTGTCCTATAAAAAATGAAATACAACATTTTTTCCAGACAAACTAAAACTGAGAGAATTCTTAGTACATTTGTATGGTAAATAATATTAAAGGAATTTGGTAAACAAAATCTCTTCTTCTTCTATATACAGATAAAGTCTGAAAGCTGCCATAGCTACAATGGATAGTTAAGAAGATATGCTCAGGAATGCTGAGTCACCATCATGTGCTACTTACTAGACAGAAAGGTGGAATAGCACACACGTACACATAAATGAAGAAGACTAGAATTGCATAAATGAGGGTAGAGAGAAACTTCAGCTGTCCCTTATTTTCAATAGCTGAAAATATATCTGTAGTTAAAAATAACAGCAACATAGTATATATTTGTGGAGTAATTAAAAGTAAAAGTTACAATAATGATTCCACGAAAAGGGAAGGGGAAACTGGTAGCATTGCCTCTGAGGTCCTCACATGACACTGAACATTATATAATATTGTTTTAAGGTACACTACAGCTAATTAAAAACGTATAAACTAGCCCTAGTTATACAGTCAGCACAGTGCAATTAAAGAGGAATGAGATAAATCTCACACTGACCTCTCCCTGCTGCGTTTGGAGAAAGTAAAACCCTCATTCAAGGGGAAAGTGTCCAGAAGTTTTAGGAGGTAGCTTTCAGCAAGCAGAAAATTA
>NW_003852542.1:4495318-4499135 GCF_000181295.1 Otolemur garnettii | reverse complement strand
AGAGGGGGAAACAGAACCCCCTTGCTGTGCCGCCTTGGAAATGTGACATAATTCAGCAATCTTGCTTTCTTTAAAAAGTACCTTACCAGCTTAAGAACAGCAAGAGCTTCTACAATTCTTCCCAGACTTGGCTCAGCACCATATTTAGATCTGTGTAAGTTGGGGTTAGTTGCAAGAAACAACTTCCTAAAGGCCATAAATAACCACCTATGTCAGGGCTAAATCCGTGACTTCAGGGACAAAGGAGTAAATTATTGACTCCAAATGGACCATGCTTAATACATTTGTATATGGGAAGATTAACTCAAAAGCCTCTTAACCCTGAAAATCAATTCTCCCCTTCTTAATAACTGACTCATGTGGAGACAGTGAAGTTTATAGCATTGCACACCCAATACACCAAAAGGGGAAACTCTTTCATCTTCAGAACAGTCATTAAATCAGGGGAATATTTTCAGTTCAAACAGTGTCCATGCCAGCCCCTCAAGGTTTATGTTTACACATAAAACTCAAAGATAAATATTAGTGAGGATTCTGTCATTCTAAGATAGAAATTTTGTTCCTCTAATACCTGTCTCAAAAGCAACTTTCTTTCCAACACTCCCCAACCCCCCATGTCCACTCTTGGTCTCCCATATTCTCCAAATCTGAAAACAATAACAGGGAATTTCGGATTGTTTTCCTGGAATTATTTCTGATTTAGAATTTGTTTTCTACCTTGGATCCCTGCATAAAGGAGGACAAAACTTGTGTTCTCTTTTGCTTGTCCTTCCATGCTCTATAATGTCAAGCGTGTTGTTAAGAGGAAGTTGAACTAAAGATTCAGGGAGAGCCCGTGGCAAAACACTGCAGTGGGGAAAAGATAGCTTTGGTATAATCCTACAATATTTAGCTGGGGGCTTTGCATATGCAGGGAATGTCTATATCATGCTTCACTGTTGAGAATTAGAGACTCGGATTTGAGTTCAAGTCCGTTCTCTGCTTCCTTGTAATCTGATGATTTAAGACAGACTATATATGCTCCGAGGTTTCAGCTTCCTCTGCTATACATGGAGGTGATGTCTACCTTAGGGCTGTCGTATTAAAGTAGGTTACTAGGAATTGCCCATCACAGAACCTGGTATATAGTGTACAATTATTGTTCCTCAGAGAATGCTAACTTTTCTTCTTTGACGTCTAAAGCTTATCTTTGTTTCTCATATTTGTCTAAGTATGTTATAAACATTCAGACAAACTATTTGTAACCCATTATTTGAAAGAAGAAAGTACTCAACTTGGATATTACCAAGTAATTAATACATGTATATCTGAAGGTAGATGATCCAAATATTTACAAATTTTTATTACATTATGTTAAAACCACAAGTTAAGTTTTACCGCTGCATTTTACAAACAGAAAAACAACCGTAGAGAGGCTAAATCATCTCAGAATATTGCCAGAATTTTCACAAGTGAAGAATGAAGAAGACTTAAGATGTGGAATCCAGTCTTTCTGCTTCTGTGGAATGTGCACTGTCTCTGTGCAACACAGTCCCAAGTGTCTATGTTCTAGGAGCATTTGTTAAAGTTAAAATATGTGCAATGCAAAGTTACAAACTTTTAAGCATATTTATTGCTTCACTTAAGGTTATTACAACTCTTTTGTTTAAATGGAAGTCCAGGGATCCACAGAATTTGGGTTCCATTGTATCTGTGATAGTGCTTCACATCTTGTTCTAGGTCATGAGTATTTTCTGGGATATTGACCATGATCTACTGCTTCTTTGCCTGATTTATTATTTTCTTCCAGAACATTAGGGAGTAGTACATGTATTTTGTTTCCATACTTCATTTTTGTACAGACTGAGTCAAAGTTAGACACACACATGTGCTCTTCACCCTAATAGTCTGTGACTGGTTTCAGTGTTTGATCCTGACTTGTATGATTGGCTTCTGTCTTCTGAACTGTCATCTAAATAGTTAATTCCTCTCGAAAATATTTACCTTTAGCCTGGGACTATTAAAAAATACGTAAGAATTCCTGTATTTCTTGTATTTTGTCATCCAGACCAGTGGGTATAGGAAGCAAAATGCCTAAATTAAAATATGACCTTCAATATTCTTTATTGTGATTTGGGGACAGTTAGCTTTGGTTCTCTTTTTATGAATCCATAATAATACCTATCTCAAAGATTTTTTTTGTGGAAATTTTAAAAACCATAAGGTATATAAAAGTGCTAAAAATGGTTTCTGGCAATTTGTAAACACAGTAGTTTCCTTCCTTTGGTCAATTTCTATTAAATTCATAAATATAGAAAACCCCAGATAATACCCAGTGCAAGCACATTGTAAAGCGCTATTGTTCTTATTAATTTCTTTGCATCCTGTGTCCTTCGCACTCTTCCCCATTCACTTCTAGACAGCCACGTTATTGGGGCGATTTGGATCGGTGTGTCTTCTACAATTTGAGTTTATAAATATCTTTTAAATGCAACAGAAATCTCTTTGTTAAATAGACCCAAGCCCTCCTCTGCTGTCCATATCATTCACTCCCTTCAAAGCAGCCTTGATAGCTACATGGGAGGGGGAGTACAAATGGCCTCTCTGTTTACTAACCACAAATCTGCTGACACGAGAAGGTAATTTGAAAATAATGAACATTCCTTCCAGGTACACGCTGAGTCTACTGTAAATTCTTCCCTTTAAGTTTACTCATCTATCAAATAGAACAGGAGGGTTTCACCTTATCTTCTGGAAATTGCTGCCAAGTGGATATATTGATTTAGCTGGTCATTTAATGGGCTGGGTGTCTATTATATTTTACCACATTGGTAAATGGGGTTTATTTAATCCCATTCTCAGTTTAAAAGGTTTCAGCATTGATAAAATCTGCAAAGACAGATGTGAAATAAATTGTACTCTTTTAATGGAATTACTACAGAGAATAAAATGCCAAGGAAAGATGCTCACCCCGAAGCGTAAATCGCCTAAGGAATTCTCTGCTTCCAATATATTTTGAAAGAAGTGCTGTTGACAAGTTGAATTATTTAACCCTTGTAAATACAGCTTCTTTTAAATAAAGAAATTTTTTTTTGCTTGCAAGTAAAGAAAAGAGAAAGAACGGAAACTTATACCACCCTTTTGATTGATTGAATTTGCAAATTGGGATCATGCAGCAAGACCAAATTAACTTTATACCTATGACTCACCCTCCCTCCAGAGTAAGCGAGCTATGAACCTTACATTTTAAAAAGAAAAAGTTTAATTTGCCCTTTTTCCTTCCTTTACATCTGATGATCATCAATGTACTCTGTATATTTCTGCAGTGCTAAATGATGTTTAATATCTAATTATTTCATTTAGATTATTTCATCCTGTCTTTTATTTTACAAGCCTCTTAGGAATGATTAAATATTTCAGGCTTTACAAGGATGGATCCAAAATAATGGTTATGAAGAATAGATGAACCATGTTTGTATCCTCAAAAGACTAATTCATGCTCATAGTGATCTCAGAGAAAAAAATGCAGAAGTCTAGAAGAAAAAATTAAATTAGTAAAGAAAATATAAAAATCAGTCAGTATTAGTATTCATTTGGTAATTGAGATTATGCTATGTATACAATATCATTTTTTCTTTTTTTGATTGACTTGGAATTATGTCAAAGCATCTCTTCTAGTCATCACAATTATTTTAAAGCATCATTTTTATGGTTGCATAATAGTTCATTTAACAGATGTATCATCATAGCTTTGTATATCTACTTTCACTTATAAATTTTAACTCTAGCATGTAATGCCTTGAGAGATAATCTAAATTTGAGATTACCCCTTAAGATA
>NW_003852542.1:4492949-4493833 GCF_000181295.1 Otolemur garnettii | reverse complement strand
TTCATATTGCTTGAAATATTAAAAAAATTAAAACCTGTTAAAATAATCAAGGCATATATTATAATTTATTGCAATGAAATCAAGAAAGTAGTTTGTTATCTGGACTGTGCATCTGTCAGGTGTCAATAGAAAAGAACCCAAACTCTAAAATAATTTTAAAAGGTTCATTCTGAACCAAATGTGTGTTACCGCAGCCTTGGGAGCCATATCTAAGAAGCCTTGAGCAAGTGGTCCTGCTGTGGTTGGGTTATGGTTTAGTTTTATGCATTTTTTGGAGAAAGGACTTACATATAAATTCATAAATCAATACCTGGAAGGTATATGTTAGTTTGGTTTGAAAAAGCAAGGCATCTCAAAGTGGGGGATTACAGTTTATAGGTGGGTTTAAAGAGTCTTTGGTTTGTAATTGGTTAAAGACCTGAAGATTTGGCTAAATATATAGAATGTTTTAACTTAAGATAACAAGTCTGTTGATCAGAGACAAGCTGCAACCTTTACAAAACTCAAACATCTGTTAAGTAAATTGATGGCCTGCAGGTATGGTTTAAGCTGTCTTGCAAGGTCTTAGAGTTCATGATTTAGTATCTTATTGTTTCAAAGAATGACTCTAAAACAGACAGTGCATTACTAGGTATGCCTAACCTCCCTTATCCTCAAGGTTGGCAACTCAGCTTTATGGTTTTCTGGGTACTCTTGGCCAAGAAGGGGTCAGTTGGCTAGGGAGCTTAAGATTTTATCTTAGTTCACACAGTGGTCCAAAAATTGTATGCTGCACTGAAATTTCTTGGAGCTTCTCAGGCATCACTCTCTTACATTCAGATCCAAAAGGTCTGGGATAGAGCCTGGGAGTCTTCAGTATATAGATTTTGATGTGGGTAATCATA
>NW_003852542.1:4490238-4491645 GCF_000181295.1 Otolemur garnettii | reverse complement strand
TATCCACATAATCATTCATTACCATTATAATCATTACTGTTCTCTAGGAATTTGTGGAGTCCAAGGCAATAAGTTACTGGCTAAATACTCAACTTTACTTTATATAAAATCTAAAGTAAAATCCAAATGCAGTTTAAATATATTCATATTCAAGTGCTAATGTTTCACACAGCTGGCTGCCTCAGAACCAGGAAACCTACATGAGCCTATATAGGAAACTGGCCATTGGTTCTCCATAGAAGAGAGAGGACATAGAAACACAGGGAAAGGGGACAAGTACATAAACCCACATGCTTCTTATGAAAATGACTGTCTAGCATGGAGCAGTTTTTTCACTTTCCTGTAGGAAGTACTCTTCCATTTTATACTTGTGAAAATACCTAGTTTGAAATATAAGATGTTGAAATTTTAAAATAGTTTGAGGCTTAAGACAATGTGATTTTGGTGCATAAATCACCTACCTAAATAGGGAGCTATAAACTAAGAGCTATAACCTTTATTTCTCTGAATATAGATTAGCTTTTTTACTTACCTTGTTTTGTAAAATGTTATAAATGAGGGTACCAAGGAAGACTCTTTTCTTATTAACTGTTGATCTTCATGGTAGATAAAGGTCTTGTTCCTCTTTCCTCTCTGACACAAAGACTTCATGACTATCACATTGTCTAAAGGATAGTAAAAACACTCCTTTACATTTGAAAGAAATCTAAAACAAGCTCTAAAGAAATAAAACAATCTATATACACAACAAACTTCAATTAAATTGTTACTACTTATAAACTGGACTTGTCTGGAAAGTATTAGAATCCCACTATATCATTTGTTTTCTGTCCATATAAGGAAGACATTTTAACATCAGAGAGCTATTCTCAGCTTTTCGCTTGAATGAACTCATTTAAACCGAATTCTGATTCTTTCTATTATTTCAGGTTGACATACTCAATTTGGTTGCTAAAGGAATCATACCTAGATTAAGTCATAAACTGTTTTTGGTTCTTTGATATTTTTCTTGAAATTAGTTTGATAGGTACGGTTACAAATTTTAAGTTACCTTCAATTCTTAGCATTACAAACTAATGTTGATAATGAGGCCACAGTGATGTTCAGAAAATTAAAAACTATGTTCTGAATTTTCTGCAGAAATTCTGCTTTTAAACATTGTTTTCTTATTTCTCCATAAAACATTAAAATGCCTGGAAATACTCCTATGTTATCATAACCAATAGCAGTTATTTTTTTCTTTTTATTAAGTCTAGCTTTTAGGTTTGTAAATTATTATCTTATTTTAAAAATATATTCCATCTATATAGATAACTAGCAGAGAGAGAAAAGGAGGCAGTGGGGTGGGGGTCTCAGTGTGTGAAACACTTTTTGGGGGCAAGACACAATTATAAGAGGGACTTTTTT
>NW_003852542.1:4484887-4487149 GCF_000181295.1 Otolemur garnettii | reverse complement strand
ATTTACACTTCCCAATATTAAAATTTACTACTAGTCTATAGTAATCAAAACAATGTGATACTGACATCAAAGAAATAGAATTGAGAGCCCATAAATAAATACAAACATTGATGGTCAATTGATTTTTGATAAGCGTACCAAGACCACTCAATGGGAAAAGAGTAGTCTCCTTGACAAATAGTGTAGGGACAAATGGATAGTCATAGGAAAAAAAAATTAAAAAAGAAATTGGATCCTTCTCTCACATCTTACATTAAAATCTTAACTCTAGGTCAGCAGTTCTCAACCTGGGGGTCACAGCATTAGGAAGGTTGAGAACTACTGCTCTAGATAGTTCAAACCTACCTAATATATAAGAGCTAAAGCTATAATTTTCTCAGGAGAAAGCATAAAAGTAAATTTTTATAACATTATATTCGGGAATGAGTTCATAGAAAGCACAAGCCACAAAAGAAAAGGAGAATGATATAGTGGCCTTCTACCATTTTCAGAAATTTTGTGCATTCAAGAATACTATCAATAAAGTAAAAAGACCTGAAGAATAGGACAAAATATTGTAAAACAATTTACTGAGAGTATAATATCTAGACTACCTACTAAAAACAAACAAACAAACAAAAAAAACCCTTATAACTTAGGGGAAAAATAGACAAATTATTCAAATAAGACATGGTCAAAGGACTTTAGTGAGCATTTATACAAAGAGGATGTACAAATGGCAAAAAATAAAGTACATGAAAAGATGCACAATATCGTTAATCAACAAGAGAAACACAAATCTAAGCCTGAATAAGACACCGTTTCACCCCCCCTCAAATGGCTATAGTTTAAAAAGCAAAACAAAAATGGAAAATATCAAATGCTGGCAAAGATGTGAGGAAATTGAAAGCTTCATACATTGTTGATGGAAATTTCAAATTATCTAGTCACTGAGAAATAGTTTTGCAGTTTCTCAAAAAGTTAATTGCCATATGTAGTACACAGTATAGCTGTTTCCAGATAAATATTCAAAAGAATAGAAATGTATAGTTCAAACAAAAACTCACTCTTTAGTGTTCATAGCAACACTATTCACAGTACCATTATTTACAATCACCACTAAATGTTCAACAACTGATGGACGAACAAAATGTACTATGCACATGCAGTGGAGTATTATTCAGCCATAGAGTAAATGAAATACTCACACTGTTACAATATGGATAAATCTTGAATACATTTTGCTAAGTTAAAGAAACAAGACAGGAAAAACTACACACTGTATAATTTCATGTAGAAGATGCACCTGGAATGGATAAATACAGGGACACAGTAAGCAAGAAGAGTGGAGAGGAGAGAATGGAAGCAACTGCTTCATATGAGTAGGGCTTCCTTTTGAGGTGATGAAAATATTTTGGAACAAGACAGCGGTGATGGTTGTTCTGGGGTTTTTTAAGTTTCTTTAAAAAAAAAAACAAATGGACCTAAAATGGTGACTTTATAAAGACAAATCTTTTTGTATCTCATAGACGTTAATTGAATTTTCGGTTATTTCTATTGAAGGTATTCATTTAAGTTTATCAAATGTATCAAAACAACATTTTGTTTTATTATATTGCTGCCTGCAAAGCCAAAGCTTTAAACATGACATAACAGACTTAAATGAAATATACAGTAGAGTGGAAATTCCATCTTTTAAAAAAAGTAAGCTTATGAAATTTTCTCCTAGACTGTTGATGTTGTAAGCAATAATACACGGTCTTGTGATGGACATTTTTATGCTCTTAGCCTACACTTGGCAACTGAAAATGGAATTGAAAATGGAAACTCAATAGGTGATTTCAATCTCTCTTTTCATGGTTCAGCTCCTTCTTCCCTTTTGATGGTTAACTCCTGCTAAACAGACATTTGGACTAATTTGTTTAGGTCAAGAAATAACAGCCTCTTTGAACTTTCTGTCTGTGGTTTTGGGCTTTGAGAGTAACCTTCTTATTTCCCACATGACAACATTTTCTAGGTGTGTGATGGCCATTATGAAATCCTGCTCTAGTATTTTCTGCCACAGACTCAGTGTCTTAAGTCCTGGGAATAACATTTACTAGAGCTATACTGGCTTTTACCTCTAGGTACCTGCATTTCTAAGTGTCATCTATAAAATGCAGAAGTATCAGGATCAGTGAGTATGTCTAGCCCCATAATTGTTCAAAAAAGTTCTACTTCAGTAAGTTAAGGAGAGGCTTACTTAGTGTAATCTTTAAAAAGTCTGAGTACCATTGAGCTAGC
>NW_003852542.1:4472777-4484135 GCF_000181295.1 Otolemur garnettii | reverse complement strand
AAAAAAAAAAAAGGGTAAGAAATTACAGATGATTATTTTTTTCCTTGTGGATTCTTTTCCTTCTTATTTTTTCATTTCAATAGATTGAGGTGGTACAAGTTGAATGCAGTTACCTGTGTGTGTGTGCGCGCGTGTGTGTATAGTGGTGAAGCCTGGGCTTTCATATATTTCCAAAAGGCAATTACTACATCAGTGACTTCCATTTACTAATGACGTTAGATAACATAATGTAGCACAGTGCTTGAATCAAAGGATGTTCTCCCTAAATATTCATACCTCTCTTGCATCTCAATCCTCCCTCATTTCTACCACAACACATTATCTTTTAAATTCAGGAGTGATATTTATCATTTTCTTAAGGCTGCTATGTTGCACCAATATTTTTGTAAATGCTAGTGACATTATCTCTTCCCCTCCAAGATGGCTCATCTGAGTCTGTTTGTAATGGTCCTTGTTACTCTTAGTACTCCATGTAGGCCTGTTTATTTCATTATCTTCATTATCATGGATTTTAAGGATAGATTTTACTATTTCAATCCACAGAAATGCTTAAGTATATGCTAGTAAACATAAAATGGGCAACTATTTTAAATTGCACACAGACTTTGTAGACACCCTGTATTAACCACTGAAGTGGTTCTATGTGTTGTGAGATATGAATTATTAATATTTCTCATCTTGTTACTTCCTCTTTATATTCTTCATGATATACTCCATGATGTTATTTACCTGTTTATTTTTAGGCCTCTTTCCCCTACACCCTTCATCACAAAGGAAAGCAAGTTTCCTCGGCAGGATTCTGGCTACTTTGTTCACTGCTACGTCTCTATTAACAAAGCAATAGCTAATGAATTTTAGAAGGTTGGACTATTACTGGGTGAATGAATGAATAACCTGATACTGCTTGGAAAAGTGGCATATGATGTTCTCAAGGATCAAAGAATGGGAAGCATCTGAGAACAGTGAAAATAATGTTCTCTTTTCAGTTCAAAAATATGGAGTTTAATCACCTCTAAAGTAATCTAGAAAAGTCCCTGAAGAATAAAGATTTGGAAGGTGATTAATACACTAAATCAAAGAATATTATACCTAGAAAAAAGTCCGCTTGGGGTTTAAAGGCAAATTTAATAAGAATGTCTGGCAATGGCTTTACAAAGCTCTTCAAATAAAAAAAGAGGTACTAACAGGTGGGAAATATGAAAAGATGCAAAACAAGTGCCACCTAATTATAAATTGTTCATTAAAGCCATATCTGGGAGGATTGCTGCTCAGTGACACTTTCCTAAATGTCAGCTGCTTTCAATTTGCTTACATGAAGGAGTGAGCATTACATTTTTAAACATGTATTCCTTATTTTATTCTATTGATTCAAATTAGCTCAAAGGAAGCTTCTCTCACAGCTACGGTTCCCAGGTAATTCCCTGTTCAGATCATACAGACAATTACCTTTCTAGCTGTTACACATGAACACATCAACCACTGTCTTCCTGTCTTTAAAAATAGTTTATTACAATTAATGGAAACAATGTAATATAAATGCCAAACATCTCGATTATAACAAGATAAGGATGCAGTCCTCTGACTTTCTCCCTCTTCCTCTGTGTGTACATGTGTGTACTTGTTTAGTTTGCGATATTGCCTCCTTAGAATCCAGTGCTTGCCAGTTAAAACACAACTAGGGGCAGCGTCAGAAATGAACTATTTAGGAGCTAATGGTGCAGGTCAGCTCCAATTTTCTACTCCTTTCTAGACTGCAAAGAGTGCTCAGACAAAGGCTTGATCACACCATTAGCACAAATGAGAGAAAACACTGAGAATGTATGCAGCCACATTTTGGTTGCACTAATATTAGGGAAATGAATAATAGAGTAAGTGAAAAAATATAATCATGACCTTCTGGTGGCCATATTGTACTGGAAACAGGTAATTGAGAGCAGGAACTTATAAAATATAAGGTTGCAGGTCAAAAGATAAAAGTTTCATAGGTGCCCATAAAATTTCATTAACCCTGGGACATTTCCCTGAGTGAAATAATATTGATATTAGCATTATATTAATGTTTTATAAGGAACAATGGAAACAGAAATCCACTTCTATGCTTCTTGGGGCTATTAACTTTCCTATTAAAAAAAGGGAAATCATGCAATGCTAGGGTGGGAATTGATATATCAAATTGATATATATGCACAGAGTATCCTATCAAAATCTATCTTTTTTATTTTTTACATGTTACTTGTAAATGAAACTTGCAATTACTTCTGGCCTAGGCTATGTGTGCAAAGCACAACTAAGTCTACAGATTTTATTCCATTGAGTTACTGGGGGAAAAAATGGCCTGAGTACTCAGTAAATCCAATTCCAGCATCTAAACTCTATTCAGATGGCAGAGCTACTCACTTATTTTATAACATACACAAATAAAAAAGAAAATTTTACCCCTGCAAAAGAAATAGTATTATATGAGAGAGAATTCTACTCAAGATTGAAGAAGGCTTCATATAACTTAATAGATCTTACTCTTATTTCTTTTACAGTATAACTCACATTCAATTTTACCACTGAAAATCACATTTGAATTTTATACCCAACTTAAAAAATACATAGAGCAGTTTCTGCATGATCTGTATAGTGTGTTAGTACCTAGATGTCCTAATAAATGGTACCAGGGAGTGTTATGACACCTAGAGATTCCATGTAGGGAGGATGAGTGAAGATATTCAAATTGCCAGAGATACAGCATTAACTCTCAACTTCCAGGTTTCTTTCTGATATGCATCCACATTCCCAAGTTGTTATGTTGAACTATACAGAACTAGAAGGGTCTCTAGAGTACACAGTGAAAGAGTAAGTGATACAAGGGACTTGGCATATTACAGCATTGACTTGGGCACTACAAGGTTGGATACCTTTGATAAAATATAAATTGTATATTATTCCTGGTTAGATCCCCAAACTCTTAATCTTTTGTTAGCTGGTATCTTTTTGAGTTAACATTTGACATATATTATCTCTTTTCCCATTGTATAGAGTTAGCTGAACCTCATGTGAGCTATATCTGTATCCTGGCACATATGTATTGTTGAATGAATTGTTATTGCACCTGTATTTCCTTAAAAAGATTTAAGACTCTTTAGGAAAAGATCTCTCTCTTTCTCATAGTATGTTGAGAGAGAGAGTGAGTTTAAGACATAGCATACTTGATTTAAAGCAAAACATTTTGGAAGTGTTAGAAAAGACTTCCAAATACAGATTGCAAACCAACATTTTATGGCATAATTAAGAATTGACTATCTTAATTTTAAATATCTGGTATGTAATGTTATTATAGAGGTTATAAGTAGAATTTCACTTAATTTTAGTTTAGAAAACATAGAGTTATATCTTAGTCCTTTGGTAATTCAATTTGCATTTCACATCCTCCATTTTCCTCAATTATAATAGGGATCTAAATATGCCTGTGTGTCTGCCTCACAGGCTTACTGTGCACATCTAATGGATCATAAACATGGTGATGATTATATAGCTGAACAAATATCAGGGGTCATTATCATTATTAGTTTTGTCTTCTGGTCCTAAATTTAAGCCCTAATGCTAGCACTTAACATAAATTATATATATAAAAAAAAATGTTTTGAACCTGGAATTTACATTATTTCTATGTCCTAAACTCATCATCATGGTTGTCATCAACAAAGCTAAGTAATATTATGTATCAGTTGAGTAGTTCTTCCAGGAGCCAGGAAAGACCAAATGCAAATTCTCTCCCTTGGAGGATGTTTACACAAGGTGGGGAAAGAATCATCAAGAATAAATTTTTTAGGCCGGGCTGAGTGGCTCACGCCTGTAATCCTAGCACTTGAGAGCCTGAGGCAGGTGGATTGCCTGAGCTTATGAGTTCAAGACCAGCTTGAGCCAGACCAAGACCTTATCTCTAAAAAATACAGCCAGACATGGTGGCGCCTATAGTCCCAGCTACTCAGGAGTCTGAGGAAAGAGAATCACTTGAGCCCAAGAGTTTGAAGTTGCTGTGAGCTATGATGCTACAGGCACTCTACCAAGGGCTACAAAGTGAGACTCTGTCTCAAATACATAAATAAATAAAAATTTTCCAAAGAAATACACCCTCATGATTTAGTCATTATGGAAACTATTTGCAAAATCATACTCACAAAATATAAAGATACAGAAATTCTCAGAGACCAGGTGTGGTGGCTCGCACCTAAAATCTTAGCACTCTGGGAGGCCAAGGCAGGTGGATTGCCTGAGCTCATGGTTTCAAGCCCAGCCTGAGCAAGAGTGAGACTCCAACTCTATTAAAAAAGCCAGGTGTTTGGTGGGTGCCTGTAGTCCCAGCTACTCTGGAGGCTGGGGCAAGAGAATCACTTGAGCCCAAGTTTGAGGTTGTTGTGAGGTATAATGCCACAGCACTCTACTGAGGGTGACAGATGGAGAGTCTGTCTAAGAAAAAAAGGAAGGAAAAGAAAAAAATAAATAAAAAGGAAAAAGAAAGGAAGAAATTCTTAGACACAGTTGTAAAATAAACATATTTTGTATTTCTTAATAGTTGTATTATGAAATATTTTAAGGAAATATTTTAAAATTTGTAAAAGTATTTTGAAATAGCACAACCATAAAAGATTTAGATTATGTAAATTTGGTTAATAAAACTGTGGCATCATTTGAGAAGATTGACTCCAAATTTGAAAAAAATTCTATAAGAAAAATGCTATCAAATAGGATCAACATTCCAGAATGAAATTATTCATGAAAAGTCAATTAATGCAGGTGCAAAATTTACTGTTTTATTTTAAGAAATAGACACTGCCAACCCAACCTTCAGCAACCACTACCCTGATCAGTCAACAGCCATCAACACTGAGGTAAGACTCTCCATCAGCAAAAAAGATTAGAACTCACTAAAGGCTCAAATGATTATTAACATGTTTTATATGTAAATATACATAAATTATTCTTTGATCACATTTTGAGACATACACATATGCTATTCCATACTTAATAAACTATAGTATAGTGTAAATATAACTTTTATTGCATTGGGAAATAAAGTTTATATGACTTGCTTTATTATGATTTTTCACTTATTGAGGTGTCAGGAACTGAGCTACCAATATCTCCAAAGTATGCCTGTATTCTAAATCCTTTGTTGTAATTTCATCAGTGTTCACAGCATCTTCACCAAAAGTAGATTTCATTTCAGGAAACCACTTTCTCTGCTTATCCACAGGAAGCAGCTCCTCATTCAATCAAGTTTTATAATTAGATTGCAGCAATTCAATCACATCTTCTCATCTTCTAATTGTAATTCTCTGGCTATTTCCAACACATCTACAGTTATTTGTCAGTGGAAGTCTTGGACCCTTCAAAGTCATCCATGAGAATTAGAATCACTTTCTTCTAAGCTTCCATTAATAATGTTTTGACCTCCTCCCATAAGTCAGAGTGTTCTTAATGGTGTTTAGAATGGTGAATCCTTTCCAGAAGGTTGCCAATTTATTTTACCTGGAACCATAAGAGGAATAACTATGGTAGGTATAGCATGGACAAATTTATTTTTAAAATAATAAGATATGTAAGTCAAAATTACTTCTTGATCCATGGATTATAAAATGAAAATTTGTTGAAGACATAAAAACAAAATTAACCTTTTTGCATGAGGTCTGACAATTAGGTTCATGAACTCGTCCTAGAAAAAAGTGCTACACAACTCATTGGTGAATATCACTATAGTCACTGCTATGTTCCTTCCAATATCAATTTACTCCCCTTGGTTCCCATCACTGGCTATGTGCTGATTCCAGCATCTAGTCCACGCTTCTAAGCAATTTTGGAATTCTTTCTGAATACCATCAGAGCTGTCATAATACACTTGATGTCCTGAATGTCATCAAATATCTTCCTTTCAATATATCCTTTTTTAGGGGTAAGAAAGAAAAAGTTATTGGGGCCATATCAGGTGAGTAGGGAGGGCATTCTGATACAGTTTATTTGCAGTCTAAAACCTCCCTCATAAACATTGCAATGTGAGTAGGTAAATTACCATGATCCAAGAGCCATGATATGTTGCAAAAAAATTCTAGTCATTTTAGTGTAACTTTGCCATGCAGTCCTTACAGCAATTCCAAATAATAAACTTGGTTACTGTTTGTTCAGTTGGTATACAGTCATAATGAACAATCCCTCTGATATGGAAAAGGCTGGCAACATCATTTTGACTCTTGATTTGGATTGACAAAACATTTTTGGCTGTTAAGAACTGGAGGATTTTGTGGGTGGCGCCTGTGGCTCATAGGAGTAGGGCAATGACCCCATATGTCAGAAGTGGCAGGGTCAAACCCAGCCCTGGCCAAAAACTCCCAAAAAAAAAAAAAAAAAAAAAAGAATTGGAGGATTTTCATTGTACACTTTGATGCTTTCTGTAAAGGTCAAATTGGTTCCTTCATGTTTCATCACCAGTGCTAAGATGACCCAAAATATTTTCTTGCCTCTTCAGAAGGTCTTGGTGAACTTTGACTCTGCTTTGCTTTTGTTCATCACTGAGCTTCTTCGGGGCGACTTTTGTACACACCTTTCTCATGCATGATTTTCAATTAAGATTTTTCTAATTGTTTCTCTATCATTGGTTACTTGGTCTTCTATGCATCTCATAGTCAGCCAATAATTCTGAACTAAAATTTGATAAATTTTTGAAATATTTTCATCAGTTCTGTTCATTACTGGCTTCACTGACTTCTCTCTTCTTCAGTGCATTCTCTCCCCTCAGAAAAACATTTAATCCATTTGTACACTACCATTTTCTTTATGGGATTATTCCAATACAATTGGACTAATGTGGCCCTGATTTCACTTCCACTTTTGTCAAGTTTAACAAGAAATTTAAAGTTTGTTTGTTGCTCTAATTCAAGCCCTGACATTCTTATGATGACACATAAAACCAAACAACCATAATGAATGCCAGTCAGCAAGACACTGCCACACATGCACATGAACATAGCTGTGAGACACTGATATACCAAGGTTATAAAACCTTACCAAGTTGTTTGTACAGTGCTGCCGACCTAATTACATGATGACAAGTTCATGAACTTAATTGTTGGAACTTGTACATCTTTATCTGAGCTTTTGGGTAACTATGTTCATTGGCAATTAACAATAATATTTTGAAAGGAATCTTCTTTTTTGAGAAGTAGATCTCAACAGTGGTTTAAGGTCTTCAGAAGCATTAGCCCATAGTGAGAGAGTCAATCTGTTCTTTGAAGCTTTGAAGCCACTTAAAAATCTTTAAACCAACACTTTAAAATCTGTTGTTCACTGTAGCCACCTACATCAGTGATCTTATCTAGATCTTCTTAAATAACTTATTATGGCTTATACATCAGCACTTGATGCTTTTCCCTGTACTTTCATATTATGGAGATAACTTCTTTTGTTAAATATCAAACTCTGTAAAGCTTGAACTCGTCTTCTCCAGCTTTTTCACCTCTCGAAGTCTTCAAAGATTGCACATAGTTAGGGCCTTGCTTTGGATTACATTTTCACTAAAAGGAAGGTTGTGGCTACTTTGATCCAGACTACTAAAACGTTCTCCTTGTTAGTAATAAACCTGTTTTACTTTCTTATCATTCATGTAAACTAGCACTTTTAATTTCTTTCAAGAACTTTTCTTTGCATTCATGATTTTGCTGTTTGGTGCAAGAGATCAAGCTTTGACCTTATCTCAGCTTTTGACATGCCTTCTTCATTAAGTTTAATAATTTCTATCTTTTAAAGTGTGAGATGTGAAAATTTTTATTTTATTTGAACACTTAGAGGCCATTGTAGAGTTATTAATTGGCCTAATTTAAATATTGTTGTGTCTCAAGGAATGGAGAGTAGTGAAAAATGGGAGAGCAATGGGGAAAAGGCACGTCAATGGAGCAGACAGAAAACACACATCATTTGTCAATTAAGTGCTGTCATATGGCTGAGATTTGGCCCCCCCCAAAATTACAATAGTAACATTTAAGATCACTGATCACAAGTCACCATAACAGATAGGATAATAATAGAACAGTTTCAAATATTGTAAGAATTACCAAAATGTGACACTGACAAAGATAAGCAATGCTGTCAGGGAAATGCACCAATAATCTTGTTCAGTGCAAAGCTACAACTATCCCTCAATTTATTAAAAAAAAAAGGCAATAATCATGATGGACAAAAAAATGAAGTAAGTAAAATGAGGTATGCCTATACCTAGAAATATAGAAATGTTAATTTTATTATTTTTAAAATTTCATATACATTGTACGAATGTATGTCATATGTAGGTATTTTTCTTATTTAAAAATAGAATATGGGATAGAAAGAAAAAAGTTAAGATTATTTTTACAGTAGTATGTCAATTCTAATATTCTAGTCATCTCTTATAACTATTCTTCTGAAAGGTATTATCAGCACCAGAATTAATCAGAAACATTAACCTATTTGTCTAATAATGTTTGGACCGAGGTACTTTAAGATATATTTATTCTGGAGTTCAATGCTTCTCTTAAATCTCCTGTTAAATCTTATATGATGTACTTATGACAGGTAGCAGGCAGAGACGATTGGATCATTATTAATTAAACAAATGGGGAAAATATGCCAGTAGGGCAACTGGCTACAGAAAGTGAATCACTTCCCTCACTCTCAGTACAGTCACAAATGAGAGGAAAGGATTAGTGAGAAACATTCATTAAAAAAGGGGGTAGGGGGCAAATGGCACCCGTATCACAGTGGTTATGGTGCTGGCCACGTGCTCTGAGGCTGGCAGGTTCAAACCCAGCCCAGGCTGGCTAAAGAACAATGACATCTGCAATAACATCAAAAATAGCCAGGAGTTGTGGTGGGCACCTATAGTCCCAGCTACTTGGGAGGCTGAGGAAAGAGAATTGCTTAAGCCCAAGAGTTTGAGGTTGCTGTGAGCTGTGACACCACAGCACTCTAACCATGGGCAACATAGTGAGACTCTATTTTCAAAACAACAACAACAACAACAACAAAAACCTGGCCAGGCATGGTGGAGACTAAGAGGGGTAGACTGAGCTCAAGATTTCAAGACCAGCCTAAGCAAGAGTGAAACCCTGTCTCTACTAAAAATAGGAAAAATTAGCCGGGTGCTGTGGTGAGCCCCATTACCCCAGCTCCTCAGGAGGCTGAAGCAAGGGGATTTCTTGAGCCCAAGAGTTTGAAGTTGCCATGAGCTAGGACACCGTGGCATTCTTCCCAGGGCAACAGAGTGAGACTCTGTATCAAAAAAATAAAATAAAACAAAATAAAAATATTTTAAAAACTATTGACAAACATAGTATACCCAAATGGTGAATGCTACAGAGACAGATAAAGATAGAAAATAAGGAGTTCCACTGGAAAGGGAGAGAATTATAATTTGAATAAAATGAGTAGGTATGTAGGAAAAGATTTATTTTAGGAAACATAGAAAAGCAATAACCCAAAGAAGGTGAGAGAATGAATCTTGAGGATTTCTAGAGAAAGAATTTCTAAATGGAAGCAATTACAAGTACAAATGTTTTTAGGCATAAGATAGTACAGCTTGTGCAAAGAGACAGATGGACTGAAACCGTGACTCCAGACGAGGACCATTCCTCTGCATCACTTGGGAGCTTGTTAAAAATGTAGAAACCAACGACCTGCCCATAAGTGAATCAGTTATAAATTTTGACAAAACTCCTAGGTGATTCTAATGTAAATAAAACTTTCAGAAGCACTGAGCTAGATGAAGAGGAATAGGAGATGAGTAAGATAGGCTAGGTTGCATAAAGCCTTGCTAGACTGCAAATGGGCTTTGACTTTCATTCTGGATACTTGACAGACATCGTGTTCATCAGTGAGCTGAATAGTGAATGGTCTCGGGCCACTGCTGGCTCATATGGTGCCTTTATGCCAATTATTAAAAGGAAATTATTTTCCCAAGAATATATACTAACCATGTGTCATAACTTTGTCTTAATAAAAGGACTGTTCTACAATGAGTGATATGTGAAATTTGCTCTCTACAACTTCAGACTGCATAATCTGCACAGTCACATGCAGCTGCCTCATAACTTTCCTGTATATTTTTATATTTAATTTAATTAATTATTATTATTATTATTTTGAGACTGAGTCTTACCCTGCTTCCCAGGCTAGAGAGACATGATGTCAGCCCAGCTTATAGCAACCTCAAACTCCCAGGTCCAACCAATACTCCTGTCTCAGCCTCCTGAGTAGCTGGGTCTGAAAGTGCCCACCACAATGCCTGGCTAGTTTTTCTATCTAGTAGATTGGTTCCTCACTCTATCTCAAGCTGGTCAAACACTACTGAGTTCAAACACTCTTCCTATCTTGGCCTCTCAGAGTGCTAAGATTCTAGATATGAGCCACTGTGCCTGGTCATGACCTTTCTAAAAGATAATCTCATGCTCCACGGAGAATAGCCAGTGAGGAGAAAAGAATGAAAACACAAATTCCAATTATAAGGACATATCAAAACTCCAGGTAAAAGATGGCTGTGGTTTATATTAGGGAGGTAAAAAGTTAAAGAATTCTGAATATACTTTGAAGGTGACACCAACAAGATTTACTAATGAATTAGATTTGAAAGGTAAAATTAGAAAAAAAAGAGAGACGACTCTACAATTTCTGTACTGAGCAGAGTGGGCTTAGTGAGCTGAGGAAGGTTATGACTAAAGTTGATTTGGTTTGAAAGAGCTATTTGGGGCCCAATTTTAGACAAATTAAATTTGAAATGCCAGTTATCCAAATGGATGTAGTAAATCATCAGCTAGATATATAACACCAATGTTCAGGAGAAATGGCTTGGCTGGAGATACAAGTTTGAGAATTCTTACTATTAAGGTTTGAAACAAAAGGACCCAAGTATATAAACTTAGCAAATAACCAAGTACAGATAGAGAAGTAAAAGTCCATGGAAGGCTGGATGGAACTTCGTAGCACACCAACGTTTATAGTTAAGGAGGTACAGAACAACTAGCAAGAGGTTGAAAAGAAAGTCAATTATGTAGGAGAAAAGTCAGGAGTGTTTGGTAATGAAGGAAAAATACGTTTCAAAGAGGAGTGAGTAGCCTATTGTGTTCCATGCAGTAGACAGATTAAGTGAGAGGAAGGCTGGACCTTGACCATTTAATTAAACAAAAAAGAGAATATTATTGACTTTCAGAAGGCCACCACAAATGCTGTAGATCAATGGATGGGCAACTGTAGGAGGCTTGATAAACTGTTGGAATAAAGGTGGAAGAGGAGACAAGCTTCAAAAATAACAGATGAAGAGAGGAATAATATTTCATTTGCATATTTCTT
>NW_003852542.1:4465198-4467102 GCF_000181295.1 Otolemur garnettii | reverse complement strand
AAAGGTAGATTAGTATACAATGTTAATTTACCAATATAATAGGAAACATAAGAAAACAGAAAATTCTCATCATAAAATTTTCCAGTTGAATGTTCTCATTTTAAATATTTCAAACGAAGTTTGATAGAGACAAATGACTTTGCTAATTACTATATAAAGCTTGAAATTGAAACACTTCTATATTGTGATTCCGAGTTCAGTATCTTCTTTACTACATTAAAGCACTTTTACCATGTCACTCAAAACCCTGGGTAAAAACTGATGAAATAAGCTTGTAAATGTTGGCATTTTTCTTGCCATAATTTCTGAACATGCAGAACATGTTTCTGAACATGATTCTGTTATTTCCTATAAACTTTTAAAAATAATTTTTATTTCAAAATTGTAAATTGACAAGGGTAGTTATATAAATTTATGGAGTATAAATGATATTTATAAATATGATATGGAATAATTGGAGCTAATTAACACATACATCACCTCAAATGCTTATCGTTTTTGTAATGTAATTAATGTAATGTAAAATTACTCTCTCAGTAATTTTGAAATGTGCATTATTTATGATACTCACCACTCTGTGCGATATGTATCAAAGTAAAAAAACAAAAACATACACTTTCTGTCTAAATTGAGATGTTGTATCTTTTGAACACCATCTCCTCATTCCTCCTCTAGTAACTTTCTACTCTCTCCTTCTTTGAGTTTGATTGTTTTAAATTCCCCTATACGTGACAATATGTGATTTTTGTATTTCTGTGCCTGGCTTCTTTCATTTAGCATGATGCTATCCATTTCCATTCCTGTTGTAGGTGACAACATTTCTTTAATTTTAAGGCTAAATAGTATGTGACTGTCTATACATACCACATTTTCTTTTCCCATTCCTCTGCTGATGGACACTGAGGTTAATTATATAACTTGGCTATGGTAAACAGTGCTATAATGAACACAGAAATACAGACCTCCTTCATATACAATTTCAAATCTTTTGGACAAATACCAAACACAGAATTGTTGGGTCATATGGTAATTCTGTTTTTAGTTTCTTGAGGAATTTTCATAAAATTTTCCAGTATGATGTACTAATGCACATTCCTACCAACCCTGGACAGCTTGTCCCTTTTCACCATATCATCATGAAGACTTGTTATAGTTTGGGTTTCTTGGGGTTTTTTTTGACAGTAGTCGTTCTGACAAATGTGAGTTGTTATCTCATCATAGTTTTACTTATCATTTCCCTAATTATGAACATATTTTCATGTATCTATTCTCCATTTTTATGTCTAATTTGAGAAATATCTATTTAGGACCCTTTCCCACTTTCAAAATTAGATTATTTGTTTTCTTTCTATAGAATTGAGTTTCTTATATATTTTGAATACTAAGCCATTGTTAGATATATGGTTTGCAAACATTTTTTTTCCACACCTTATGTTGTATTTTCATTCTGTGAATTTTTCTTTTATTGTGTAGAATTTTTTTTAATTTAGATGTAGTTTTGCTTCTATTGCCTGTGCTTTTAGAGTCAAATACAAAAAATTACTGCTTGGATCAATCTAATGTATTTTTTATATATTCTCTTCTAGTAGTTTTACAAGCTCATTTCTTTTCTTAAGTCTTTAGTCTACTTTTTGTGAGTTTTATATATGGTGTGAAATCATGGTTGATGAATGTATTTTTTAAGTCAGTACCCTGCCATTTTATTGCTATTTTTTAATATAGTCTGAAATCGGATAATTAGATGTCTCCAGCATTGCTAGTTTTCCTCATTATTTCCTTAGCTATTTGCTAGATTATTTCTGTGCTTTCATATAAATTTTAGGATTCTTTGCTATTTCTAGGATTGCTTTGAATCTGTAGATAGCTTAGGGAGTTATAGACATTTTAATAATGTTAATTTTTTT
>NW_003852542.1:4461342-4464530 GCF_000181295.1 Otolemur garnettii | reverse complement strand
AAAAGATATTCTCTATATAAAATCATGTCATCAGCCAACAGCCACACATTTTACTTTTTCCCTTCTTAATTGCATGTTTCTTATTTCTTTCTCTTGACTTATCACTCTGGTTAGACGTTTCAGTACTATGTTGAGTAGAAGTGGTGAGAATGGGCCTCTTTGTCTTTTTCTAGATCTTAGATTAAAAGGTTTAATTTTTTTTACCACTGAGAATTATGTTAGCTTTGTTTTTACTAAAGACAGGCTTTACTAAGCTGAGTTATGCTGCCTCTATACCTCATTTGTTGAATGTTTTTCTCATGAAATGATATTGACTTTTGTCAAATTCTTTTCTTTTATCTATTAAGATATAATTTTTGCCCTTCATTCTCTTAATATAATGTATCACAATGGTTAGTTTGAATATGTTAAGCTAAACTTTAATTCCAAGGATTAATCTCACTTGATTATGGTGAATGATCGTTTTAATGTGCTATTATAGTTGGTTTGCTAGTATTTTGTTGAAGACTTTTGTGTATATGTTCATGAAGAATATTGCCTTGTAGGTGACTTTTCCTGTGATGTCCCCCTTGACTGGCTTTGGTATCTATGTAATGCTACCCTTGTATATAGAGTTTAATAGTTTTAAGACTTTTTATCTGATTTTGAACGGTTTGATTATAATATATCTCAGCATGGATTTCTCTGAGAATTATTCAACTTGGAATTAATAGAGTTTCTTATTTTGCATATCCATAACTTTTCTCAAATTTGGAAAGATTTTGGACTATTTTTTTCCCAAATAGGCTATTTCATTTTATTTCTATTTCTCTTCTGGAATACCCATAGTGTATATATTGGTTTGTTAATGGTATCTCAAACATCTGTTAGGCTCTGTTTGCTTTTCCTTATTCTTTTTTGGTCATTGTTCCTAAGGCTTAATAATTTAGGATAACCTGTCTTATACGTTCACTTGATGATTTTTTTTTGCCCCACTCGAGTCTGCTGCTGAGCCCTTTCAATGCATTTTTCAATTGTGTGTTTTCCTTTAGCTCTTTAAAAATATTTAGTTTAGTAGTTTTAAGATCTTTGTCTAGTAAGTTCTGGGTCTGTATTTTTTTAGGGATAGATTCTGGAAATTTATTTTGTTCTTTTGAAGAAGTCATTTTTTGGTTTTTTTTTTTTTCATGTCTTCATATATATATGCATATTCTTTTTGCTTTTAATTGGGCATTTGAAAGAATAGCCATATCTTTCAATCCTGATCTTTCAATCTTTACAAACTGGTGGTAAAGACATGTAATGATTAGCAGGGCTTGTTCTGAACCCTGGGATAAGTCCAAGGTGAATATTTAAGGTCTTAGCCAGTCTTTTCTAGGCATACATTTTGTCTGGGCCTATATGCTTTTTTTTATTTGTTTCCTCCCTAGATGTTTTAAATGTCTTAATATCCCAAATAATCTCATTGCCCCTTCCTCTCAGAGCTTTGTGTTCTAATGTATTTTTCTACCTATATTCTGTTGTCCCCAGGCATACCAACAATGCTGTTCCTTTATAGCTTCTATGGACTGCAGTGCCCACCACTGCCTTCCCTGACCTAGTTAGTGTGACACCCATGCTATGCCTAGTAATCTTTCCTTTTCTCATTTGAGCTTCAGATTAGGCAAAAGAGAAACTAGTACTTTAGACAGCCCATAGACAAGTGTTAGGACACTGTAGTAACTTCTCTCCTGCTCTTCCCGCTTGAGAAAGAAACTGGGAATGAAGCTGCTTTTTCTTGATGCTGTTGTACTGCCGGGAGGAGGGGGGGGGCAAATTTGAATTAAAAGGACACAAATTAGATTAGTCTTTTTGAATGTGTGGCTTGCGTTGTATGGGCATTTGGTAGATTGCTTTAGACTTTGACTGATTTCTAGGGCTGCTATAAAGTTATCTTACCCAATTTTCAAAATATTGTCATGAAAAATAGTAGAGGCTGGAGCTTCCTTATCCACTATCTTGCCGACATCCCCTGGTAGGATAATTTTTTAAGTCAATTTTTTGATGTTTATTATCACTCTAGTCGGTCTGTTGTTATTTGTCTCTTTACCTGATTTGCTTAGATAAACTAGATGGTCTACCATTTAGCTCTTGTGCTATGAGTTACTAGCCTCTTAATTATTTTCCACAAAATATCTATTATTTTAATATATCCTTAAATTGATTCCGTACAGTTTGTTTCCTAATAAAGTCAGTGCTAGAGGGGGAACAATAGGTCTCTATTTATATAAACTTCTTCTCCTTCTGAACATAATCTTTGAGACTTTTTTCCAGAGCCAGGGAAAATAACATAGGCCCCTCAAGGTGATTTATAAATTGAGTGTTGGGAAAAGGTAGTTAACTATAATCTAAACAGCTTAGACCCTAGTGGACTAAACAGCCTACCAAAATATAATAACTAATAATTCTTCTTAAATTTAACAAGAAATTCCATGAAAGAGATTTTTCTCTGCATGCTGACCTGAGGATTTCTGACACACTAGTAATGGTATTTCTGTACTATCGTATTAGTGAAACTAAATTAGCCCTAGACTTTAAATCATCTGAAGAGAAAGGAAAGTAGTTCTCTGTAAGCTATCTATGATGAGATATATAAAATTTTAAATGTCAGCATTCCACCTCAAATCAGATGATGTGAAAAACAGAACAAAATATAGTTGGACTAAGCCATATGCTTAACAGTTTCTAAGTCTCAAAGCAAGACAGGAAAAGCAGAATTTATTTCAACATATTTGGTAAGCTTTAAAGTATTAAAATTCATGATGTCTATACATATACAAAGTAAGAAAATCTAATGAGCTTCTATGAATTTGGGATGATAGACTGATGGAAGTTAACACTATGACAGAAGATTCAGAAAGTGCCAGAAGGAAAGGGCTCAAGGTTGTAGGAGCACTCTCACCCTTCTGTCCCTTCTGCTGTGTGATGACACAGCATACATCCCCTCCAAAAGATGCGGCAATAAGGCACCACTCCCCAGATACCAATGCTGGCACCTTCACCTTGGATTTCCCAACCATCAGAACCATGAGAAATAAATTTATGTTGTCTATAAATTACCCAGGCCAAGATATTTTGTTATAGCACTACATATAGACTAAAAAATGTACGCTTTCAGTGGCACCTGTGGCTCAGTGAGTAGGGCGCTGGCCCCATATAAGGAGGATAGC
>NW_003852542.1:4459575-4460842 GCF_000181295.1 Otolemur garnettii | reverse complement strand
TAAGTGGTAGACCTGTGGCTGGGATACAGCTTCAAGCTTCAGATCATGAGCAGAATCATTTCAGGTTTTTGTTTAAAACACACATTTTCAGGGGAAAGGCCTTAAAATAGTGATTTAAACAGCAGCCCTGCTTTGGTGTGTATACAAAAATTGTCTCAAAATATTACTTGAAAAAAAAAGTGCAAGAAGCAGCCGAGTTATAAAGGAGCTTGGCCTTTTAGTCTAAATAGTTGAGAGTTGGAAATATGAAGAGGAAAAAGTTATAATTCAATGGAATATTATTCAAAGTAGCAGATGTGTTGGGTGAACAAGTTTAGAGATCTAATGCACAAAGATTAAAGTTAGTGCAATTGTATTATAGTGGGAATTTTGTTTAAATAAGTAGATTTTAGCTTCACCTATCTCAAAAAAGTAAATATATGATATCAATATGTCATCTGGTTCAATATAGTAACTACTGTAGTATATACATATCCCATGACACCTTGTTGTAAACCTCAAATGTACTCAATAGAATTTCTTTTTTGAAAAGAGAAAAGAAAGATATTTATAACAGTAATAGTTAACTCTGTTTTGTTTACATTACAGATTTTGAAAACACTTTTTACCACACATAGAAACTTTCTTTAATTGAAATTTTACATAAAATCTCACTATAATAAACAGATTACAGGATAGCAATCTAGTTGAAGTGGAAACAGGGTTCAAGGTCTTGTGTCTTTGGACTTTCCTTTGGTTTTCTGCCCCACCTGATGCCGAAATTCCCAGAGAAATGTTACTTTCTCAGTATCCAGAAATGTTCTGCTGAATATTATAAACCATCCCAGAATCTCAGCCCACAAGTCAGGTTTTTCAATTAATTACTGCTTTGTTTTCTCAGTTCTGCTTTGACAAGAAACATTCAAACTGTAAGACAATAAATGGATCTAAGGAATGAGTTCAGAAAAAGCAAATTCCTTAGCAACTCTTTAGTTCAGATTATGTCAGATTTATTTGGAACAGTCAGGGTTGGGGAGAGAGACTTTGTGTTCTCATGACTGGGTTTGTTTTCCTTCCCACATGTTCTCCTAGGTTCTTCTTCTGGCTTACATCATAGCACTAGTGACACTACTATGCAATTTTTAAAGGTTTATGTGCCACCCCTTTAAATGATAAACTTCATCAGAGAAGGAACTGTGCCTTCCTTTTTATTGATCTATCACTGTATACAATGATGGATATGGATAGGGATTAAAAGCACAATTTTAATAAATAAACAGCTTTAGAA
>NW_003852542.1:4457806-4459039 GCF_000181295.1 Otolemur garnettii | reverse complement strand
AATAATTAAGTATAGCCTGCTTAAAGGTCTGTGAAATTGTGAGCTTATCTTGATCTAACCTGCCTTTATAGTATCTTGGCCAAAATATGTCAGAACTTGAGAGAAAAAGATATAAATAGGTTGTATAGTCGTAACAATAACAAGCATTCATTTAATATTTGTTAGGCAAGCATTTACTCAACACCTACTATTTGTCTGTTATGGAGATCCTACCGTCATGCTTGTAATATTAGTAGGACAAAATATAAACAGATAACAAAAGTCACAAACAAAAAAGATATGGTAAAAGAAAACTTAAAAGAAAATCAATTTGTTATGCATTAACCACATGGAATACATAATAATTAAGACAGTAATTCAGGATAGGGAGATATCACATTTTGACTAAACTGAATCTGGATATAATATCAAGGAAAATGGATTATTATAAATAGAAAATATTTGAAGAACTAGGACATAAGATATAGAACTCTTTAATTTGAGAAGGTCATGAATACTAACTCGTACCACCTCCCCCCCACCCCCTGTAACAAGCAGCATAGATAATTGATTTGAGTTATGTTAATTGCAAAGGTTCTAAGACAATGAAATATTTTAAGAATTTTATAAAACTGAGAAATCTTTACTGCAGGAAAAAATTGTTCAGTTTCAGAAAATCATAAATCCAGAATATTCTTCAGGAGAAATTCTCTTTTTTGGAAGAAAATGAACTTAAAATAACTTACCATGAGTGCAATTAATATATTCTCCACTTCTGTAAAAACAAATAACATGGGCTTTTAATAATTAATTATGTTATCAGGCCAAGATATTGTATATGTGTATACACATACACAAATTTTTATTTGTGGTAGATAACACATTGATTTGTGGTAGTCACCACATTGTTAGCAAATCAAAATTTGGCCACATTTCAACCTGTATGTCAACATGTCCCTGAATCAAGCTGTGACTTCTAGTCAAATCAACCCAATTTAAAATAAACAAGTGGTTTATATGCATGTGCTCAACTTGTGAAAAATACTGCCCTTTGTGAATAATGAATACAACCTTCTATAATTTCTTATTTATGATTTGTAATCTTCCAATAGAGACATAATTTAAGGAAGCTAACTTACCACCCTAAAATGTAGCAATAGACAAGAAAGTCACCTAATTGTGAGAATGCTTACGGCTCTGTTCTCTAGACTGTAGGTGTTGTTTACCTTCTGGTTACCAAGTTGCTTGTTTCTG
>NW_003852542.1:4455130-4457335 GCF_000181295.1 Otolemur garnettii | reverse complement strand
CAGAGAATTCATAAATGCGTGAAACTAAATTAAATATTCAATTATATCTGGAATCAGTGATACAATATAAAGTTCAGGAGAGTTGAAAATCTACCAGAAAGCTGAGTCTGGATCTACTGGTTTAGCAAGTTATATAAGGAACTTCAGGGTCAAGTGTTATATTTTCTAAGTGCAGGAAAAGTATGATGTGGGATCAATAAGGTAAATTTGCATTTAAAATTGACAGGTTTTCATGATGTTATGTCAGAAAACTAAATGGCTCACTCTTTTCCATTTTCCCTGGTATCTTACAAAAATCTTGGGTGATAAGTAAAATATATTAATTTTCTTGGCCATGCAGATAGTCTTTTCTGTATAAAATTATAAATGCACATTTCAATAGGTATTAGAAGGAAAAGGTTCTATGTTAGAGAATTATGATTTTAAAAGATTGACTAAGAAGTCCTCAAAAGAAAACCAATTAGTCTTTGAAAAATCCAGGACAAGAGAATCAGAAGCCCATGGCTAGTTTTGAATCTCTAAGTAGCTACCTATGTCTATAACTGTGGGTACATGTGCATGAGCACGTGCACTCGTGCGCGCGCGCACACACACACACACACAGAGTTGGCTTGTGCTACCCTAAATAAAATTTTCTTTAGTATTTCTTCATCTTCATTCCAGCTTACAACAGAAAATGGAAGGCGATAGAGAGTGGAAAGGTCATACCACTGCCTAGCACAAGCCGACACAATATTAGAAGAAACTTCTTTAGACATATGCTGCAACCAGACAGCTCTAGGTAACGTTCTGTGAGGCAGATAGGTAGGTTCAGTCATGCACTGGTATCCGAAAGTGAGTGGTTCCTGGATATCCCATGGGCACCAAAATCTGCAGATGCTCAAGTCTCTGACATAAAATAATGTGGTACTTTTATATAACCTATGCGCATTCTGCCATATACATTTTAAAAGTTTTATTTATTTTATTTTGTTTTGTTTTGTTTTGAGACAGCATCTCGCTTTGTTGCTTTCGGTAGAGTGCCGTGACATCACAGCTCACAGAAACTGCAAACTCTTGGGCTCAAGCTATCCTCTTGTTTCAGCCTCCGAAGTAGCTGGGACTATAGGTACCCACCACAACACCCAGTTATTTTTAGAGATGGATTCTTGCTCTTGCTTATACTGATCTCAAACTCCTGAGCTCAAGCAATCCATTCTTCTCGGCCTCCCAGAGTTCTAGGATTATAGGCATGAGCCACAGCACCTGGCCTTTCATGCACTTCAAACCACATCTAGATTATTTATAATACCCAATACAATGTCAGTGTTATATGAATAGTTAGTAGACTGTATTCTATAGGAAATAATGACAAGAAGAAAAGTCAGTACATGTTCACTATAGACAAAATTTTAAAATATATATATTTGATCAGCTGTTAGTTGAATCCATGGATATGGAGCCCATAGGTACCAGGGGCTGATTAGCTATGTTTATATAATATAAAGATGCTTTTTAACAAAACTCATGTAGTTTTATCCAGCACCAAACCTGATTAATGCTTACCAAAAAATTAAAGAAAGGACCACTGCAACATATGCTACACCAATATCTTTGGAGTCCTGACACCATCACACAAAGAATTCTGAATCCTTCTTTTCTACCTGAGATGTGTTGGTTTAGATCATACAGTTTTTAGTCCATATTGCATCATTAGTCCAATGAAAATAATTTATATTTAATTCATGAACTATATATGATAAGAGAAGCCAAATGAGTGAGAATTTTTCTCAACATCAAACTCTTTCTATTAGGTATAAAAGGAAAATGAAGAGACAGAACCTGAAAAGGAGAGAGATATACCAAACACACACGTTTCTGTCTCTGTCTCTTGGCCATAAAACTGCATTTTTCTTGGCTTATGATCCTTAGGCTCAATGCAATCAATAAACTACCTTAGACAAATTGATAAATGAACAAGAATATCAAAAGGCAAGGTTAATCAGACATGAAATGAGTGAATTATTTGACTTTACAATAAAAATGATGATTAAAATAAACGGAAATTTTAACTAAGTTCTGTCTATAAAAGCAATCTCAGTTTTAGATCCCATAAAACTCAACTGGGTCCAAAGATCTTAAATAGGTCTTTTTGAGGAAAATGAAAATATGTCATATATACATTAAAATTTTATAACCAAAAAGGCATTGTAGGAATCCCCCAGG
>NW_003852542.1:4452315-4453799 GCF_000181295.1 Otolemur garnettii | reverse complement strand
AAGATGAGGACATCTCAAGAGAGACCTGACTGAGGCATAGTAGTAAGTCAGTGTAATTAGGGCTAACTGAGGGGAGGGCACTGCCAAAGAGGGGCAAGCAGAGCCTAAGTTAGGCTAGGAAAACAGATAATGTAAAATAAGTGAAGATCTATAATGTTTCTTTAACACACATTTTAAAGATGTTACTATTAAAAAATCAATGCATATGTTTATCCCAATAAAAAACTGATGTATGAAATTAAGATGTACCTTCTGCTGTCCCTCTCCCCAAGACCCTTCACAAGATTTGATCTTGTCCAAGTGAATATAAAGTGAAATAAACAACATCATCAACAACAACAAACCCACTGGGAAAACAGGAAAAGTTAGTTCTCCGAAAAAAAGAGTAGTTGGATACTTCAACAAATGGTCTGTTGAATGCCATTTGATGCCGTTATAAAAGTACCATAAACAAAACAATAGTAGTGACAACAAAATGGGCATGAATATAAATTAAGGAATATAGTAACAAGTATAGCTATTTATAATTGAATGTAAGTTGGCATCACCTATTAGTGCAATATAACTATATATTTTTCTGAGGAAGCTGGATAATTATTTAAGGGAAATATAAATGAAATTCAGGCATGCAATGGAGAATTGCATATAGTTCAGAATTAAGATAAATGATTTACTGTTATTATGTTGCCATAAATAGCCCAGGCTGATATAAAGTAATGGGCCATAGAAGTTAAAATAGTTGTATGCAGGAGCACAAAAATATAAATGAAGTCCATTCATTTTGTACGTTGTGAAATCAAGGAAATGAAATCTTTTAAAGTAATTATGTTTCATTCAGTGCATAAGAAATTCTATTGTTTCTTGTTAGAGCATAACTTCCACATCTAAACATATATCACCATGTATTTTTTCATTTTTAATAGACATTTTAAAATGAATTGCCCTATAATAAGAAGATTGCATCTTCTGATTATAGACAAAATAATCTAGTAGATATAAAATAAATGCAAATTTTTCTAAAATATTTTACTGTCCTTTTTTTATAAATTGAAAATATCAGGATTCAGAATAGCTAAAGAAATTTTGTCTAAATTAATTTACTAAAAGTTCTACCTTCTCACCAGCGATGTGCTAGAATGCCAAAATAAGAATAGGAGAAAACTATATGTTTTACAAAATCACCTCTGGCTCTGCCTGTGATTTTTTGTGCCATACTACATAAAGATTATTAGTGTAAAATTTTTGTATTTCTTTCTAGTTTTAGAAGTAAAAACAAAAGAAAAGGCTTCTATTGTTCAAAGGAGTTTTTGAGAATTAGTATTAATTGTTCTTTAAATATTTACTAATATTCACCAGCAACTCTGTGTGGCCTCAGATTTACGTAGGGAGTACTATTTTGATCAATACTTCAAAAACTTCACCTGTTATAGGTCTATTCAGATTTTCAATTTCTTCTTCAGTCAGTTTTATTAGTTTATGTATTT
>NW_003852542.1:4425927-4452011 GCF_000181295.1 Otolemur garnettii | reverse complement strand
GATTCTTGGACCATTAAAGTCTTGTGGGTTTCTTTGAAATCTTTGTTTGTTATGTTTGACATCTGAGACTTCTCACAGACAGTTCTTATTTCCTTTTTTCCTGCATGTAAGGATCAGACTTTCTTGCTTTTATTTATTTGTCTTATAATTGCATATCTTGGCAACAAGTGAACATTTTAGATAATAAACTGTGGCAACTCAAAAAATTGTTGATTTCAGGTCTTATTTTTCTTGTTGTTTGCTTCTTTGTATTTTTAAAATGATTTTCCTTTTAATGATTTTTATAATGTATGTAAGTTACTTGTGTTTAATTTTGCTTATTATATTCTATACTTGAATATATGACGTACCCATGAATGTATATGGCTCTGTCCTCTTTTCAGAGTCTTGAAGGAGGGAATCAAAGCATTGGCTTTTCCCAGCATCCTGCTGCAGGATCATTTAGTTTTTTGGCAGAATTAAGTTCCCTGAACTTTTAGGTCTCAGACTACAAGGTTCTCGAGGTTCCTAGCATTTCCCTGCCATGTGGCCCTTTCCATTAGCATTTCATAACATGCCAGTTACTTCTTCATGGCCAGACGCAAATTTCTGTCCTTCCTTTCCTTCCTCTGCTTCCCTTTTCTCTTTCTGTCTCTTTCTTCTGATAAAAGAGAGTGTAATATGAGAAAAAGTCATCATGGGAGTAATAAATAAAACATAAATTTGAGTGATTAAAGGAATATCAATCATCCTGTGAATGTACATGGATGTTTAAAACATCATACATTTTAGATATTGTATGTTCCCCCAAAGTGGTTTTTATATGAAGATACAGATGATGAGAAGATTGGAGGAGATAAACCACTTTTCCAGGGGTATCTAACCTGCAGCCCACGGGCTGCATGCAGATTATTGATTGGCTGCTTTGTGTATCTGTGGTGTCAGATATCATAAAAAGTATGCACAGACCTTTCGTTTTTTTCCCCATCATCTTTCGTTAGTGTTTGTATATTTAATGTGTGCCCAAGACAACTCTTATTTTTTCAAAGAGTGGCAGAAAAGAAAAAATGATTGTACATTCCCACACCTCTTTTTCAGTGACCTTAAATTACCCTGGACCATTCCACCCTTTACCATACCATCTTCTTTTGTCAATCACCTCTATTTGTAAATCCAACTGATTCCTCCTTTCCATTTATTCTCAAATCTGTCTTTTCTAATACCCTAGATCCTTGTGCTTCAGTTGACAAGTTTATTTTTTCAACGGTAGTTTTAACTGCCTCCAGCTGGTTTTTCAAATCTAGTGTTTCACCCCAATATTCTATTCCTCAAACTGCAAGTCTTTCTGAGATAGATATGAATCCTTACACATTACTGCTTGATGATTTTACACACAGAAGATTTCAAATTGCCTTTGCATATTCCTCTGTGTTCCAAGACAGTGTTTGAACTCTTTTGCTCAGCTGTTAAGGTCTTAGTATTCATTCATTCACTCATTAGCTTTTTTACAAAAATATAGTGGCTACAGTGCTAAATATGTAAAGTATGTTTGCGTGCATGAAAAACAGCAGTTAACAAATTTGATTCTGTTTCATCCCTCAAAGATTTCCAATCTAGTGGAAAATGACTTTCTATATAAGACTCTATCAACTGCTTAATCTACCCTCAGTTTCTACTGTTCTGGTTCCTTTTAAATCTTTCTGTCTCACTTTCCTCAAAATGCATGCAGTCAATTTGAATGCTCGGTTCTTATAGATTCCTAAAAATGTCCTGTTACTTTGGCTGGGTGAGATGGCTTACACCTGTATTCCTAGTACTCTGAGAGGCTGGGGCAGGTGGATTGCCTGAGCTCAGGAGTTTGAGACCAGCCTGAGTCAGAGCCAGACCTCATCTCTAAATAGCTGGGCTTTGTGGTGGGCACTTATAGTCCCAGCTACTGGGGAAGCTGAGACAAGTGAATCACTTGAGCCCAAGAGTCTGATGTTGTTGTGAGCTATGATGCCACAGCACTCTGCCAAGGGTGACAAAGTAAGACTCTGTCTCAAAAAAAAAACAAAAACAAAGAAACATGTCCTGTCACTTCATAACTCTATGTTTTTTCTTCTTTTTGTGCCTAGAATATACTCCTGCCATATACTCTATGGTGAAATCCTATCCAGTCAAATATTTGCTAGACTTTCTATACGTGAATTAGTGTTAGATCTCAAGATAGTCTTCTGGTGGCACAATAAAAAATGTTTTAAGGGCAAGTATCTGTAATAAAATTAAATATTAACTCATGCTTCTTATATTGAATTTTATTTGTGAAAAATTAAACCTATGACCCAGTTAGTTTTCAAAGTTTCTTCTCCATTTTATTGTCAAGATAATTGTTCCTACAAGAGGGAAATTTCTGGAAGCACATGGATTAAAACTTCCTAAATCTTGCTTATCTGTTCTAAAATGTGAAAAAAAAAAAAAAACTCAGAAAAGATAAAAGAAAATATAGGTTAACCTTTCCATGACATTAATGGAGGCATGGCATTTCAAATCAAAATATATTTTTTATGAATGAAAACAGTATGTTTGACTAGAACAATATATTTGACATTCCTGTCTGTCAAAAAGAAAGATCAAAGACCAAGATTTCTTTGGCTTGTTTGTCCATCCATATTATAGATTACTCGTGAGATGTCATTAGGATCCCTCTGAAATACTATTTCTCATTGCATCTGGTCTGCTAGAAAACCCAAAGAGGCAGCAATATAACTGATGCATTTCTAGTTCATGAAGAAATGTAAGTACAAGCCTCTATTGTGTCCAAGACATAACTGTACACTTGTAGAAATCCAGGTAGAAAATGGCTTTGCCCAGAAGAACACTCATCTTCCAGCTGTGGTTTAGTGAATTGCCTGTCTTTCCATCTCCTCATCATGCTCCTTTCTGTTCTGACTTGGTAGAAAATGAAAGTTTGGCATTTCTCCATAGCATCTTATCAACAGTACGTTTCAGAATATTCAGGGGAGTTCTGAAGGTTCTATATGTAAAAATGTAAATGAAACTCATTGAACTGTTTCTTTTCCCCACTTTGAGAATTAATTTTCATGCTTTGAAGCAGAGAAAGGAAAGATAAAAATGATTCACAAAACTTACAGTCTCTCTCTAGCTGCTAAGAAATGCACCATTTTAGCCTGATGAGGAGAAAAGAAAAGACATGCTTCTTTCTGTAGGGCACACTGTCTGTACCCCTGGGATAGGAGTATGTGATAGTGCTAGAGTGTTGCAATTCTTAAATTCTTATCATATAGCAGACTGGGGCTGGACGTAGTCTGGCTACCTGCATGAGTGTAGGGTTGGCTGGAAGAGAGTTTAGGATTCAGAATGAAGTTTAGCGAGAGACACAAAATTGCAGTTGCACAGATAAGGCCAAATTTGGTTGAAATATTATACCCAAATAAAAAATGTGAATACAGTGAAACATTTTCTCTCAGGGTGCAGGTAGTTGAGAATAAGGATTAAAGCCTGAAATGACAAATCTATCAAACATTATTCTTCTTTGTAAATCTAGGACTCTTCCAAGGTCAAGAACTACATTCTCTTTACTTTCATATCCCCAGAAGCTCGCACAGTGAGAAGCATAAGGAAGAGCCTTTGAATTTGGGGAAGAATTACTACAGGAATGCATGAATTTCTATGCAAATAAATAAATGTACATATTTATTAATGTATTAATTAATTGATAAATGAAAAAATAATTAAAAGTTCAAGCCAAGACGCTGTTGGCATAATGAATTTTTTTTTTTTTTTTGCAGTTTTTTTGTTTTAGTTTTTTGGCTGTGGCTGGGTTTAAACTCACCACTTCTGGTATAGGGAGCCGGTGCCCTACTCCTTTGAGCCACAGGTGCTGCCCAGCATAATGAAATTTGATTAACATCCCTAGAAAGGGAGTCTTGTGAGAATAAGGCACATCTTTTCTTCGTCCCGGAAGAAATGAGGACTTACTACCACAAGGTTCTGCCTTAAAACCAGAAATTCAAGACTAGCTTGAGCAAGAGCAAGACCCCCATCTCTACAAAAAAATAGAGAAAATAGCTGGTGATAGTGTTTGTTTAGGGAATGCTGGTGACTGCCCTTAGAAAGCCCACATTTGTGGTACGTCTGTGTTTATATTTTGTGATTGCAAAATATAAATCTGTGTGTTTTCTAATAGAAAAAAATGAATCTTGAGGTAATCTCCCTTTATTTGGAGTATAGTGTTCTCTGATTCCAATACATAACTTATCCCCGTCCTAGATGTTAACTTCCTTGAAGAGAATCACTATATATTTTTTGTCATTGTAATACTCACCCTTTTCCTTTACTTCCAACATCAAAAAATCTTATACTTGGAAAGTATTCACTAGTGGGTGGGTGAAGAAAATAGAACAGAATGGAGTCAAATAAAACAGGATAGTGTAAAATAGGTTAAGACCAGGAGGTGAGAAATTAATTAAAAATGAGATTGAATGAAAAAAATGGAATGGAAGTGTGAGAAAATAATTTATTTTCTTCCCACCCCTCTATCTAAAATGGCTTTTTACCCAAGTCCCTTTTCTCTTACCTGCTGCAGCATTAAGAATTGACAACATTGAAATAAGCAAAAATTATTTGTTATTTTTACTATTGCTGATATTTGCATATTTTTTTACCTGTTAGTTTTAACTCTCATATATTGCCGCTCACTCATTGGACAATCAATCACCAACCTACTATTGCCAGTGATTGCGCATGCTAAGCCCTTTAAATGCTGCTGAGGGTCTTCAAATTCCAAAATGAAAGTCATCACATTTTTCTTATTGAAACAGTCACTGGGGAGGCACCAGAAAAGGAGCCTATATAATTTGATTCAGGACACAAATGGATCTCTTTTGCTTTGGCTTCATTTCCCACAAAATAGAGAAGAGAATTAACACCATAAATTGTTCTGAGGATCAAATGCATTATCACATGCAAGGTGTTTAGAACTCCCTTCGTAGACTCCAGTGTCAGTGTTTATTATTTACCTGATTGCTCTCTGGTATTAGCTTTCTTCATTTTTTCCAATTCCACATTTTGAGGAAGTATCACTAAAAAGAATTTATTATGCATCTTGTATATGTCACACACATTTTTGTTTTGTTTTGTTTTGTTTTGGATGCTGGTGATTGACCTTAGAGAGCCCACATTTGTGGTACATCTGTGTTTATGTTTTGTGATTGCAAAAAATACAAATGAAGAACTCCATAAGCAAAATAATTTCACATGTGTTAAGATACAGTTTCACAAAAGGTACTGTATCAGGGAGGGAGTTTGTAAGTTGTAGTTCTAATTGATTAGGCAGGAAGAAGCCTGCTTTTGGAGGTAATGGCTGGGCTGGGAGGTGATGGATGGAGAAGGAGGTATCAGTCATTCCAAGGTCAGAAAAAGAGGCATTCCAAGAAGGAAGAACAGAAAATCAAGGTGGGAATATCTTGAAGTATTCAAGAAACAGAAGAGTGACAAATGAAGTTGAAACAGTGAGTTAAATGCATGTGTTTGGGGTGAAAGAAAGTGAGGGAAAGCTAAAACACGGCTTGAGACAACTTTGAGAATGTGGTAAGGACCAAAGTACATAACATCTTAATGACTGGGCAAAGACTTTGGATTTTATTCTAGGATAAAAGAAAAGTCATTTTTTAATAATATGATCTGATTTTTAAAAGAGTAAATATGAATGTTGAGTATAAAATGGATTTCAAAAATACTTAAGAGCAAAGAGAGTGCTGAGGCTAACACACAGTGATGGATATAGAGCCTTCATCAGGATGTGACAGAGAGAGTAAGATGACATATGGGACAATATGGCTGGGTCAGGCCTGATGAGCCAAGATACTGCTTATGTTTTAAAAATAGGAGACTACTAAAGAATTTCACTATGCTTATAGAAATATTCAGAGAAAAAAAATGATAATACAGAAGAGAGAGGGTTTAACCAAAGGAATCAATCCTTCTGATTAATATCCCTTATGACCACAACACATCCACCACTTTCCTAGAACTAAAGAATGATTGGTAAAACATTTTATAAAGCACAACACAACTGCCTCAGAATCAGAATGAGAGGCTCTTAGGGAGCAGGAGCTGACTGCAACAATCAAGGATGGCAGGAGAACATAAAAAGAAATAAATTAGTACCAAAGGATGGCAAAAGCCTCAGCTTCTCTGCACATTCTCCCTCAGGCTTGTTGGCACGGTATCAGCCTGCTCTAACTGAGCTACATTAACAAATTGCTTTTGTTTGAAATTTCTCTAGGGAGGAAAAATCATCGCATTTGCCCCTTAAGAAAGAAACTTGTGAACACCTCAAAACTGGCCATCAGCTCAGCTCTGTCCAGCAAGTCTTAACACCGTGCTTCCCTTCCTGCTCAGTGCCTTAAAGAAAGAGACTGAGACTCCCTCCCTTCTAATGCACATCTAGTGGGAGTTCTCAAAGTCAACATTGTTTGACCAATTAGGAATAAGCATTTAAAGATCTAGTTCAGGCAAAGGTGGTTCTCAATTTTTTATTAGTTCGTAATTATAAAAAGAAGTAACAATCAAACCTGAAGAAAAACCTGGTGGAAGACACAGCAAATATAAATGTGGCTGATGCACCAGTGACAGTGGCTCTGTTGGCCTTGCTGAAGACCCCTTAAGGGAAAGACAGTAGATAACACAGGCTTGACTAAAAAAGCACCTTCCAAATGGAACTGTGGTCATACAGTGCAAAGATCAGCTTTTCAAGGAGCCCTGTAGTACAAGGCATTCCTTTCATGTCACATATTCATAATACATTATTTTAAGTGTGTGACATTCCAGAGTGAAGCAAAGAAAAGTTGCCTACAATGGCTTTGGAACACTCATATATCGTTTTAGCTGTCCCCATATTCACAGTATTTTATGTCCTGATGTGGAAGGCTCATCACGCAAGAGTAATTACCACTACCAGTGATTTGCCCTCCTGTGTCCTCTGACTATAAACTATTTTATGTATCCAATTCAATAAAACTGTCTTTGGCTTGCTGATAAATGATTACATTGTAAAACGGATTATTCTTACACATTTGCCAAACTAGCAGTTCATATGGGCATCCATGACTGCATTATGGAGGTTGATGTATCACAAAAATAATTCAGAATAGAGAAATAACTGAAAATGGGTGGACTCATTGCCTAAAAATCAAGTGCATGCTCTCTCTGTCTTTCTCCTCTCACCTTCTACTGTGCTTCACTGATTACCATAAGGATGGAGGAGCACTGAAGTTATCATTTGACAGCCATCTAAAAATAATGTCATTCTTCACCTTCCTAGTAGCAACCCCCAACCCCTTGTTCTCTGATGATTCACCACAGTCTTCAAAAGCCACTGGCCTTTACCGGCAACCACAGAGGTCCACAGAACCCAGTTATGAACAAGGAGACATGAAGGGATGTTTGCTGGTGGTGTTCTGGTAAAGGTCTTGCCTTCTTAATAAGAAATAGAAGCTCTTGTCTAGATATTCTGTCACATTCTAAATGATCCACCATTTTATTTTGTTAAGCCAATATTGTATTAAGGCAACCTATGATTTACTCAGGCTTATCCAAGACTGAGAGACAACTAAATACTATCTAATACAAAAGAAGGGTCTTCAAAGTCAGAAAAACCTGCAATTAAATCTCAGCTCTGCTATTTTTGAACATGTTTCTTGACCAGTCTCTCTCTCTCTCTCTATATATATATATATATATTTTTTTTTTTTTTGAGACAGAGCCTCAAGCTGTCCCCCTAGATAGAGTGCCATGGCATCACAGCTCACATCAACCTCCAACTCCTGGGCTCAAGCAAGTCTCCTGCCTCAGCCTCCCAAGTAGCTGGTATTATAGGTGCCCACCACAATGCCTGGCTATTTTTTGGTTGCAGCCGTCGTTGTTTGGCAGGCCCCAGCTGGATTCGAACCCACCACCTTAGGTGTATGTGGCTGTTGCCTTAGCCACCTGAGCCACAGGCACTGAGCCCAGTCTTTATTTTGATTCTTACTTCTAAAATATGATTTTGCCCCATTGATATTTGTATTGATCTCATATTTAACATATTAATAAAGTTAGTTGCAGTACTAGATTTTCCAAACTCTAAAGGAAACTTTGCTTGGTTGTAGTGTGTTATTTGTGAATATGTTCATGTAATCAGAGTTCTTACATATATTGATAATAATAGTGTATCTATATTTATAAGTAATGCAGTATTATTTTGTCCAATTTTGTTTTGGAGTTAGGCCTTAGATTAGGCAATTTAAAGTTTTTTATGATTTCCTATCCTTGAGAAAACTTACATAACATAGAAATTCTCATTTTCTTGAAATTTTATGAAAATGATCAGTAGAAATCACCTGAGCTTAGTTTCTCTGGAGAGGTAATGCTTGACCATCTTTTACATCTTTCTTCCTTCCCATGGTTAATGCCCTATACAGCCTTTATTTCTTTCCTTGAGTCCAGTTCTATCAGTCAAATTTTCTTGAAAACTATCCATCTTACCTCAGGTTTATAACATTCGAAATTGCATATTGAGTTCTCTGTTATATTTCAGACTGGTTTGTGGCTTGATTTTTCTTTTCCTTTCATATTTAAAATGCATATTATTTTTCTTATGTTTTAAATTGAGCAGAGATATTTAAGAGATATTAAGATTTTTATTTAATAATTTATTTTAAAGATTATTCTTAATTTTATGCTCTTTCATTTAGGGTTTATTTTTTCTTGTTTCATTTTTATTTTTGTTTTTCAGCATATTCTTATCTTATGTTGATATATGTCTCTTCACTTCATTTATTTTGTATTTACAATGTCTGGGTTAGTTGCTCTGAAAACATTCGCCACTCCCTTTGCCCTTGCCTTCCTGTACTATAGTTGTTGTAAAGATAAAACACTCAACTTCGACACCACTGCACCTAGAGATAGTTCTGCCCAATGGATACCTTGTGTTTTCAGCATCTTGCTCAGTGTCCTACTTTGTTCTTCCCACTATGAACATAGATCTCATAATTGGAGATGCCCCAGATATGAATCTTGAGAATCTAAGCCAAATGTTAGGGACAACAAGGAGAATAAAGAGGAAGAGCTTAACTATATCAATGACATCACTTTTGTGTAACAAAGTGGCCAGATCCTGACAGTGTATTAGTTGAAATCAACCTATACTTTATTATTTAAGTCAATATATGTTAGGTTTGATTTAGCTTCCAGCTCAACACATTTTTGTCTCATTTTCTAACATATATATAAAGCCTACGTGAGTATCATTGGACACATATGCATCTTTTATAGTAATTATTCTAACTAGCTTGAAATGTTGTATTTTATTATTTTTCAATTTTACACTTAAGGTTTTTATGAGTGCTTCATTTTGTTTATTTATTGACATAGCTTTAATTCCTAAATAGTTATGCTTTGTAGCTAAATACATTCAAGGGTTAGTGTGTTGTGTTCCACCATCCAAGAAATCTTATAATCTTATGAAACAGTTGTGCCTTTGGACTTGAGACACCTGATATTTTCTGTTTGTTTGTTTGTTTGTTTTGTTTTGTTTTTTGACTTCAGTAATTTCTCCAGATGTATGAGTTGATCAGAACTCAAAAGAATCTCCGTCTAGAGCTCTGGAGCTCTGTGAGTAGCTTTTTCCCATCTTTAGAAGTCTGCCTGTCTTAACTTTCTGAATTTCAAACTCTACGACTGAAACTTCACTTTGAACTTCATGAACTTCACCATGAACTTCACTTTGATTCTTTGATTTCCTCCTCATAATTTTGGCCTTGTAATTCCTTCTAGGCATTACACTGGGGCATCTGTAGGCTTATAATTTCCATTTACTTTCTCTTATGAATTACTGTTCTGCTATAGTTTTTCAATGTAAAAATAAGATTGTTTTATATATTTTGTTCACTGTCTTAGTCATGTGAGATTAAAAAGGTAATTCCAGTCTATTACTAATGTATGGGTGGAAACATGCTATAAAAAACATTGGATTATATTTTCATTAAATGTTCACCTACTGTGGGATTTTATGTAAGGGTGTAAAAGTACCAGGTTTATTTGTTTGTTTGTTAATTAATTTATTTATTAACATTACTCTTTTTGGAATTAAAGGAATGGAGTAGAAGAAGGGAGACTAGCTCTGAGTCCATTGCTGTGGTCCAAGCTAGAGTGATTTCTTGGACTAGGTTTACTGGAAAGGGATGGCTTGAGGACATAAGTGGAAATGGATCCCACAGATCCTGCTGAATGACAGGATGTGTAGTAGATGTAAGTAGAAGAGTAATTGAGACAAATATATATATGTTAATAAACTAGCAAATGATTTGTCATTTATTAAGTTGTAAAAACAGATAGGTATACAACTTTTGGAAGGATTGGAATTATGTTGTTTTACACATTTGTTCTCCCACTGAAAAATTTAAACTATGTGTATTTAATTTTTCTCAATTTTGTATTTAATTTACTTCCATTATTGATTTTTTCCAATTCAAAAATTTTCCTTGTCCATTTTCCTTCTTGTATTGCCTTTTCTGTTTATATTTTTTATTTTATTTTTCTCCTTTAATATGTTTGAAATTTTATTTTTATTTATATTTCACTAGAGTTTATAACCCTTAAACCTGTAGCTTCCTATCAACATCAAAAATTAATTAATATCTATGACTTGTAGAAAGGTTTCTGACCATGTTGGACTCTACATAAAATTATTCAGTCATTTCTAGTGCCTCAGGATAACATTCATTCCTATAATTTATCTACTGTCAGAGTTCTGCTTCTTAAGAATTTCATTCACTCTGCTTTCTATAAAAACTTCTTTTTAATTCTGTAAGTCCTACAACCAGAACAATGTATTTTCTTTATTCTTCTGACACCTATTTGCTATACCAAAACCTTTACAATTAGTTAATTGTTTTCCCCACCCCAGTGAGGGAAGGAGAAACTAGAGTAACTCAGCTGATGGGAAATCAAGAACCTGGACATCCCATGACATTTGCTTTATTGAAAATTAAAGAAATAAAGTATTTTTGTAAAAAGAAAAATAGACTGTAATGTAAAGGTCAGTACAGTTAGATAATTTTTTTTCTGGAATAAATTAATTATAGCTAAACTGCTACATGACCACATTAACCTCTTTGACAATTTTTCTTGCTACCATTCTCCAAGGGGCTGCTGTACTTCTATCAACTCTTATTACCACACCATAGAATTTTCTCATATAGAGCAATCTCAGAAACGGGGTATAAAGGAAAATGACCTGGGTAAAATATGAGCGAATTCTTTTAAAATTTACCTTTGGCCACTTATCTTTAAAATGAATGAGTTTGACAAAATTATAGTCTTCATTTCTAATATTTTGAAAAATTATAATTATATAAATGGATAGTATATTATGCACTCCTACACAACATTTTTTCAAGTTTGACATTTAAAAAAATCAGTCTTAAAAACATCAGAAGAAAATTTAAAATATGTTTTTTGTAGAGATAAGCACCCCATGCTCAGATGTGGCAGTTCGCTTCAAGTGCTCCTCTAGAAGAATGGCTCTGGGAAAGATTTCTTTGAAGATTGAGTTTCTGTGGGTGGCCTATAGATATGCAGAAATACTCTCACAAAGAGATCTGGAGAGCTAGACCTGGGTCGCAGCTGGAAGCTAAAACACATGTCCTAGGGCATTGGGTTCTGTTCTCTGTCTTCTTCCTTCATTAACATTATAATCTCTAGTTTCGGTTTGGGCCAGAGAACAGACAGTCAGTCTCCTTTATGTTTTTACTCTGAACAAAATCAATTGTATATGTGTTTCTCATCCTTCACACTGAATTGTAATCTTAATGGTAGCTTCCTAATGTTACTTCACTTCTTTTTATCTGTGTTAAATTCTTACTGAATGTTTAAGAGTATATAAGATAATCAGTAAAGTCAGGCCTGGTGGCTGACCTGAGTGAGTCTCAACCTCCAAATCAATCATCCAGTCTGTAGTTCCTTTTCCTTGCATCTCCAATCAGAGGGCTCTGAGAACACTTTACAGTTTTTATTTGAAAAATGAAAATTATGAAATAAAACTATTAGAGAATGAATGGTTTAAAAAACTTAGAGAAAATAGAGTTGAGGTCCCTAGGCATAAAGAAATAGGAAAAAAATGATATTTATAATAGTAAAATGGCAATGGATAGGACTTTGTCTCTCAGTTTGACATTTTTCTAATCTGTTCTTTTCCTTGAAATCCACAGTAGCTCTTCTATGATCAGGTAAAATGTTGGAGCCATTTGAAAGATATGAATATACCTCAGAGACATTGTGGTTGCCATTGCCTTTTCCAGATGACTTCCTATTTTCAGAAGTATGGGCATTTTATTCAGTATTCAGTTTTCTAGATTAGTTGCCTGGCATAATGATATCTGTAGTTAAAAAGAGAAGTAAACTGTATTACAGTTAATTTTACCTGAAATGACTAGCTTTTGATTACTATGATCATAATCACCTTTCATCTAGATGACTTCATCGGCCTTCTATAGAAGGCTGTATCCTTCTACTACTACTATCTACTAGTATCCTACTCAGTAGACATTCCTGCTGTTCATGGGAATGCAATTAGAATTTTTGTTTTGGGTCCTTGATACCCAGATAAACCCCTCATTTCCCAGACTTCTACACTAGGACATGAGTAGTCATACACACATTTCTAGACAATGAAATGGAGGGATAAGTCCATATAAAAAAGAATATTTCCTTAAACAAAATAACAATGTGTTACTCTTCATATTTTTCTCTTCTTATGGCCTGAAATGCACAGGTGATGGTATAGAAACAAATGCCAGCTTCTCACTGTGAAATCAAGTCAGGTATTAGATGACCTGGTGGAGAAAAGGTTGGGTGGACAGTAGATCCTCTGTAGGGATGTCCCTTTCACCTAGAGAGCTCTGTGACTATGAGTTTCTAGAGCTTATAGACTGTGATTTCCTAGTTCACAGTTTAATAACTAATACTTATCACAATCCTGTCAACATATGCTCTTTTCCAGAAATGAGTTGATTGGAACTTTCTTTACTTTGTTTGGCTTAACTCTCTCCTGAACTCTGCACATATTATGGCTTGCTAATTTGTTTTTGTCTCACATTAGATTGTTAACTCCTCAAATCTCTGTAGACAGGATCTCAGGTTCAATTTTCACTCCTGATTCTTGTAAACCTCATCTCGTATGAGACTATTAGCCTTAACTTCCACTTATGGTGACATACAGAGGGCAATACATAATAGTAACTAGAATTTCTCCTTTTTAGCAGACACATGTGGGAATCCATAACCTTAAAAATAAAACATTATTTGGACTAATTTGAACAAATATTTCTCCATTAAGTTAGTTTGAGAAATTCTCACCAAGTTAGAGGTCCTGTGAATGGAGAATTCAAAATTTATTCCCAACATTCATAGTCCCTCCCATAGTTTAGACACTATTTATGTTTATTTCTCTCAATCTTCTAGTCCTAAATTTTCCTTGTTGAACAAACACCTGTGTTTACTGAAACTTTCTATAACTATGCATTATAGTTGAATTTTGAAATACTCATATCTAGTAACATTTTTGTCCACCTTCTCGGAAAAATTCTCTCTCAAAATTCTCACCAGAATTTTGAATATTTATAAGTTTTTAAATACAAATTTATGAAAACTCTTTGATTTCTGGTATTATTTATATATTTCCTTTTTAGTTTTATTGCTATTTTCAAAAATGAATTTTCATTTACATGTGTATGTTTGTAAAATTAAGATGCACTCTATGAAGGATATCTAAATAACATTTACTTTTATTCTATATCATTTATTTTATTGTTTGTATTTTATTTTTTTGACACAGGGGACCATTCTATTTTCTGGGTTAGTGGGCAGTAGAGTCATCATAGCTCACTTCAACCCCAACTCCTAGGTTCAATCAATCCTTAACTCCTAGGCTCAATCAGTCCTCCCACCTCAGTGTCTGGAGTAGCTGGAAATACAGACACTTAGCACATTGAGGTAATTTTTCTATTTTTTTGCAGAATTGAGTGTTTCTCAGGCTGATTTCAAACTCCTGATCTCAAGCAATCCTCCCACCTCAACCTCTCAGAGTGCTAGGGTTACAGATATTAGCCACTGCACCCACCCATATTTTATTTTTTATAGAAGAGAGTGGATTACTCCATGATAGTGCCAAAACTTAAATTCTAAACTGTGAACAAGCCACAGAAAATCACTACCACAGAGAAAGGTGTTTTTTTGTTGTTTTGTTTTGCGACAGAGTCTCACTTTGTCACCGTTGGTGGAGTGTAGAGTGCAGTGGTATGATATAGCTCACAGCAACCTAAAATTCTTAAGCTCAAGTGATTCTCTTGTCTTAGCCTCCTGAGTAGCACTTGCTCAGGCTGGTATTGAACTCCTGCACTCAGGAATCCACCCACATGAGCCTCCCAGAGTGCTGGGATTACAGGCTTGAGCCTCCACACCCAGCTACCACAGAGAAGTTTTGAACCCTAACTCAGAACTGAGAACTTTTCCCAGTGATATTATAGTGTAACTATGGTCTAGTAACTGCTTTGATGTCGCATTCCCCACTTTTTGAATGTCTATTGTGTTTACATATTCCTATCTCAATATTGTATGCAAGCACATGAGGGATGGATATCATTTTCCTTTTGTTCAGACATTTTCAAACTAGAAGTAACCATACTCAACAAGTTGTATTTTCAAGGAACTGGACTTGACTCTTAACCAGACTAGGAGCTGTAACTGTATCTTAGAGTAGGTGAGTGCCACATATAGAAGGAAACTGAATCACTGTGGGTAGAGAGTGGAGCGTGACAGGCTGTATTTTCCAAAGATGGCCATCTCACTATGTCTCATCCTTTAAACCCTTTTGAAATGTGGATTACCAACTCAGTCTCAAAATGTGGACTCTACGTTTCATCCCCTTGAAACTAGGCAAGCTCTGAAACTGCTTTGACCAATTGAATACAACAGATACTATAATGTGACAATTGAAATATAGTCCTGTCATGGATTGAGAAAAATCTCCCCAAAATGAAGAATATGCTGAAATTGTAATGCTCAGTAGCTAAGAATATGACTTTATTTGGATATAAGTTCTTTACAGATGAAATCATATTAAGATGGTATCATAGTGTGAACTAATATGATCCAAGTCCTTACTAAAAGATGAGATGATGACACAGACAACAAGTATGGTGGGAAGACCGTGTCATGACAAAGGATGGGAGGGATGCATTTAATACAAGCCAAGGAACACCCAAAGAGAGACCAAGAGAGAGGCATGAACAGCACTTGCAGAGGAATCATGACCTTGCCAAAAACTTGATTTTCTACTATGGCCTCAGGACTTGGGGACAATAAATTTCTGTGGCTTTAAGTCACCCAGTGTGTGGTACTTTGTCTCGGCAGCCCTAAGAAACTAATATTCATACAAGTCCTTAATTGAGTTGGCAGCTTCTATGTCCTGCCTCTTGGTATGACTGTTTTAAAAATCCTGCCCCTCAGAGCCATATCCCATGCTTTGAGAAGACCAAGCTATACAGAAAGGTGACAAGCAGGCATTGTTAAAAAATAATTGCTTACAAGTCTCAGTCAAGCTCTCTTCAGACCAGACATAAATTGCCAGACATGGGTATGAGTCCTCTTACCTGTGCAGACCACTTAAGACTTCAGATAACTATAGTTACCACCTTACTGCAACTTTGTGAGAGATTCCTAGTGAGTACTGTCAAACAAAGCCTAGTTAATCCACAAAACCCTGGGATTTAATGATAAACTAATACTTAAGCCTAAATGTTGGGCTACTTTATTATAATACAATAGATTATGAGAATTACAAGCTTAACATTAAATTTCTAAAATTTTTTCAACTGTAGTTTTAAATTCAAGGTTGCATGTTTAAACATCTGGGTACTATTGTTTACTGATGCAAATTACATTAGAGTCCATTGATATGATAAAAAAAGAATGTCTCCACATTTTAACTAAAGACATTTCACTAGGATTTTCAAACTTTTGAAATTGAGTTGTTTTGAATACAGGAGTTTGAAGAGAGGCTAGCTCAAATTGATTAAATCCATGCAAAACAAGCTAGTAATAATTACAATTCAATCATTCCACTGGAATAAAATTGTATTACAATGTTTAAAAAGCATCTAGCATTATTACACTTATCACTTGGCTGTCTTTCGCTATCATAACCAGACCCACATGTACATTTCTTGTTTGTCTAGGAAACAGTGATTCTTTCCTCATCACTGGATTTGTTTTAAGCAATGCCAGTTAATTGTGGCATGCTTCACCCTGCCCTACCAGGTTTCCTCAGTTCTCAATCACAAAAGATACTGGAAACAACCCAAGCGTCCACCAAGATGTGTATATGAATAGATTAATAAAATGTGGTATACGCATACTGTGGAGCGTTGTTGAGTCTACAAATAAAATGGTGATCTAGTATCTTTTGTAACAACCTGGATGGAACTGGAAACCATTCTTTAAAGTGAAATCACAAGAAACATACACATGTACCTAATAACAAATTGGAATTAATTGATCAGCACTTAAATGGTCAACAATGGCGGTTCTAATGTATTTAAAAATAAATGACAACCAAAAATTTACTTGTCAATGTGCTAGAGACTTAGAATGTTAGATATTAACGATAAATCCAGAATAACTAGAGAGGACATATCTCACCAAAAGCAAGCTGCTGTTCTTCAGTGCCAGATAATTTTCTTGCATAAATGTTGTCCACATGCTGATGGAGTTTCCAATTTTAGTTTTTTTAGAGTGTCTGCAGAAAAGAACTTCATATTCAACTTTCCAATTGATATATGTTAAAAATCAGCTTAAACAATTATACTGCACAAACATGATAGGAAATAATACCTCTCAGCAAGGAAGAGGGTCCTGCATAGTGGGGCAGTCACAACAGGATTCTTAGGTCTGGCTCTGTGTTCCCCGGTCCTCAGTGGATTCCTCACTGGATTCCTTCCCAGTGTCAGGAATCAGTACCAGTCCAAGAAGAGTCAATGACAGAGTGATCACCAAAAGACAAAGCAATCTCACACACACAGCATTTACTTCAAAGTGAGTGTCTCAAAGGGACAGACAAGTTCCATTTTCATTTTCCACAAGTGGAAAAGTTCCCAAAGTCTGAGTACACACACAGTCTTTTACATGCTCACTAGTTTGTCCTGCCTCTCTCTGGGATGGGACTGGTTGCTGTTTCCCACCTTTGGGTGATTAGCAGGTTGGAGTTATGAAACAGGTTACTTAACAGGTTGGGGTTATATAATAAATTACTTTTTACCCATGCATCTTCCCAGAATCCTTCATGAAAGTCCCACTATGGGTCAAAACCATAATGCTAATTAAATTATAATGAGCTCCAAGACAGTGAAGGTCACTAGCACCTCCTCACTGTGCATGCTCTGCCATGGAAAAGTCTCTAAATACAAATATCTGACATTGTGGTTTCTTTTCTGTCTTCTAATTGGTTCTGATCTCTATCCTTAGCCACTTCCTCCACCTGTGTTGCTACCTGCTTGCCTTCCTTCCCATCTAGCAGGTTCACCATTAAACTTCTGAGAAGATCAGAAGCTTAGACCTCCCTATCCACCATTGAAAATCCTGTGCTTTAGAATCCATCTTAAGTTTTCTAGGTGATTACTGTCACCTGAAAGTTTGAGAAACACTCTAGAGGCCTAGAGGCTTGACTGTGACTTCCTATTTGTGTCAATTTAGCTATTTCTTTTTCTTTTTTTATCTTATTGACATATGACAAAAGACATCCTTTCCCCCCTAGTCTCAAATTTGCTATCACTCAGGAAGACACAGAATTTGTCAGCCCATTGAAAGAAAAGATTTGAGTATTTAGGAATTTAGATATAGCATACTAGAGAATAAAGAATAAAAGAAGGAATTTTTTTCTTTTCTTAAATTTCTTTCCTAAGGTACCAATGTAACCTAAATAGTATTTGCACTATGATCTCCAGATTTAATGCAATCTCCTTCAAAGCATCAATGTCATACTTTGGAGAACTTAAAAATAATTTTTTAAATCAATGAATAAAATAAATAGTATTGCTATAAAGGGTTTATCTTTTGAAAGGAAACTGAATAATAGAATTGCCCCCACCAAGGAAGAAAAAAAGTTCATGATATTCAAATGTTAAATGATGTCTTTATTTGGATTAAAAAAAAATCAAACAAACAAACAAAAAAACTAGGATGACAGAGAGGTAAGTGTGCAAGGAGATAGCCTCAGTAAGCTCTCAGGGCAGTTTGCTTTAAAACTATACATGTTTGACTGAGTTTTATAATAATATAAATTTTCAAAGAGATCTTTTCTTTTCTCATAACACTTGCAATGTTGATTTGTTTTTATAGAAAGCCTAAGCTCTAACAAGACAGCAAAGAGCTATCTAAACCTAATAAAAACTAGACAACTTGATTTCTACTAAAAGGCATTATAGTGAATAATTAAATACAGTTCGATTATTTGCTGAAATGTTAGCATCACTGATGCCTTAGGGAAGCAAAGCATGTTGCATTATTGGGTTTAGTGTGGTTGGGTTTGCATTTGCAAATAGCTAGGGGAATGTTGTTAATCAAAAATAGAATGTGGGCAAATTTTCCCGACCGCAGCACAGAAGTGCAGAGCCGCTAGATAATGAATACAGTAATATTTTTCAGCCCTTAGGCTCCTTTGGTAAGATCTAGGGTTAAGCATAGGCAAAAATGAAGTCATGAGACTTATTTTCAAAATATATTTCAGAATCATTTAGGTTTGAAACTCAGCAATGAAAAATTTGTTTTTAAGTTACGGTCCCCTCCTCTTCAATGTCCTCGCTTTAATTAATTGAAGGGAATGACCAATTTATGAATGAATTTGAACTCAACATCTGTTGAGGACAGGTAATGTTTGTGAAAGTGCCTGGAATGCAGTGTGTTCAAAATGAATCTCAATTTGAGATCGGATTGATGACAGTGAGTTTAAAGATATTGTTGATCAATCATTGTAGAGTGGAATAATCTGGAATAACTTCTTGGAGCAAGTGTTTAGTTGAGATAAATATATTTGGATTGATGGGGAATTGGAGAAGGTATGAGAAAATACAAAGAGATTAAAACTGACATGACTTGGTTAAAAAAAAACACAAAGATGATATCACTCTGATTTTCAAAGGGAAGTCTACCCTTTTTTTTTAATCAATATTTTGAATCATTAGAAAATAAACCACTAGCTTCATGATAGCAACAGGAGGATCAGTCTTCTTGCTGGATGGTGGTCAGAATCTTCAGACAGACAGTGCTTTACCCTATGGGGATGCAGAACATGGTAGTTATGTTTTAAGGCTCTGGAATGAAATAACCATGCTCTGGGGACTGTCACTTTTGTATTGGATAACTTAACCAACTTCTTAGTGTCTCTGTGCCTCGGCTTCCCAGTGTACAAAATGAAGACAAGTATCATATTTCCTCTGAAGGGCTTAGACAATTGCTCTTATAATCCAATAATTAAGAAAATTGAATTGGGACCTAGTAATTTTTCAATAAATGCTACTATTTCATGTTCATTTGCATTATTATTGTGGTGATCAATCTTTTTAGAAAGAGACTGAATGAACTGTTAAATCTCCTGGGAACAAAGCATTGCATAAAAAATTTAACACCAAGGATATTAGATTTTTATTCCCAGAGTAGCTGAACTCCATGGACATTTATTCTTTTTTTGGAAAGCTGCTCAGTCTGATAATTCACTATTTCCCTAGCTGGAATGCACTGGTATGGCTGATGTATTATATGTTATATTTAGAAATACAGGTTTTTCTTTTTTTGTATGTTTCAGTCTTTAACACCTACCTATCTTGGTTGATTTTTGCATAAATGGAGGCATAATACTTGTATTATCCTAGCTAAGTCTGTCCTGAATACAAAAATAAAGGCCTCAGATTGCTAGGTTTAATGACAATACCACTGAAGTATTTTAAACTGATTAAAAAAAAAAAAAAAAAACAGTGTGTTGCAGCAAGGGTTTCTTGGAGTACAGACTCTGAGAAGAAAGATAGCACACAGCATGTTTATTAGGAGTATGCCTGGAAAGCTCACCTGGGAAGAAAAAGGAAGGAATCAGAATTGCTCCAAGGGAGAAGATGAGCTAGAATTCAATCTTTATGAACAAAGAGGTAACTCTGAAGCCCAAATTGTCCTTCAGAATTCCCCAGATTTGGGGAGAGGAGGGAAACATTTGTACTCCTATATGGAATAGTGATCATTTAGAGCAAATTCCTAGAGAAGGAAGAGCTGTGACTGGGAAAGGAAATTTTCTTCAGCCAAGACAACTGCAAAAGAAAAGTGGGAGTTGAGAGAGAGATCCCGGCAGCACTTCTAGCTGCAGAGGGAATGAAACCTACAGTCCCACAGAAGATCTCACCCGCTTAGCATACTAGGATAACACATATCACAGAGAAAGGGAAAAAATAACTATTACTATGTCTAGTCATAAGCATGGATGTAGGTATGTATAAGAAATACCTACATGCATATTTATATCTAATTTTTTTTTAGCAAAAACTTGATTATTAGCAGAGGCTGAAATATTATAAAGTACATATGCTTCCTTGACTTACAATTATATTATTATGTCCCAATAAACCCATTGTGAGTTAAAAATATTGTATGTTTAAAATGCATTTAATGGGCAGCACTTGTGGCTCAGAAGGGTAAGGTGCTGGCCCCATATGCCAGAGGTGGTGGGTTCAAACCCAGCCCCAGCCAAAATAATAATAATAATAATAATAAATAAAGTAAAATGCATTTAATACACCTAAAGAGCATAGCTTGGTCTAGCCTACTGAAACATGCTAGAGCAACTGGATTAGCCTACAGTTGGAAAAAATCATCTACCCAATAACTATTTCATAATACAGTTTGGATTTCTCTTGAAATTTATTGAATACTATACAGAAAGTGAGAAACAGAATGGTTGCCTGGGCCTCTACTGAAAGCATATCATTTTCACACCATAGTCAAGTAGAAAAATTGTGTCATAAGTAGAGAACTGTTTGTATTCCAACTGAATATTAAATTTTTATTTCCAATTTATATGAGAACACTTAACAAGTAGGTAGCATAGTAATAAATGAATGTTAGGAAGAGATGGTGTCTCGCTTTGGCTCAGGCTGGTCTCCAACTCCTGAGCTTAAAGAATCCTCCAGCCTCTGTCTTCCAGAGTTCTAGGACTAATTACAGGTATGAACCATCACAGCTGGCCGCCATTATTGTATTTTTAAACTGATCTGTGGACAACAAAATCTGATCAACAATTCATGTAATAATTTGTCTGCTTATGACGATGGTGTGTTTGACTAAAATACAAGGAAGTTCTTTGAGGAAGGTTTTTAATTAAAAATGCTCAAAAGCAAACGTGTTTAGAAAATACTAACTTGATGGTTCTGGTTGATCTTTGTGTTGTCTAGTCTCAAAATGTATTTGACAAAAATAAAAGAATGATTTGATTCAGAATTTTAATTTTTATACTTTTATTTTAATTTTCTTCTGTGGTCATTTCCTAGGCAGCACAAAGCTTGTCTTCCAAAGGAGAGAAAAATATAATGACGCTTTCTCGGTGTGATAGTGGCCGGTACTCTGCCAGGTCCCCTACTTACTTAGGCACATCTACAATCCGTTGTAGTGAGCTCTTGGCTACTGCTCTGCTTCATTTATCCCTCAAGTTGAAACAGTGACATTTGTCATTAAGTGAAACATCGTACTGTAAGGATGGTTTTTGTTTATTCTTTTCTCGTCTTTCGCCTTTCAGCTAGAAATATACTCATCTATTATTAGGAGGAACATTGCATTGAGGATGGCGTTAACTTAAAAGCTTCATGTTCTGCAAGTAGCAGAGCCTCAAACATAATCATAGATATGAAAGCCTGAAATAGAAATATCTTACGTAAAAATTTGCCTCCACATAGAAGAGAACAAAATTGCATCCTGAAACATCTCTACATGTGCATTTTTCTAATAGGTGGGTAAATCAGTGCCCTTGCTGAAGCACTTAAATTATGGCATAGCCTACCCACAGTTGGGTTTAAATTGCTATAGCACAAAGATTAAGGAAGTTATTAAGAAGTAAGTTTTTAAATCTTTTTAGCTCCAAGTGTTCTGCAAAAAGAACTTGTACCTCATAAAGCAATGAAAGTATTGAATGTTAAGGGATATTGTAAAAGGGGAAAAGAAGAGTATTTTTGTAATTATCCTTGGTTTGTTTGTGTATCAAATCAAACACACACACAAAGAGAAACATCCTGCCCTTACTGCAATTGCATAAAGGAAGCATTTTGGAACAAATGATGAAAGGAATTTGTAGCAGATGTATGCCCCCTGAAAACTTGCATTCTTAAGAATTTGTGCAGAATTCAGTAGGTAAAACAAAACTGGGCACAAGAAAGGATATTCTTTAATCCTGCCCTAATCCAACTAAAGAATATAAATATTTCCAGAAATAAGGTGATAATCAAAGGAAGAATTATTGTCCTCTGAATTTTATGTCAGAAGTTTGTTTTCTGTTTTGTTTGGTTTTGAGACAGAATCTCACCCTGTGCCCCAGGCTAGAGTGCCATGGCATCAGCCTAGCTTACACCAATCTCAAACTCCTGGATTCAAGCAATCATCCTGCCTCAGCAATCAGGTAACTGGGATTCAGGTGCCAGCCACAGTGCCCAGCTAATTTTTCTATTTTTAGTAGAGATGAGGGTCTTAATCTTCCTCCGGTTAGTCTCAAAGTCCTGAGCTCAAGCAATAGTTCTTCCTCGGGATCTAGGAATGATGTGATTACAGGCTTGAGGCACCAGGCCATATGTAAATGGGCATATATTTTCAAAAGAATTCTTATTTGATGGTTTTCAAACCTTAGCATGTATCAAAATTACCTAGAGGTCTTGTTAATACACAGATCACTCCTCCTGGGGGAAGCAAGCTGCCATGTTGTGAGCACCTCTGAGGGAGTCCCACAGTCTGCCTGCATCCTCTTAAGAGACCTTGGGCCAGAAACAGCCAGCTACAACACTCCCAGATTATGATCTGCAGAAACTGTGTGAGGTAATGAACGTCCTCTGTTAGGTATATATCGAGAAGACCATAAATCACGCTATAATACAGATATCTGTACCAGAATGTTCATTGCAGCCCAATTCACAATCGCTAGATCATGGAAGAAGCCCAAGTGCCCATCGATCCATGAATGGATCAATAAATTGTGGTATAGGTACACCATGGAATACTACACAGCCACAAAGAAAGATGGAGACTTTGCCTCCTTCATGTTTACATGGATGGAGCTGGAAAATGTCCTCCTTAGCAAAGTATCTCAAGAATGGCAGAAGAAGTATCCAATGTACTCAATACTGTTATGAAACTAATTGTTAGCTATCTTAAGAAAGTTACAATCCAAATGGAGCCCTAGACTACGGGGAAAGGGGAGGGGGTAGGGGAAGGGGAGGATGGGTGAAGAGAATGATATTGTGGGGATCACGCCTATAATTTATCCTATTAGAGTACATGTGAATTTGTCTAAAGGTTGAATATAAATGTCTTAACACACACACACAAAAAAATTATTGATTAAAAAAAAAAAAAAGAACGTTAAGAGGGCAGCGCCTGTGGCTCAGTGAGTATAGCGCCAGCCCCATATACCGAAGGTGGTGGGTTTGAACCCAGCCCCAGCCAAAATGCAACAAAAAAATAGCCAGGCATTGTGGCAGGTGCCTATAGTTTCAACTAATCAGGAGGCTGAGGCAAGAGAATCACCTAAGGCCAAGAGCTGGAGGTTGCTGTGAGCTGTGACACCATGGAACTCTACCAGTGACAAAGACTGTCTTAGAAAAAATGTTAAGTTTTAGTACTCATTTTTACAGGGCAAATAATATATATCACTTGATACAGAAAACTACTAATTTTGAGAAATTATAGACTAAGCCTTAGAATAAGCTGCAAGTAAAATCTCAACTCTGATATGTGGACTAACTAGCAAAGTGACGTGAATGAAGTGACTTTTCTTAAACCATAATGGCTCATGATCTGGTCTGGAGAAAGAAAAGAATAAGTGGTTCATCCAGAACAAAGTGACAGGAAGAGGAGTTTCAAATGTGATTAGGACAAAGCAATCTTCGTGGTTCTTCCATGAAAATAAATTTTCATCTATATATAGTATAAAAGTCAAAAATCAATAGTATATGTTATTTAACATACATTTTTAAATAGGTACATTTATCTTAAAAACATACATAAATATATATGCTAAATTCAAAATAATCATTTTATAAACCTGTATGTACAATTTTCTAGAAATTGATTTCTCAATTAACTATGTAGTTATCTCTATAAATGTCAAATAATGACAACAATAAGCAAGGATAAGAAGTATGTTTCAGGTCATAACCAACTCTCAAAATTTTGCAGAAACTCAATGGTCACTCTATTAAGCGGTGATTCTATAACCAGACGAAATGAGGAAAATACAGTCATCATTTACAAACGTCTGTGTTGGCAAAGTGTAGGAAGAGTATTGACATGTCACCAGAGAAATGAAGCCAATTATTACAGGCAGAATCTGGTTTTCCAGAGAAGATGAAATGGATAAGAAGCACCTGTAGGTTTGGTTGTTTACTTACTTTAAATGAGGTGAACTTATTGAAACTCAATTTATATCGATTCAATTCCACAGAAACATGTGCTACACAATGAAACGACCCTTCAGTAAATGGAGGAAAAGGACATTCTCTTTAATATCTTGAATATCTTTTCTATAAACATAAATATACATTTATGTATAATTTGGCCTCTTGTGTGTACTCCTATAACACATTTTTTGGGAATAAGTCAAACCAATATACACCTGAAAATAGTAACAGTGAAACCAAATTTCTTCTTTGTGACCTGATCATTATGGTTTATTTGTTTCAGCCACCTCAAATATTAAATCTAAGGTTAATGCAGTGACTGACATTAAAAAAGCAAGATGATGTATGGATCCAGTGATTCCTATTTAAAAGTCAACTTCAATATATTACCTATTCCCACACTCAGGAACTCATATCAACCTTGGTCTCCATAATTCAGTGTAAGGACAAATTACATCGACTATTGTTTTCTGTATTTACACCTAACAAATGTTTTTGGCAATTTTTTTCTCATTACTGAATTGATGTGAATTTAACTGCAATGTCAGTCTTTTTATTTCCTGTTGTTTGGATGATAAAAATATGCTATACAACCCTTGAATAATGACAGCTGTAAGTCTAGTAGGAATCTGTGACTATGTTTTTCTGATAATAATATATGTGTAATATAGTAAATCACCTTGAGATTTCCTTTTTACCAGAATAAAAAAGTAAACCAGTATGTGAAGAGCAGAGAAAAGAACCACAAAAAGTTACCTTTGGGACCTGTGCATTCTGTGATACAAGAGGAATCTGGAGTCTCTAGCTTCCAGGTCCTGGAACTAATTTTTTAGAGGTTATGATCTAAATATATACTAGTTTTCTAGGGCTTTCATTGACTCACAGTTCTGAAATCAAGGCAAAGACAAGGTTGGTTCTTTCTGAGAGTTGTCAAGGAGAATCTATCTATCCCAGCCCTTTCACCTGGTTTCTAGTGGTTTGGCAATTGTTGGTATTTTTAGCTTATATAAATATCACTCAATGCCTGCTTTCACCTTCACATGGTATTATCCCTGTGTCTCTGTGTTCAAATTCCCCTTTTTTATTTTTAGTTTTTACTAACAGACAAAAAAATTATATAATTAAACAGAGAAATACATTTCTACAATAATTTTTGAGAGTTCCATATCTCACTTCCAGTAATGAATAGATAAGTGAGAGAATAAAGGACTTAAGTAATACAATAAACCAGCTAGATTTGACAGACATATACAGACCACTCTCCCAAACAATAGCAAGCACATTCTTCTCAGTATCCCTGGGACATTTTCCAGAATAGACCCTATGTTAGGCCATAAATTATGTCCTATTAGTTTTTTTTTTTTTCTCTCT
>NW_003852542.1:4421136-4424793 GCF_000181295.1 Otolemur garnettii | reverse complement strand
AGAAGGACACCATATTGGATTAGGGCCCATCCTAATGATGGTATATTAACTAATTACATCTACAATGACCCTATTTCCAAATTAGGTCACATTTTGAAGTACTGAGAGCTAGGACTTCAACATACAAATTAGAGTGGAGGCAGGTAGGCAGAAATCAATCTACAACAACCCATTCATCAAGGAAGTAGATGCCAGTCTCAGCTGAACTGTTGATGTTCATATCTATCAGTCTGTTCTGAAATGCTAGAATATGAGGTTCCTGGGATATTTCTTCCATTTGCATCAGGAAGAGGAGGCCTGACAGAGTTGAAGTGAAAACTTAGAGAAGTTAAAACACAGAATACAGAATAAGTGGTTTGCCAAATCTTGGCATATTTTCAAGTGAATGTGTCATAGGCCTGTCATAGGTCTATCACTGAAACATAGATCTACATTGTAGGTCAGGATGATTGAGCCAGATCATGACATAAGACAGTGAAAGAATGATGGGTGCATGATGGAGAGTTGCTTTTTCTTTCTGTCTGTCTTTTCATTCTTTCTTCCTTCTTTTATTTTTCTTGATTAATTTACCAGTTCCCTTTCCCTACTTAAACCTTTAAAACTAAAACAAAACAAAACAAAACAAAAAGAACTAGAGTTAACTTGGAGAAATAATCTTAGACACTAGGCATGTAGCTATGTCTTGGTAATACTAAATACTAGATACCAAAGTGAGGACAGCTTTCTTAGTCTGAAATCCCATCCACTTGAGGAACAGCACTCCTGCTTTGGCAGGAAGGAACTAATATTATAAATAAAAATAAGAACTCTCAAGAAAACTATGTGGTCATCCTCCCTCTGTTTTAAAGTATTATGAGTACTCAAAAGCTAGATTAAGATTTTGTTGGAAAAGTATTGAATCCTTTGCAGCCTAAAACAAAAAAAAATTTTAAATCCCTACAAAATAAACTCATTTATGGTCTGACTTAAATAAATAGCTTAAGTATGGAATTATGTTAGGTAAATTATAATAACATGCTTTGTTCATTAAAAAAAACAAGTATTTACTGGAAAATTTTGTTTCAGCAATTCTTGTCTGTCTATCCCCCAATATAAATCATCTATAAAATTTATATATATTATTATTAACTTAACTAGTTAAGGTAGTTTCATTAAAAGAATAGGGCTGAAATTGAATGTCTATGTGGTTTGTGAGCCAGAAAATGCACAAGCTTTTCAGAAATATGAAATACCATAAAGTATAAAAGATGACACTTGATGTCTATAAAATAATTTTAACTCAACCCAATATAAAGCTAAAGACAAAGAAAGAGAAAAGAGCATAAATAGATTAAATTTAGGTATGCTCAGAATTTCAAAGACATTGACAGTCAGATTGGCAAGATAATTAGAAGCAAGATACAAACTCAAGGTCAGAGAAAATGTAGCTTTCAATGAAGAAGGCAAATCAAAATGTCAAAAACTAAATTAATAATTAGAATTGTCCACATGAAAAACCATCAAAAAATATTAAAGCAGATGTGGCTTCTGCTATACCTGAAATACTTTTCATGTACTTTTTGTTGTGACAATAATTAGTTCTAGGACATGAATGTCCCAAGTTATTCCATGTAATGAGTAAAAATTCAGCTGGGGTAATATTCAATGGTTTTTCTTTCTTATTATTATTATTAAATAATGTTTGTGCACATTAATACTATCATGGGGTTTCCACATACAATTTGAAATACTTTCATCCAGTTGGCCAACACTTAACAAAGTATCTCAAGAATGGAGGAAAAAGTATCCAATGGTTTTTATTTTTCTTTTCAATTCTTTTTCCACTGAAATAGTAGTTATAGGTAAGATCAGTAGTCACTAGGAAAGGTCACTGTCTTTGTAAACTACAATTAGAATAGGACAGATTTCTGTGTGTATGGGCATACAGAACTGACTACACATCATTCCATTGACTTGCTCAGAGCTCACGTTCTCTCTGGGTACAGGTGAAAATGATGAATGTTACCCTGATTCTATTAACACTTTTGACAGCTATTTTGGTGGTCAACAGGCTTAGGGTAGGTGAGATATCATAACCCATTTTTAGTTGGTGAAATTTGCTGAGAAGAACCCCACTTATATATCTGTGATTAATGAACAAAGCAAGCTTGATAATTTTAGGGAGAGATATTGATCTTTGAAATCCAGGAAGATGTGTCCATATAATTAAAGTTGATTGGCCTCCCAAAGCACAAGTGCCAAGGTTAAAAAAAATCATTAATTATAATCATAGAGGTATATTAAATCGTTCTTATCCTTTGTTAGTCATTGAATATTTTTTCTGTGATCATACATTGTTTTTCTTAAAAATGACTATAGTAGAAAATTGGAAAATTGTATTAGAAAGTCAAGATGGAGATAAGCCTTCAGAGTCTGGGATAAAGAAAGTTGTACTCATGTATAATTATTGAGGAGACAGATTAAAAACATCATAATCATAGATTATATTTCCTGACACATTTGTTTACAGGAAAATATTTTTCAAAAATAAAAATTGTTTCAGATAATAATGCTTCATAACAAATTACTCCAAACTTAACAACCATTTTATTATGCTCACAGATTCTTTAGTTCAATAATTTAAAAAGAAGAAAAGCAGAAAGAATTTATCTCTGTCCTGTAATATTCAGAGAGCCTGAGCTGATAAATATTGAAAATTTGTTTGACCCAAGAGGAGGCTAGAATCATCTGAATGCTTATTCACTCGCTGTCTTATTGTTTGCTATAACAAACTACCTCATACTGGGTAATTTATAAAGAAGTGAAATGTATTTCTCACAGTTCTCTAGGCTGGGAAATCTAATATCAAGGCACTGGCAAGTTTGGATGTCCAGTGAGGGCTGCTCTCTGCTTCTAAGATGGGCCTTCCTGGTGTATCCTCCAGAGGGTAGGAAGGCTGTGTATTCATATGGCTGAAGGCAGGAGGGCAAAAATGGGTAAACCTCCTTCATTAAGTTATTTTATAAAGGTGTCTAATTCCATTCAGGAGGGCAGAGGCATCATTACTCAATTATTTCCTACAGGCCATACCTCCCAGTACTCTGGCATCCTTAGAGATTAAATTTCAACATGAATTTGGGAAGAGACAACATTTATACTATAAAACTCACATAACTGGCACCTGAGCTAAGAAAGCTCAAAGACTCAGATTCCAACTGGAGAGCCTATATGTAGATTTTCCATGAGCCTTTACTTCCTCAATCAACTCTCCCATAGTGCAAATGTAGCGTTGAGTACAAATCAATACATGGGTGTGACTGTATTCCAGTAACTCCATTGGAGCAGGTTGAGCCAATAGGCTGAAGTTTCTGACATCTGCCCTAAAAAGTCAAACATTAGTTGTCTGGCTATAAAGTTTGAAAACTGCTAGAGAAGGACATAGGGAATTTTCTTACATCAGGCAAATGAGGTTTAATAAAGAATACCAGAAAACCCATTTGATTTAGGTCAGGGTAAGAAAATCAAGTAGTGATTTCAATATATCACAAAATAAAACAACCAGAAAAGCAGAGGCTCATAGCACATGAATTTCAAAGGATCTATGGTCTGGAACAAAGTAGAAGGTTAAATATCCTGAGAATGGGTAGAAACATTAGTAGGAGAGTTAATCAGTAGACA
>NW_003852542.1:4411449-4420853 GCF_000181295.1 Otolemur garnettii | reverse complement strand
TTCCTTCCGACACCCACTTGATGAATATATTTGTCTTCTGGTTTAATGAGTGCTGATCATGTGGCTCAGATAGCTGGAAGAAGATGAATACTGGATGTGTCCGAATGAACTGCGCTTAGCACTTAGCTTGAAGGGAATCTTATAACAAGCAAATACTTTGATATTCATTATATTTGAAAGTTTCTTCTATAGACTGATACATTCACATCTTGGTGGATGTTATCTTGACAAAATGTATGAAGTTGGCTTCATATTGAAGACAATACAAATGAATTTAAGAAGTATGCTTTGCATACCAAAATAGAACTGCTGATATTTGTATCATTGTTATTTTGTGCCCCAAACAGTTAAGATTCAATTATATATATTCATCCTAAAAGAATCCTCAAAAGAAATATCTAAATATAAATATGGCTATAAAATTTTTAAAATGATTTTTTTTTCATGCTAAAGGTCTGGAGACATTCAGTTACTGGGCCCAGGGAGAGATCAAATAGTCAAAGAAGTTTGGTGAAAGAGCTTAGCCCTCAACTGGGACTGGAGAAAGAGGAGCCAAATCAATTCATCCAGGATCCTTTGTATGGAACAAAGTTAAATAAGACAAAATCAGTTTTTTCAAGAGACATGAAAAAACAAGACAGCTATGCAAATAGAAATATGAAAGAAGGAGATACAAAAATTTCAATTGGTAAAATAAAAAAGGATTTATGAAGATCATAGAATGTGAGATTAATTTGGAATATGCAGAATATTTGAAATACAAAAAAGAAAGATGAACATTTATAATTTTTTAGATAAGGCATTTACAGAAATTCGTAGTCTAATGTGGCACGAATATATAATGTGTGGAGTAAAATAGTTACAGTTGTAGGAAATAAAATTAGAAAAATAAGTAGTTATCCTTATATTTTTCTGAAGAGAATGTATATTCTGGTTGGCCAGTTCCGCTTCTAAAGAAGATGGTGGCATGATTGGAGACAAGTTTTAAGAAGTTAATCTCTTTCTGGGAGTAGTAGTGAAGGGAAAACTGGACTAGAAAAAAGGTGGGAGTGCAGTGAATGTTATCTGGAGCACTTTCCAGTCTTTGGCATTGTTATTTTTAATTATAGTCAACCTAACTTTTCCACCAGTTGTCATTTTTATTAAAATGTTCCTCAAAACATCATATTTGTTAAGGAAACAACTCTTAAAAATCATTCCTCTCAGATATTTCTTTCCTTCTTTGCTGATATTCTTTTAGTGGCACAGAAAAAATTTTGCAATCCATATATTTGGTAATTATCATATATTTTGATATTGAAATTATTCATGCAGATAAGTAAGTTGAAATGTGTTGAGTTTTTTTACCCAATTTCCATAGTCTTACCGATCCTACATGATGAAATGCTCGCTCTTTTATTGGGGACATTGACTATTCTACATGCTACAGGGCCATCTTACATAGAAACTGATAGAGGCTACCAATGGCAATGTATATATCAAAGATCATAACTTGGTAAACATGCTTATCAATATAAATTATTTTTAAACATGTATAAGTGTCTGCTATTAAAGATTAAAAATACATATTTTTAGATTAGTGATCTTCATTTCTTCTTTATTTTTTTCATATGGAATAAATATATATATAAATTCTAGGATTTTCTCCATGCACCCCTCTGGATAATCTTCCAATGCTCAGGAGCACATTGATCTGACTTAAGAGATCTTTAGTGCAAATCTGTGAAAAGTAAAGCTGTTCAGGAGATGGAAAGGAGATTTGATAGAGGGAGGGTAAACAGTGGGACCACACCTATGGAGCATATTGCAAGGGTACAAGTCAAATCTATCAAGTATAGAACATAAATGAGGCAAAAGCTATATTAATTAGTTTGATGTAAGCACTCCAAATTGTACTCAAAAAATCAACACATTGTACCCCACATATGCATAAGTGTATTCATGATCTATGTGTATATGACTTAATAAAAGGGGAAAAAAGGCTATGGAAAGGAAAGAAAAGAATGAGAACAAAATATTTTTGCATAGTTCATTCTAAACAAGAATTCAAGTCTTCTTTCTTACCCAAGACCTCTGAACCCTAGTCTCTGAATAAAAATAAATCCATTGCTTTTATTATTATTGTTTTGGCAAAAGTACATGATGTTGAAACTCAGAATAGTCTAAAAGAAATTGGTTCTATTTATCAGACCTGATTTGCTTCCCTTCTCTCTACAGCTAGGTCACTTCTGTTCCTTTTTAATAACATAATTACCTTCCTCCAAAGGTTCTTTTTTTTGCTTGTGGCTTTGAGAAATGAGGCATTTATGAAAACATGGAAGTCTGATTGTTTTGGACCACACAGATAACCTCCTAACTCTCCCAATTACTTTGGAGGTGAATTTGACTGCTTGTCATAGATTGTTCCAGAATATGTTATCACTTTTAAAATCTGCACATTCTTAATAAAAAATTTAATTTTTCCTGGATATACAAAATACAAAACTGAGGCAACATGTAGGCTCATGATATACACCTTGAAGCTATTGCCATATGTCACTATTACTTTTACGTGAATACGTTAAGGTAATGTGATGAGAATTATGTCATGTGTTCGTTTCAGTTACACAGTTGGTTTCCACTCCTGAAAGATAAGCGATCCAATGAATTGCTAAGGACAGACAGAACTCTTTCCATGACAGATAAAGCCCCTTCTTTGTCCTGGGCATGGGCTTAAATGAGAAGCAAAAGAACAATTTACCTACAATAATTCTGTGGGTAAGGAAATTTTTGAACAAAAAGAGCATGAAAAATAGGAAATAAAGTTAAATACCTTCAGAATATTTCTTGTCAGTTCATCTCTTATTAAGCAGGGTCCAGTCCTATGAGAAAGGGTCAAGAACATGCTATGTAAGAAAACACTGTTTACAAATGGCAAGGTGATAGGGTGCTGGCTCCATATACCGGAGGTGGCGGGTTCAAACCTGGCCCCAGCCAAAAACTGCTAAAAAATAAACAAACAAACAAAAAACAAAAAACCCCCAGCAAGTTGAAATTACAAACATTGGTTTTAGTATCAGCCTCTCATATCCTTTCAAGAAGAGTGCTTATGTTGAGGTAAAAATGGGTGTTAAGAAAAAAAACAAAAACAAAAACAAATAGTCCAATTTTATTCCTGAACATTGGACTTCCTAAAATTCCGAACAACTTTACTTAGGCATAAATTAGCTCCATGGCAATAGTGATAATAGAAATAAGAATAAAGCTATCTTTGTGGAAGTAGGGTGGGCTTTGTTGGTTCTTATGTTGTACTAAGTCCACAATAGTTTGGTTGTTCATCAGAAATAGTAGTTAAAGACAATAAGTCTGTTTTAGGAAACTTCATCATAAAGGGATTTACTGAGAAATACAGAGAGTTCAAAGCCACAGAGGCCTTAGAGGAGGAAGACTTCAGACAAGGTTGCTGCTGTCTCCACCATAATTAGAAAGTTCTGATTTGGTGACTCTGCTTGCACAGCTACTGTTTCCAGACTTACACTCTCTCTCCCACACTTAGGAAGCTACAAGGACTGGAACCCACACCTGCTTTTGCTGGGTATAATACTAAAGTTGGTTGTGTTATGATTAGAAAGTTATAGATCAGGGATATGTCTCTCCAGTGGCCGGCACTGGAACTTAGCTGAGTAAACCAGCAAAACTTTTTGCCCTTGGCTCAGCCTCCTTTTATCTCAGTTCTGAATTAGATCTTATAGATGTTCATTTGATTGATAGAAGCCAAACTAGAATTATCTGGTTCCTAAAAACAAGGAGCAAGGGTGGAGAGGCAGTGTATTTTGGGTTTTTTGTTTGTTTGTTTTATTATTTTTATTGTTTTGTTTTCAATTTTATATGGGAGCAGCAGGAAAATGTATTCAAAAGATTTATATATGTATATGTATATGTGTGTGCATATACATATATATGCATCCTTATTGAAGATCATAGGAAATACTGGGTTGTATTGGGTTGGTCAAAACAGTTCTGATAGCACCTATCCCCCAGAACTCAGAAAATACAAGAAAAAGCAAGTCATAAATCTGTCACCAAGTCACTATGAGACCCAGCCCTTTAATTTTTTAATGTTAAAAATTTTGATTAATAATTTTAAGAAAAATCTTCAACACTCAGTTTTCCTGAGTTTAGCATTATAAAGACAGATTATATACATCTAAAATTACATTGAGTGGAAAAGAAAAAAAATTAAATTAAGTACATAAAACCTATACATGCTTGGGACCTGTCACTCTTTTTTCTTCTTTCCTATTTCTCACTTTTGAAATGGGACTATCTGTGCTGTGCCTATCTCATCATTATATTTTGGAAGCACATAATTTGTTTGATTTTGCAGATTCAAAGCTGAAGTGTAATTTGCCTCGGAATGAATTGTGCCTTTAGTCTCACCCATATCTAATTTAGATGGTATTTATACGAGACTTTCAATTTACATTTTAAAATTGACGTGTAACAAGTAAGACTTTAGGGGCCTTCAGGATGGAATGAATTCATTTCGCATATTAGAAGGACATGATTTGGGGGAGTCAGGTATTTAATGCTATGGTCTGAATATTTGTGCCTCCCAAAATTCACATGCTAAAATCTTTACCTTCGAGTTGATGATATTAAGAGATGGGGGACTTTGAGGGGGTGATTAGGTCACAAGGACAGAATCCCGATGAATGGAATTAGTGCTTGTTTAAAGAGGTCCAACAGACATTCCTTCCCCTTCTGCAGGTGAAGGTTGAATAAGAAGATAGCCGTCTAGGAGGAAGGGGGCCCTTCTCCAGATACCAAATATGCTGGTGCCTTGATCTTGGATTTTCCAGCCTGAAGAACTGTGAAAATGAATTTCTATATGTAATCCACTCAGTCCCACTCAGCAAACTATGACCCACTGGTCAAATGCCCAGTAGTCTGGTTTTATAAATAAAATTTAATTGGAACTTGGCCAAGACCAATTATTTACATATTTCTTAGGGCTAGTTTTGCACTACTTGGTAAGCACAGTTGAATATGGACAACACAGCTGAGAGTATTTAACTATCAGTCCCTTTAAAAGAAAGTTGGCTAAATATTTATACTGATAAATACAAAATAAATTGAAAGAAAGAAATATATTGGTTATATATGTATCTACATATATGCATGTATTATATATGAAAATAGTATATAAACTTAATTGTAAATATGGCACATAATGAATTTCTAAACAAATTAAATTTTGAACTATATCAAGTACTTTTTAAACTCTTAAGACCATACTTGCTTTACTCTCCAATCTTTTAATAATTTTCTTTAACAAAATAATAATAGTGAAGTATCATTTTCATCATTATGATAAAATATAATTTGTTTATGTTGTCTTATTAGAACATACTGAAATTTAAAAATATTGTATCTAGGGTATTTGTGTCTCTATAAATAATAGTGTTGTATTAGTTTTAGATACTATTTCTACAATTTTAACTTATCTCATGGGGAGAGAAGTGCCGTAAGATAACATAATATGACACAATGAATAAGTATTTTATTCTGTATAGTTTAATTAAAAATAATATTGAGATTATATAACCCTACTGCCTTTTTGCAGCGTTTTGATGTCTAATTTCATTTTTTCTGATATATTTGATCAATTAGCATGTTCTATGGCTCCCGACTTATTTTGTGATGTTTATCTAAAATGTATTTATTTAATCTGCTTTTGCAAATATATTAATAATTTATATATAGCTATGGTCATAGATGAAATCTGCCACTAGCAGTGTCTAGATTACAGATTAGTTTGCCAATTAAAAAATAAAATGTGTATAAGAGATTTTCCTACATTTTCCTCCAGAATTTTTATAATTTCATGCCTTAGATTTTAGTCTTTTATCCATCTTTAATTAATTTTTCTGAGTGATGAGAGGTAGGGGTCCCCTTCCATTCTTTTGCTTGTGTGGTTATCCAAAATTTCCAGCACTATTTATTGAAAAGGCCTTCTTTCCCCCAGTGTATGTGGTTGTCTCCTTTGTATGTATGATCAATTTGCCATATGTAAATGGTTCTATATCTGGGTTTTCTATTCTGTTCCGGTGGTCCAGACCTCTATTTTTGTAACAATACCATGCAAATTAAAACCACAGTGAGATTTCACTTTACCCAAGTTAGAATGTCTTTTATTAAAAAGTCCCAAAACAAGAGGTTATGGCTGGATGCAAAGAAAAAGGAGTGCTTATGCAATGTTGATGGGACTGCAAATTAGTACATACAACTTCTATATAAAGCAGTATGGACATGCTTCAAAGAACTAAACCTGGACCTACCATTTAAGTGAACAATTCCACTACTGGGTACCTGACCAGAGGAAAACAAGTCATCTTATCAAAAAGGCACCTGCACTCAAAAGTTTATTGCAGACAATTAACAGTTGTAAAGATGTAGAATCAACCCAAGTGCCCATCAATTCATGAGTGGATTAACAAATTTTGGTATATATACACCATGGAGTGCTATTCAGAATTAAAAAAAAAATTAAAACCTTTTTCACCCATCTGGATGGAACTGGAGAAAATTATCCTAAGTGAATTATTGCACAAATGTGGAAATAAACACCACATGTGATCTCTATTAAATTGGAACTAACCAATGAGGACGTAAGTGCACCAGGGAAGTAAAACAGTGGAAGATAACTAAGGGGGGGAGAAGAAGAGGGAAATAAACTAACCTAATGGGTACCATGAACACTATTTGGGTGATGGGCATACCTATAGCTAGGACTCAAAAATGATAACAAAAATGATCCATGTAACCTAAAAGATTTGTACCACCTTAATATTTTGCATTAAAATATATATATATAAAGAATACAAAATAACAAATACAACATGAGGTACTGGACTTTGGGAGGAGCTTGAAAAGTCAGCGTTCTTGACCTGAATCTGCTCTGGGTAGCAGGCAAACATTCTGTGATAAGGCATTTCCTAAGTGATTCATTTTTAAATCTTGTCATACATTAAAAAAATTTACATTCTATTAGTTACAGATGGTACAACATTGTTTCAGTAATTTCCTTTCTTTTAAACCTAAGAGAGTAAAATATAGGCACGTTGGCAACTGGATTTCCTATTTTCTAAATGTTTCATTTATATCCTTGAACTACTTTTTCTGTGATTTTTTTTTCTCATTGGTTTGTACATACTTTGTAAGTAGTCTGTAGACTATCACTTTATCAATTATATCATAATGATAGTCTTCCTTCCTAAAGCTGATTTTAACTTGGTTTACAGTTTGAGTATGGATATGAGTGGGCCTATGGGGAGTAATAAAGTGTAGAGGTATTTCAGTCCCACCCACAGGTAGGCAATTCCTAACTTTATCAATGAATCCAATTTTCACCTACTGCAACAAACAGGCTACAGGGATGGTCCTCATACACTACAGAGATGCCGGGGTCAAGGACCCTGTGCCATGTCCTGCCGTTCATAGCTTCAGGTCTCAACTGCAACTCAACATGGTACATTTTCTCATTCTTCACTTTAATATTTGAAAATTTCATTTTCTTCTGCAGAAATCTATTTTTTAAAAAAATTATTTAAATCTTTCAATATAACATTTTTGATGTTTGCAATGGAATGAAATATCTCAGAATATGTTCAATTCACAATATTACCTTTAAAAAGCACATTTTCTGCTTCTGTCTCTATTATTTAACTCTATTATATATATATATATGCACATGCAGTATATAAATGCCAGCTATTTGGGAGGCCAAGACAGGGGGATTGCTTAAAGCCAGAAGTTCAAGACAAGCCTGCATAACACAGCAAGACCTCCTCTCTACACAATAGAAATAAATTAGCAGGGCATGGTGGTATGTGCCTCCAGCTACTGGGGAGGCTGGAGCAAGAGGATTACTTGAGTCCAGGTGATTGAGGCAGTGAGCTATGAGCATGCTGCTGCATTCCAGCCTGGGGGAGATGCTGTCTTTAAAACAGTATCATAGAGGGGTATGGTCAAGATGGCCGACAGGCACCAGCCTCCCACAGAAGCTCCTGTCCAGAGGAAAGGATAAAGTCAGGAGAAACCCCCAACAAAGTCGAAAACTGGGAGCCCAGCTGAGAGAGAAGAGTGATACCGGCAGGACACCTCTTCTGAGACAGGCGGAGACTCCTAGAGCACGCTCCACAGGTACATAAATCACCTAAAGGAATAGCGCCCATCCCCTCCCCCAAGAAAGGTGTGCTTTTCCTTTGTTTCCTCTTCAACCAGGCCTCTGAGACTCCTACAGGCCACCAATAAACTGAGGACCTATTCTCTCACTCCACAGTGAGAGCTGCTGACAGGGAAGCTTACCACCCTGAAGGAACTGGCTAAGACACGGAATACCCCCCACCCCCACCCCAGGCAGAAAAGTGGAACTGGCATTCTCACTGCCATTTTGAGTTTCCAATCCACTCTCCCTCCCCTTGCCGGCAGAGACATTGAGAGGAGACCCAAGAACAGCATCCACCCACCCTCGCAAGACCAAGCCCCTGTCCCCTGTCCTTCACTGGGAGAACTGCTTGATCCACACTTTCTGCATGTAGAGGATCCCCCTCAGTCAGTGCATTTTGCGCTCAGCTGTCTACCCGGCTGCAGTCTGCACTTCATGGGCCCTTGGTGTTGGTGACTGGGATTGACTCCGGACAGGGAGGGCTACAAGGCCCCCGCTATGTGTCTGCTTCTGGGGCTTTGGTGGCCCTTGACGGGGATTGACTTCTACTGGGGCAGGTCACTTAGTCATGCACCCACTTCCCAGAGCCTTGCTGCCCCTAGGTGGCCATCAACTCTTGCCGGGGAGGGTTGCGCAGTCCTGCAAGCCGTGCGCCTGCCTCCGGGGCTTTGGCAGCTGGTGAGGGCAACTGACTTCTGCTGGGGTGGGGCGGGTCGCACAGCCGCACTGCCTCCCCGGCCTCCGGCCGGGACCACCACCAACACCTGCCAGAGAGGGTCACGTTGTCCTGCCAGCCGCATGCCAGCCTCCGGGGCTTTGGTGGCCAGTGAGGGCAACTGACTTCTGCTGGGTGGTCGCACAGTGGTGCGCCCGCTGCCTGGGGTCTTGGCCTGCGGTTGCCAGCAGCTCCTGCCAGGGAGGGTCGAGCCATCCCACTAGTGGTGCGCCTGCCTCTGAGGCTTTGGTGGCCAGGCCAGGGAGGGCAACTGACTTCTGCTGGAGCAGGTATCGCAGCCATGCGCCTGCCTTCTGGGACCTCTCGGAGCATGATCACCACCAACTCCTGCCAGAGAGGGTCGCACTGTCCCGCCAGCTGCACACCTGCCTCTGGGGCTTTGGCGCCAGGAGGGCAACTGACTTCTTCTGGGATGGGTTGCAGCTGCGCCTGCTTCCCAGGACCTTGTCTGCCAGCGGT
>NW_003852542.1:4408679-4411301 GCF_000181295.1 Otolemur garnettii | reverse complement strand
TTGCCTCCCAGGGCCTCCTGGCATGCAATCATTACCAACTCCTGCTAGAGAGGGGCACACCGTCCTCCTGCCAGCCACACGCCTGACTTCGGGGCTTTGGTGGCCACTAGGGCAACTGACTTCTTCTGGGATGGGTTGCAGCTGCGCGCCTGCCTCCCAGGACCTTGTCTGCCAGCGGTTGCAAGCAGCTCCTGCTGGGGAGGGTGGCGCCATCCCACCAGCCACGTGCCCAGCTATGGGGCTTTGGTGGCCTATGAGGGCAACTGACTTCTGCTGGGGTGGGACACGCAGCCGCAGACCTGCCTCCCCAGGCCTTGCCAGCTTGCTGTCATCAGCAGCTCCTGCCGGGAGGGTCGTGCTGTCGTGCCAGTAGCACGCCTGCCTCCGGGGCTTTGGTGGCCAGGGAGGACAACTGACCTCTGCTGGTGGCAGGTTGTGCAGCCGTGTGCCTGCATCCCAGGGCCTCCCAACCCACGATCACCACCAACACCTGCCAGAGAGTGTCACGTAGTCCCGCCAGCTGTGTGCCAGCCCCCAGGGTTTTGGGGGCCCATGAGAGCAACTGACTTCTGCTGGGTGGGTCTTGCAGCTGTACGCCCACCTCCCAGCGCCTTGCCAGCTTGTGGTCGTCAGCAGCTGCTGTCCGGGAGGGTGGCGCCATCCCGCCAGCCACGTGCCCACCTCTGGAGCTTTGGTGGCCAGTGAGGACAACTGACCTCTGCTGGGGCAGGTTGAGCCTGCCTCCCAGGGCCTTGGCGGCCTGAAATCTACACTGACTGCTGCAGGGGTGGGTTGCATCACCTGGCATGCTGGCCCCACATTCTGGGGCCTCACCAGGTTGTGCCCAGGAGAAAACTAGAAGAAGCCACTGGCAGAACGGTTTTAGGGACTGTTTCTGAAAGGTACAAATTCAACATGGGGTGGAATCAGTGGAAAAACCCTGGCAACCAGAATAACCAGAGGAGATTAAACCCCCCAAAGAAGGATGGGGTAGACACAATTGAAGACCCACTACATAAACAGATATCTGAGATGTCAGAAATTGAGTTCAGAATCTGGATAGGGAGTGAAATCAACAGGTTGGAGGAAAAGAGGGAGCTAGAAATTCAAATCATTCAAAAGCTGTCCCAGGAATTTAACGATTTCAAAGATAAAATGATCAAGGATTATGATACACTGAAACAAGAGGTTGCAGATTTGAAGAGTACAGTTGAATCCCTCCATCAGAGGTTGGACCAGGCAGATGACAGGCTCTGACACTGAAGACAGGCTCTGGACCAGGCTCTGACACTGCAGACAAAGACTTTGAACACACCCAGACTTCCAAAGATTATGACAAATGGAGAACAAAAACAGATCTCTCGCTCAGCGAGATCTTGGATAGTTTGAAGAAAACTAATATTCACCTCATAGGAATCCCTGAAGGTGACGAAGTTGCTTCACAAAACACAGAGGCTCTCCTTAATGAAATTGAAAGAGAACTTTCCAGACATGCCAAGGGATCCTGAAATTCAGATAGCAGACAGCTTCAGAACCCCAATGCGACTCAACCTGAACAAGACATCCCTCAGGCATATTATAATCAACTTCACTAAAGTTAACATGAAAGAGAAAATCCTGAAAGCAGCTAGACGCAAGAAAACATTAACTTACAAGGGGAAGTATATTAGAATGACTGCAGATCTCTCTGCTGAAACCTTTCAGACTAGAAGACGGTGGTCATCAACCTTCAACCTCCTAAAATAAAACAACTTTCAACCCAGAATCCTCTATCCAGCTAAACTGAGCTTCATTTATGATGGAGAAATTAAATACTTTAATGATATTCACATGTTGAAGAAATTTGCCATTACTAAACCAGTCCTCCAGGATATCCTCAAACCTATCCTCCATAAGAACCAACGCAATCCTCCATCACATAAATAAACCCACCCAGAAAATTTTGACCAAATTCCAATCTCCACAGAGACAAAAGGATCAAAGATGTCCAATGAACCTTCAAAAAGTTGATACCCAAAATGATGCCAGGATTATCAATAGTTTCAATCAATGAAAATGGCTTAAACTGCCCTCTAAAGAGGCACAGCCTGGCTGACTGGATACAAAACTCAAGCCAGATATCTGTTGCATCCAAGAAACTCATCTTATTTTAAAAGACAAGCATAGACTCAGGGTGAAGGGATGATCATCTATATTCCAGGCTAATGGAAAACAGAAAAAAGCAGGTGTTGCAATATTATTCGCAGATACAATAGGTTTTAAACCAATAAAAGTGAGCAAGGACAATGATAGTTACTTTATATTTGTTAAGAGTAGTACTCAATATGATGAGATTTCAATTATCAATATTTTTGCACCCAATCAGAATGCACCTTGATTTTTAAGAGACACTTTTACAGACATGAGCAACCTAATTACTCCCAGCTCCATCGTAGTCGGAGATTTTAATACCCCTTTGTCAGTGCTGGACAGATCATCCAACAAGAAGCTTAGCAAAGAAATTCTAGATTTAAACCTAACCATTCAGCATCTGGGCTTAACAAACATCTATAGAACATTTCACCCTAATAAAACTGAGTACACATTTTATTCATCAGCCCACGGAACATACTCCAAAATAGA
>NW_003852542.1:4386953-4405190 GCF_000181295.1 Otolemur garnettii | reverse complement strand
TAACAACTTACTTTATTTAAATTATTTTTAAGATAAAGTACATTAAACTAATTCCAGAAACAGTTGTACCTTCCACCTATGGTATACTATTAAATCCATCAAATGGTTCAAAAATGTACAGCATCATTTTAAAGAAGATAATCACCACTGGCCTTTAGCAATGAATGATAGCAGTATTACTATGCTTCTTCCAAAAAAACCTAGTATCAACTTATCCCATAAAAGGGATCTTTAATATGTAAATATGTAAAACATAGCACCCAAATTGTTCGATTTAATTATGCAGTGTCAACCTTGGTTATCTTATCTATTTAAATATCTCATAGCACATAACTTAAAATGACAAAGTCTTTAGTAGCCTGCTGGGTAGTGTGATAGGGTTCTTTCCCAAATCCTGCCCTTTGAAAATTAAAATTTAAAAAGTGTCTCTTGTGTTTTATGTCATATGTGGGTTTTGCTGCAATCTCTATCTTTTACTCATCAGAAATAATTTGACCAGTTACATAACTTCCAAAAATCAATGATTAACAATCATTATGCAGAAGAAAAACCTCACTGAGAGGGATGTGCTCTGAGAGCTGCTAAATGTCCAATGCCTCTAACCCATGTGACCAGTCAAGTTTAATCCTCTCATAGAAGTTTATCTTTCTGTCTCTACCCAAGAGAGGGTGGAGCAGGGTAGGCATTAGTAGAAATAAGAGAAGTCCTTGGGCCACAAGAGGGAATTAAAGCTATTTTGTCTTTCTATACCACTAAACCAACTTAGTTATTTCTGAATATTGAATCTTGTCATATCCTCAGGACTACTGGAGGTTTTAGTACAATGATTCTGACCAAAGCCAAATGCACACAGACTCCAAGCCTACCTGTATCTACATGTCTTTTAGAAGGATGATAGTTAAATTATTAATCTTCCTTATTCTATTTTTTCTAATTGATTGAATTTCTGACACATGTGCCACTGTAAGCATAGGTATGTGTCTATTCTTTGCATTTGTTAAGTTCTTAAAAGTTTATAACTACTGTACCTTTCCAATGGAATTTATCTTCTATCAATCATAAATATCTCTCCTTATTCTTCTACTAAATTTTTACTCTTTTTGTGTCATATTGATAGTATTTCTCTTGGTTTGTCATTTTTGTGTGTGTGGTGGTGAATTACATATGTCTTTACTTATAAGTCTTTGGCATCCATTGGTTTAAGGGCTGCTTCTGCTTCTCAAAAACAGCTGGATTTTGTTTTTGTTATGGCCTTCAATGCAATGCCCTTGGGATGGCAGTAACAACAGCCGCTAACATTATTGTTCTTTTATTATGGTCAGGAGCTGTTCTGAGGGCTCTAAACATAGTAACAGATTGAATCTACATAACAATTTTACGAGGTGATTACTAATGCTACTTTATAGTTAGACAATCCTTTTCCATCTGGTGGGAACTTACATTCAGCAGTCTGATTCCAGAGCCTCCACTTTAGCCCCTGCCTGCCTCATCTTTTGGGCTGTTTTTACTTCTCTAGGTATATTTAATGGGGAGTAAGAAAAGACTTATCATGGAATATTAATTTTGTGTCATTTTAATTGACACAATTTATTAAAACACATTTAACTACACATTATGGCAAAAGAGAAGTTGTAGTCCCTCTTTGAAGGGACTTGCAGTCCACCTGGAAGTTATGATTGTCAAAAGTACTTAATGTAACATAGAGAATTGTCTAACAGTCTAGATGAGGGATGAATTGTGTCATATACACTAGGAATACCATGGAACACAGAAAATGGAAAACTTCATGAAACGCTTTGTTTTAGGTATATTGAGGAATAGCCATATATTCAATTTGTAGTTAACCTATACACATCTTTCTGTGCCTTCTAAGTGTTTACATCCTTTTCAATAGAATAACTTAGAAGTACATACACATTAGTACATACAGAAATAGACAGAAATTCTGAAAAGAAAGCAAAACTCAATGTCATATTTTTTAGTATTTATAATTTAAATATTCATGATTTCGACATTTTATGTTGACTTGTTTAGTCATTATAACTATCCTAAAGGTAGAAAGTATAAAAGCAGATGTAACAAATATTTACTAACCATGTTTTATCATACTGTGACTTTTCATTCATTCAGGCATGTATGTTTGTCTCATAATTATTTAAATTTTATTTCATTCTTTTCAATAGCATTTTGAAAATTTATCTCTAATATTATTGCATGTTTATTTTATGTTTTAGTCTAAGCAATACTATAATATTTAAATTATATACATCTAAATTTTGTATTTGAAATTCCTATTAGGTTTTATTTGGTGAAAGTTCAACTGTATTTCTGGATTTTTTTTTTTTTTTTTGAGACAGAGTCTCACTATGTTGCCATGGGTAGTGCTGTGGCATCACAGCTCACAGCAACCTAAAACTCTTCAGTTTAAGCAATTCTCTTGCCTCAGCCTCCCAAGTAGCTGGGACTACAGGTGCCCATCACAATGCCCAGCGATTTTGTGTTTGTAGTTGGCCCAGGCAGGATTTGAAATCGCCAGCTTCAGTGAATGTGGCTGGCATCCTAGCCACTGACCTACAGGTGCTGAACCAATATTTCTAGATTTTTTAAATTTAAAATTGTTTGACTATGTATCATATATCATAATTTTATAAAACGATTGTTTAATTTATAAGTTATAACATTTTATATTTTTGTAATTCTTACACTTTTTTATGTCACTTATCAACATTGTTTAATAGACTTCCAAGTTGTATAATAGTGGTAATATTATTCATGGTCTATTTCCATTGTCTTAAAGGGTACATATTCAGTGTTTCATCCGCAGGTATAATTTTTTTGAGTGGGGTGATATGTAGATATCTTTTAGTGCATTAGGAAGTTTCCTTCTATTCCTAGTTATAATGTTTTTTTAAATATCAGTGAATTTTGAATTTTGCAGAATACTATCTCTTCCTCCATCAAGTTATTTATTATTGTGTTAATGTATAAATTATATTTTAGATAATATAGTTTGAATTTTACTGAATACTGCTTTCCCTTCATCAAATCAAATTTTTATCCATTGCTTTTCCAATACAGTCTAGTTATATTATAACACTTATTAGGTATTTTTTTTTTCCTTCAGTGTTATAAAACAGGGTTTCCCAAAGATTACCCATGAAGTCATTATACATAGGGAAAATGGGATATTGTAGTTAGATGTATCTTTATTTTAAAAGTTTTAAAAAAAATTTACAAAATATTCTGTACAAGTTTGCCACCTATTTGTATAATTCTGTAGTGAATATTTTGTAAATAAAGATATAGTTAGCTACAATTTCCCATTTTCCTTCTGCATGGCAATTTTTATGGGTGACCTTTGGGATACACTGTATAATGAATTGGGTGATTTGGGGATAAACTCAATTTATTTCACTTATTTTCAATACAGCACAGTGAAAATTTAGTTTGTTACCTTAGAAACTTATCTATGTATTTAAATATGATATTTGCTTCTACCTTTTTTTTAGGTTATTCTTGTGCAGTTATTAAGATTGTCTAAACTCACAAAATGATTTTGGATACTTTTCCTTCACTATCTCATTGAAATCACTTGTATTTGAAAGGAAGGTATATTTTCTTGAAGGTTTGTAAAAGCTGATTACAAAATTATTTGGGTCGGGTATATTTTTGAGATATGGAAATGAATTCATGACCATTGCCTTAATTCATTTTATTTTTGTTAGTTTCTTCCCGTATTTTCTGTTTCATTCTGCCATTTTTAGTAATACGTTTTTATAATCAAAAGCTACCATGAGATATGCTTCTGATCCTTCTATAATCCTGAGAGCTGATCTCACCGGGATGCCCTCTATCTCTTCTGCTTTTCTTTCCTCCTATTGCTTCTCTTGGTGTCATCCTAATCACCATCACCCTCATCTCCTTCCTGGAGTCCCCATTGTTATGAATTTCTTATCTCCCTCTTTGATATTTCATCCCTTAGTTTTTAGATGCAATCCTAACATAGCTAGAATCAAAGAAAAATGATATTTCTAAACATTGCAAATGTGAAACTGTGTATCTTTCTTACATCCTCTCCCCTGACAGATAATTTGGGTATAAAATTCTGGGTTAAAAATAATTTCTCCTCAAATTCTGGAGGAATTTTTGCTCTTTTAGTTTCACTGTTGCTGCTAAAATGTCCAATGACATTTTCATTTTCTCTTTTAGTGTAATATATTTTTGACAATTTCTGAATTTTTTTGAGCTTTCTTTTTACTTCCATACTCTAAATGATTACAATGATGAATTTATTGCTAGTCAATCCCTTTCTCTCATCAGAAGAAGCACTTTGTGGGCTTATTTTTCCTATTATTGTTCATTATTTCTCCCACCTTCTTTTACTTGTTTTTACTGGAATTCTTATTGACATGTTGCACCTCCTACTTGATTTAACTACTTGGTTTTTTTTTTTTTTTACCTTCTTTTCTAACTTAGAATTTCTCCATAAATTTTGAAGCTTAGTTTAGCAGGATGTAGAATTCTGGGCTAAAAATTGTTTTCTTTAAGAAGGTTAAATGTAGGTGACCCTTCTCTTCTGGCTTGGAAAGTTTCAGCTAAAAACTCTATTGGTACCTACTCAGCCCCTGTAGGTCAATTGGTGCTTGCTCTAGCCTGCTTGTGGAATTTTCTCTTTCTTCTCGACTGTGGACAGGTTCATTACAATGCATCTTGTAGATGCTCTATTTGTGTTGAGACAACCCAGAGTTCAATATCCATCTACAAGGAGTGTTTCAGAATCTTTGGTGATACTTGAGATGTTTTCCCTTATGATATCCTCTACTAGGGCTTCCATTCCTTTGGGACATTCTTCTTCTTCAGAAATACCTATGATTTGTATGTTTTGTGAAGTCCTGTAATTCTGTGACAAATGTTCTGCTTTCTCTCTCTTCTTTTCTGCCTCTTTAACCACCTGGGTTAGCTCAAGGACTTTATCCTCTAGCTCTGTGATTCATTCTTCTCCATGGTCTCATCTGTTATTGATACTTTCAATAACAGTTTCAATGCATTGTTAGGTTTCCTAATTAACTCTTTTAAGTCTTTAAGCTCTGTGCCATGTTTTCTCTATTCCTCATATCTTTTGTCCATTTTTTGGTTTCTACTTTTTCATCAATTCACTTTTTTGTTTTTGCCATCCATATTTTAAATTCCCTATCTGTAAATTCCATTAATTCCTTATAGATGGAATCTCTGAGGTAGCTACCTCATGATCCCTTGGGGAGGGGTTGCCTATTTTAATTTTTCTTGTTGCCAGAATTTTTTATTGGTTCCTTCTTATGTGAGTTTTGTTCTTGTTCACTTCTTTATCCTAATTTTTCCTTCTCACTACCTCCTTTGCTGTAAATTACCTTGCCCCAGAGCTTAGGTATTGAAGTGGCCTTTTGGTATAAGGCCCCAAAGAAGATAATGGTAAAGAGTGAGAAGAGAGAAAAAGAAGGGAAAGAGATTGAGGAAAAAAGGAAGGAGTATAGTGGAAGGAAAGAATTGAAGAAAAGGAAAGACAAAGGACAATAAGAAGGGGTAAGAGTGACATGAGAAATGGTGGTGAATGACAGTGTGCTTTAACCATACCCACAGCTCTATGACTTTGGGGGAGCCATGCTTGGTGGACACCTCAAAATTAGGATCTCCTTACCAACCTAGGCAAAAGAAAGACCCCATCTTTGCCAAATATAGAAAGAAATCAGCAGTACTTACCAATAGCTTCTTTCTGAAGGCCAAGGCTAGATGAACACTCAAAACTGTGAGCTTTTGGCCTGCATGAACCACACCAATGCCATGACCTTACAGCTAGACCAATGCCATGACCCTCTGGCCCTCAGAGAAGAAAGAACATGAAAGAAAAATTTATAAAAAATTAAATATATAATTGTATACAAAAGGAAGAAAAAATATCTGTCATATGAGAAATGTGTCTAAGAAAAATGAGAAAAGTAGAAATGTCTCTACCAAAAGAGATAAAAGGGAGACACATAAAAAAGAAAGGATAAAAGGGGTTGAAAACTATAATAAAAATATAAGAACCCTTGCCATTGAAAAAGTAAATATGAAAAGATATATATACAACCAAAAAACAAAAAACACTAAGCCATAAAACCAATAATAACAAAGGAGGAAAAAAAGGAAAGAAGAAACTAATAAAAAAATTGAGAAAAGAAGCAACAATGTAAAAAGAAGCAAATAATGTAAAACTATGTGTGTGTGTGTGTGTGTGCGCGCGTGTGTGTGTGTGTGTCTGTGGTGTGTGTGTAGCAAAATATGGCTTGGACATCAAGTGGCACTGTGGTGTTAAGAGATGGAGAACACAGGCTGGATTTTGTGTATATGATTGTGGTAGGAAGCCACTCTCTAGTTGCAAAGGAGACTGGATCTTACGTTCCCAACTTCTTTGCCCTCAATCCAGGCCTTCATCAACATTCAGCTCCCCTGGGACTGGGTTTCAAAGCTCTCACCAGACCTCTCAGGAGACCCATCATACAGTGCACCCTGACAATAAAAAGACTTTTCTGGGAGTGCAGAGGCTAGTTCAGCTCACCCCAGTGTTGGTTGGTTGAATTCAGCAGTCATGCCAGGGCTGGCCCTACACTAGATCCCCATGGACTGTTCTCTCATGTGGGTGACCTTCCCACAATGGCAGAACCTTGCCAGCAGCCAAACTGATGGGAGATCCATGCTGCCTGGCATTCTACTCTGGCCATTGGATGCTATTTGAGTCTAATCACTGTTCCAGTGAAAGCCCAGTCCTAAATGAAAAGACTACAGGACAGCCCTTTCCCATCCTCAGACCTGTGTGGGAGAGCCAGCCAACCAGCTTGTCTCTGACTGTCCTAAGCAGGCAGTTTTCCACTTCAGACCTCCTCATTGGCTCCTGAAGTCTCCTGCTGCTTCACTGTACCCCTGGAGTGATGTTTCTGTGCAGATTCCCCCAACCAGAGGTGGGTGAAGTCCACTTTCCACTGTTTTACCACAAGTAGCTGGCAAGGAGCTATCTCTAATCTACCATCTTTCTCCACCCTCACCACTTTTTTTTTTCTTTCTATGAATTTAAGAAATACAAATGCAGTTTTGTTACATGAATGTACTGAAATATGTTGAAGTCTGAGTTTTTAGTATAACAATCACCCAAATAATGTACATTGTATGCATTAAGTAATTTTCAAATAGTCTGTCCTTTCTACAATGTATATTCTTGGTACCCTAATTGAAAATCAATTGGCTGCAAATGCTTGGATTTATTTCTGGGTTTTCTATTTGATTCCGCTTGTCTATGTGCCTATTTTTATACCAATTCTATACTGTTTTGATTATTATATCTTTGTAAAACATTTTACTCCTTGAGTAATCTTCTACACTTTACCTGTATGTGGTGTGGAGGTGTGGTTTGGGGATAAAGTAGGTGATAATTTGAAGCCTGACTGCCAATAGTTTACAAGGTAAACTGAGAACATTTGGCTTCTAGCTACTATCTAGCTAATAATCCCCATATGTTCCCTTCAAATATTAATATTAATACTAGTTGGCAAACATACTTAATATTTGAAAATATTGTTTAGCTACATAAGTCACTAAAGTGTCTTTTTTTTTGGTATGCTATAAATATAGCTACTCAATGAAACTATACTCATAATCTCCTATTGGTAAGACATTTTTAATGTTAATCATTAATTATCAATTATAGGTCAATTTTTTAACTAAGTTATATATTTCAAAATGTCCAATCTTCATAAAAAAATAATAAATGAGTACAAGATGATAAAATATGTTGGCAGCATATCTATTAGATATTCTTTAGTACAGAGGCTCTTCAGTCTTGAAATGTTCTGTGTCTAAGTTTTTTGGTGTATTGTGCAGTGATGAGATCTTGACCTGGAGGAACAGGTTGGAAGGAGTAATTTTCACAGTCTAACTAACCTAGCTCTGTTCCTTGGCCTTAGTCATCCAACTTAACCAGTCCAACTTATATGTATGCAAAAATGAAGAACACAGGAGATGATACAATTGTACACAGCATGATTGTGTTAAAAGACCTACTTTTTTTAATAACTGTTTCTGAATTTGGTCATTAAATCTGTAGGAGGGACAGACCTTGGTATTTTCTATTTTTGGTAGCTTTCAATGAAATTTTATGTTTAAAAAGCATTTCAGAGAGAATGCAGGGCAATGGTAGAAAATATGAAAAATAAAGTGATATCAGAGAAAAACAATATAATTCCTCATCAACAAATACAATCACAGTTAGAATGTTGGTATATTTTTCTCAGGTCCTGCAACCATTAATATATTATGCAAATTAATGTGAACATTCTTTTATTTAACAAGCATCTGTGTGCAAATTGTAGGTCAGGTACTGTCCCACATACTGGGAATACAAGATAAAACATCTCTACTTGTGTTCAGCTTATACTGTAGTGAAGGAGACAGAAACACAACATAAAAATGACACTGCATGATGGGTTTGAGATATGGAGTAAACAGAAAAATAAAAATATGGCTCGGCACCTGTGGCTCAAGCAGCAAAGGCACCAGTCACATACACCTAAGGTGGTGGGTTCGAATCCAACCCAGCCTGCCAAACAACAATGATGTCTGCAACCAAAAATAGCAGAGCATTGCGGTGGTGCCTGTGGTCCCAGTTACTTGGGAGGAGGAGGCAGAAGACTCACTTGAGCCTGGGAGTTGGAGGTTGCTGTGAGCTGTGATGCCACAGCCCTCTACCCAGGGGGACAGCTTGAGGCTCTGTCTAAAAAAAAAAAAAAAGAAAAAGAAAAGGAAATACTAGACAGAGTGTACATTTCTAGATAGTATTCTCATAGCAGTGCTCACTGAGAATATAACTATGTATTAATAACTGATAACTGATGATTTGATTTGAAACAAACCAGATAATTAATTTTAAATTCTTAATGATGTTTCTCTGCTACTGACATCTGCTTCTGTTAGGCCGTAGTCTGTTAGACGCACATGGCCGTAGTACATTTCGTGATCTGAGCTGATTTGCAGTTCTTTAGTTTTTATTAGGGCTCCTCAAGTCACTACTCCTTCCTTGTCACTTATCTTAGTCGATTCAGGTAGCTAAAACAAGGTACGTTAGCCTGGGTAATTTATAAACGACATACACTTATGCTCTGGGTTCTGGAGGCTGGGAAGTTCAACATAAAGGTACCTGCAGACTCAGTGTTCAGTGAAAGATTCACAGTCAGGAACTTTTGCTGGATCCTCACGTGGCAAAAGAAACACACAATTTCAGGCTCTTCTATTAGGGCACTAATGCCATTCATAAGAGCAGAGCCTTCTAACCCCAATAACTTCCCTGAAGGCCCCCACGTTTTAGTATTTCCACAATGGGGATTAGAGACACAATCAGACCATACATACAGCATGGTTCTTCCAAGTCTCCCACTTAAAATTCTGAGATGTTTACCAACAATGCTTCTGGGCATACCCTGATCTCCTCTTGTTCCTTTAGCCAGTGATCCTGTAAAATGTCTGTTCATCCTCTCCATCTCTCAATCATGACTTGTATATCAGCAAATGTTTAAAATGAAGAGCAGCACTGAAAAGCAGGCTAACTTTTCTGTGTATCCCTTTTTCAAGTTTCTTGGCCCTGTAAAATCTAGGTATCTTGGCAGCTTTCCAATTCCTTTAATCAGATTTCATATTGTGCAGTTTTTTCTTTTTATTATGTGCATGATGATTACACTGCTAATCTGCCATGATAACAAATAGAAATAAGCCTGTGCCTTTTCGGTCTTTTACTTTGTCCAACCCTGTTGCTGTGCGTGCTTTTTCCTCTTCTTGAGCCACACATGTCCAATCTTCTCAAGAATTTAAATTTCTGTAGGGTTGCAAAAGACAGTCAGTCTTATTGGATGAGGTGTGGTAGTATATGGAGGTAAAGACCTGGGAATCTTATTCTTATAATTATTCTTATTCATCTCCACCCTTCACCTCACAGTGTGCAGCATCTGATATTCTCCATCTGAAGCTTTGCAGGTATGTGTAACTTAAAAGGTAACACTTATTCTTATTTCTTTTTGAAGGATTTTGTTTACTTTCATCTCTCTCCAGTTGTTACATGATGTTCCATTCTTAGTGAATCTCCATAACTTTTAATTCTCTTAATTTCTCAGTTTTATCCAAAATAGAATGTGTTGGCTCGGCGCCTGTGGCTCAAGTGGCTAAGGCGCCAGCCATGTACACCCAAGGTGGTGGGTTTGAATCCAGCCCGGACCCGCCAAACAACAATGACGGCTGCAACCAAAAAATAGCCGGGTGTTGTGGCGGGCACCTGTGGTCCCAGCTACTTGGGAGGCGGAGACAGGAGACTCACTTGAGCCGAGGAGTTGGAAGTTGCTGTGAGCTGAGATGCCATGGCACTCTACTCAGGGGGACAGCTTGAGGCTCCTGTCTCAAAAAAAAAAAAAATAGAATGTGTTTATATTGTTTGTTCACTGACCTTGATTTTTAGTAATTGTCAAAACAAGAGATGGTTAAAAGGGGGAGGGAGGGGATTTATTCTACCAGTTTGATAATGATGTCCAAGAAGTGTTTTTGCTCTGTTGTGGGTTGTGTTTACTAACTTTCAAGTTTCACATTAGATTGAGTGAGTGTAGAAACCACAGGCTAAGCTCCTCACTCCTTGCTCTCATTCTTTCAAAGACAAAATCAGGAAGGCTTCATTTCTGGACCAAAGTGTCTCTCGTTAGCTTATTTATTTTCTACAATGTGTGACTTGGCTAACCTAGTCATCACAATTTGGAGGCATTCTTCCCAGATAATTTCTTCTTTTGTTTACTTATATTTATCACCACTACCTGCTTTTATTCTGTCAACTTGTAACTCTGAGACTGAAGTCTCTCCATGGTTTTGCCAGTTCTAAAACATAAAGTAAACTTCAAGATCTGGATTGGGCTACAGTGCTCATTTCAATTTGTTTATGGTGATTCAGTCCACATTTTACTCCCCCAAACTTGTCAAATCTCTAATCCCCCAATGTCCTCTCATCCATTCTTAGCACAATTATGAATGTATTATCTTTAACTCCTTTAGTTTTCCTTTCAGAGGAATTTTTGAAAGAAAGGAAGTAAAGATGTGTTCATTGTTCCATATGGAACTAGAATGTCTGCTAGAAAATAACTACATACAATGTCATAGGCCAATCCATTGATGACTGCCTTTAATACTTTCAAAGCTTCTTATATTTAAGGGCCAAATATTTATATTACATTTCAGGATGTTTCATGGTTTTACTTTAGACATTTATCAGCATAAGATATTTGAAATTTATGTTAATGTACTCTAAGAAGTGAGGATCTTAATTTTGGTTTAGGGTTAGGTAAGAGATTGAACCTTTATAAAATAAATTGACTTTTCTCATAGTAAAAGGATAATTTTCTCATAAAAAGAACCCAGTTCATTTAAGTATATTTTGTACCATTTTTCTTTTTCAGTATCATATTAATTGTATCAATTACTTTAGAGCTATTATACATGTTAATGTTTGGTACAACCATCCTTAAGTCAAGGCACAAATTTCTTTCTTGTAGTTGTTTTCTTTCTACATTGGGGCCTATTCTATTCCACATGAGGCATGTTGATTTGGGCACATAGAAAAAATCACTTAAAAGGGACCAATAAAAAGGAATTTAGCATCAAAATATAACTGAGGCATTTCATTGAGAAGGAGACTAAATGTGAAAGGAAAATGTGACTTAGTGAACATTCCACAGCCAGTTACTATGGAAGCCAATGCTAAATCCATGAATGCCTGACACCACTTCAGGTACTCTCTCCATCACTCCAAGCAACTCGACCTAACCACTGCTCTCCATCCAGCGTGTACCAAAACCTAGAAAAATATTGCCTGCCAAGTGTGTATCTCTCTTTCTTTCCAAGCACCTCAGGAATAAAGACAGAAGAAATGAAGGCCCATTGTTTGAACAGATGTCATTAAACAAGAGTTCTACTTCAAGAAAAAGGAATAATTAGAGATTACAAGCTGTTACAGATCTGCAGTTTGAATTTTTCTTTTTGTGATAGAATGAAGCAAAGAGCATAAAACAGATAATATACTTCCACTCAAAGCACTGAAGATAATTGACAGCTCTTATTAACAACATCATTTAGAAGCCCCTGGGTCTTTTCTCTTTTTATACACATAGGAATGTTATGAATTAAAAACACAGAAGTGGCTAGTGAGCAATGGGGCAGTGTTCATTTGGAAACAATAGAATACAGTCTTAAAAGCGGAGCCATTTAATTATCATTTTGTATGAAATGTGGCAATCTTGGCTGGACATGAAGCTCATTTCCAAATGTGGTCATGATCCAAGTGAACACTTGCCATCCCATGGAAGACACGTATTTTTAATAACCCCAGGACACAGTACTGCTGAGGCCATAAATTTCCACTACCTGACTTCCACCCAATTTCTAAATCAATCATGACTATATTTTGTCAAATTAAGGACATCACCAATTGTTAGAAATATCAGCATTTTATTTATTGCTCAGAAAGAAAATGCTTCTAATAACATTTTACATGCCATTCATTTCAAGCTGCATCTCAATTTCAGGTAAATGAAAATCTCAAAATTGACAAAAATTGGCAAGACAAATAAAGAACACAGGGTGAGGCAAAGTAATTCCCATACTATTGACCAAGCTGTTATTAAAAATACATATGTAATATTTAAGACAATGACATCTTAATACTGAGTCCCAGTAATGGCTGAATTATATGCAGCACAGCTTGATTGCTGCCTGATTCCCCAGATGGCAGCTTTATATCTTTAATGTGTAAAACAGAATAAAAGAATATACATTTCTTGTGGTACTTCACTTATAGGAGTAAGAAGAAAGAAATTGCCTGCACACACCTAGTATCTCCTCTTGAACTCAGGCACATAAGTCACTCTACCTCCTCTAGCACCCAGAAGGTAGAAGGGCAGATAGTTCTCACTGAATTAATTTCCAGGAAAGAATTAATAAATTGTGAGATTGTAGGAGGGAACTTCCCTGCCAGTCCTAACATATATATGCATACTACAATAGGTAGAAGAAAGTCGCAGAAAACCTGTTTTTCTTTTTTCTTTTTTTTTACTTTGCTTAAGTAACAACAGTCTTAATTCTTTCCTAGAAAGTTGGTTAGAAATATAGACATTACTTTACTGTTCTGTATACAAAAGGGCAAATTTCTGCTTCTGGAAGAAATCAAAGAAGGACATAAAACATGGTTTAGCAGAAATTGCAAGTACAAATTATTCACTTTAAACAATAGAAAACTTATACCCCTTCCCCCAACTGGGTATGACCTAGATAGAGTCACTCTGATAACTAAAAGCCTGACCTAAACTGGGTACTCAGTGTCCTCTCCTGCAAGACCTATAGCTTCCAAGTTCCCAAGCTTCAAAAGAGTAAAAACTATCCTTTTATCTTGAACAACATTTCACACTTTGCAGCTGTTGATGATTACTGGATCATAAAAAAGTACGTTATCCTTCACGAGCACCACAAAGAACTCAAGAAGCAGAGGAAGAAAACTGATTGAGTTGGCATTTTCTTTTTCTGTCACCCTTGGTAGGGTGCTGTGGTGTCACAGCTCACAGCAACCTCCAGCTCTTGAGTTTAGGTGATTCTCTTGCCTCTGCCTCCCAAGTAGCGGGAACTGCAGGCACCCGCCACAACTCCCGGATATTTTTTGTTGCAGTTTAGCGGGGGCTAGGTTTGAACCCGCCATCCTTGGTATATGGGGCTGGGGCCCTAGCACTGAGCCACAGGCTCCACCCAAGAGTTGGCATTTTCCTTTTGCATTACTCTGCATTATTCCTTTCTTCTCTATGTTACTTTATCACCTCGTGCCTTAGATCTCAGGTTCTTGTTTCCAACCACCTCTTGTCAGAGTTTCATGATTATTTGGGGAACCCAGTTGCCTTCTTACTCTGTAGATGGCTCCTGTGCCAATTTGAGTCCTAAAAAACACCTGATAAATAAGAAAATAATACTTTACATGAATTGGGAACTTACTGGGCTTAAGTGGCAATAGCTGACAGTAAGTGGCAATAGCTGACAGTAAGTGGCAATAGCTGACAGCAAAAGCTGGACACAGTCTTACTTGTGAAATGAAGGTGTCAGCCTCTAGAGATTTTTGAGATTTCTTCTTACTCTTTTGTTCCTGTTAATTTTGTTCTATTCTGTGGCACACATTTTTGCAGAATCCCATGCCTCAAACAATATAGGACACAGATAAGCAATCATTTCAATTATTTCTATTTTGCCCAAACTCATAGGAACTGAAAATCAATTTATAAAATTAAAATTAAGAAATGAGAAAAATTTATAAATAATTTATTAATAATTATTACAAAGAATAAAAGATGCCACATAATATAACATGTGATTATTGTTCATTAAAAAATGATCACAGAATCATCATCCTTCCTATAGCATTTCTGAAATATTGTCTACTCTGGCTGGAAAGGCAGGGAAAGATTTTAGACAAGAGAAAATTTGGAACAGGCATTTCAATCTGAGTTAGAATAAGAAAGTTAGAGTAGATGAAAAAGCTGATGGAGGAGGTCCAAATGGTTGTGCTTTACCTTATCAAAGATCAGCAAATATTCTTGTTTTTTTTCCACCCATTTTCCCCATTTATTAAATATGAGGATATGTGAAAGTTATTAGACCTCTGTGTATCAGTTTCATCATTTATAAAGGGTGATAATTATATATATCCTTCATAGAGTTTCTGTAATGATTAAGTGAGTTTATTCAAAGTGCTAAAAATAGTACATTTTACAGTGATAACATTCAATAAAACATTATTTTGAGTTTATTCAAAGTGCTAAAAATAGTACATTTACAGTGATAACATTCAATAAAACATTATTTTTAAACTTATTAACATCTTCTCATCGTTCATATTCAAGCACAAATGTCAGTTTTTAAAATTAGCACAATTAATTTAACTGGTTTTGGTTTTAGCATTTATTACCTTTGCTTTTAGATTTATTTTATGTATCTGACTTTAGAATAAAAAGAACTGAGTGTTCTGTTTGCTCAAAAATGTCTTCCCAACTTATTCACAGAGAGACATAAAATCCTTACAATGCCAATAAAGCCATATAAATGACCCTGCCATCTCCTACCTATCAATGACACTTCATGAACCCTCACCCCCACTTGCTCAATTTCCCTCCCTGCACTGCAGCACAAAGAGCCTTGTTGCAGGTTCTTGAAACTAACAGGTACAGTTGGAACACAGGTCATTTCCCTTGGATCCTCCTTCAGCCTACAAATGCCCAGATCTCCAAATTGCTTCTCCTTCAAGTCCACAGAAATGTATTTAAATGACACATTGTAGTGACGTCTATAATAGGCCATCTTATTTTAAAAATGCAATCTACAAAACTTCCTATCTCCTTTCCATGCTTTCTTTCTTTTTTTCATAGCATTTATCTCTGTCTAATATAGTATATGTCTAAGTAATTATTGTATCAGGTCTGACAATTAAGTTCTCAAACTTGACACCATGAACTTACGTTGACAGCACTGAATAAACAACTTGGTAAGGTTCAGAATCTTAGCATATCACTATCTCACAGTTGTGTTTATGAACATGGGTAGCATTGTCTTCTTGAGTGGTGTCCATTATTGTTGTGTGTCTGTATGCTGTCACAAGAATGTATGACTTTGAATTAGAGCAATGGACAACATTAAATTTCTTGTTAGACTTGGCAAGAGGGGACGTGAATGTAGGAATATACTAGACCAAGTTTATGGGGATAATGCCATGAAGAAAATAGTAGTATACAGATGGATTAAATGTTTCTATGGGGAAAGAAAAAGCATCACTGATGAACAGAGGTGAGGGAGGCCAAAGCATTGTAAAAGTTTGTCAAAGTGTGCATCAAAATTGTCAGTTGACTATGAGAAGCACAGCAGACCAAGTAAACATGGATAAAGTAACAAGAAAATATTAACTGAAAATCTTCGTATGAGAAAGATACGTGAAAGAAAATGATTTTAAAGGAGCTCAGTGATGAACAAAAGCAAAGAAGTGTTAAAGTTTGCTAAGACTTTTGGGAGAGGAAAGATTATGTATTGGGCCATATTATCACTGGTGAAGAATCATGGGTCTACCAACACAACCCAAAACAAATTTAAAAGTACACAATGGAATTTAGCCAATTCTACACTACCAAAAATATTCTGTCACTTCAAATTAAGAGTCTACATGATATTGCTAACCTTTTTTGATATAGGAGGGATTGTTCATTACAAATTTGTATCAACTGGACAAACAGTTAATCAAGTTTACTATTTGGAACTGCTGAAAAGGCTGCATGAAAAAGTTAGATGAAAATGATCTGAACTTTTCACCAGTACTCCAGTTCTTGCATCATAACAATGTACCAGCTCACATGACACTGTCTGTGAGAGCATTTATAGCCAGTAAACAAATAACTGTATTGGAACACCCTCCTAACTCACCTTGTCTGGCCCTGATAACATTTTTCTTTACCTAAAGATAAAGAAAACATTAAAAAGAAGACATTTTGATGACATTAAAGACATCAAGAGTAATACAATGATAGCGCTAATGGCCATTCCAGAAAAAGAGTTCCAAAATTTCTTTGAAGAGTGGACTAGGTGCTGGCATCAGTACACAGCTTCTAAATGGGAGTACTTTGAAGCTGAATGAAGTGATATTCAGCAATGAAGTACACTGCACTTTTTGCAGTAGTTCACAAATTCAATTGTCAGATCTCATATGTATTTTCAGTCTTCTTATTAGATTGCATGCCCTACAAAAGTAGAAAAATTTTCTGCTCACTGTACTCCCAGAACCTAAAAATTTCCCTGATATACAGTAAGTCTTTAATAAATATTTAGAGAATTATCTAAAATACTGCTGCAAGAGTGGGATATCTCATAGAATCTATGTGTCTCTCATGATCACCATGGATCTTAAATTGAATCTTCAAAACTACAAAAAATTGGGGTGTGTAGAATTAAGGAAGTAATTTATTATGGTGAAAGGAAGATGGATTAGGACATTAACATGTTCAGGATTCAAATCTTCATCTACATAAAATTATCTTAGAAATGAAACAGCAAATGTCAGAAAACTCTGTGGTGTACTAGTTGTGCATATTAACACTACCTGTATCCTTCAGTTATAGTTCCTCCTCATTGAGGTTTTAGGGTAACATAAAAAAAAAATGATGCACAAAATCTAATTATTTTTGCAAACCTCTCAACTTTGCAATAACAGGCTTTGCGAACAATGCATATCTGGTATCTACCTAAATTGAGTTCATATTTTCCCCCCTCAATTGACATTGTAAAATACATTCCTGTTTTATTATTCTCATTGCTATCTATCATCACTATAAAAATCTATAATTCATGAAAAGCAGGTGGAGAAGTGAAACTATAAATGTGCAATATATGCCAATGAGAAGATGGTTACCCTTAGAGCCTCATCTGGCTTTTGACTCACTCAGTTTTTAATGTTTGTGACATATAGCTCCCACCCATGCAATACTGAAAACAAACAAACAAACAAACAAACAAACATGTCTAGGATCTGTAGACATCTTAAAGAATATTTGGGGGCATATTCCTATATGAGACATCAACTGAGAAGACAAAAACTTTTCTCCCCCCATAAAAATACCAGATACACCTAAGGAAATGGAAAAAAATATACAATATGAAAAGAAAAAAATGACTATTATTACTGCATAGATATTATCAGTAGTGAAGGTTATTAGGAGACTATAACAGTCCTTAATCCTAGAGGATTAATAGAACAAAGTTTCATGTTGAATTTGTTCTGGCCAATAATCTCCTCAAGGAAAAACAATAATGGAAGAAATAAATAAGTAGTAATATAATATATGCTCTTTTTATAAATGTGAAGGCTCAACTTTTTTTTTATTACTTGGAATTCATTGAGGGTACAAAGAATTAGGTTATACATATTTTATTAACATTTTTAATATGTTAATTCCTACAAAGTTGCCTATAAATTAAACACATTTTTAATCAAAATCTAAAAAGTATATTTTAAAAATATTGAGAAGAATATTATAAAATTTATATCTAAAAGCAAAAGAATTATAATAGCTAAAACACTTCAAAATATAAACAATAATGCTAGAGGGGTCACATAATGCCTTAGTATTTACTATA
>NW_003852542.1:4384728-4386563 GCF_000181295.1 Otolemur garnettii | reverse complement strand
GAAATGATTGACCATCTACATATAAAGAAATAACCTTGACCTACATGTTATATCATGTAAAATTAAAAAGTATTAAAGTCATTTATATACTTACATATAAAATGGAATACTATTTTAAAATAATTTAGAAAAAGACCTGGAGAAAATATTTGCTATATTAGTTAGGTCATAAGTTCTTAGAACATAGATAGCTTGAGGCATTAAAAAATGAAACACAAACATTTATCAGAAATAAAAACTTTTACTCTGGGAAAGAAACTATTAAGAGAAAGTAACACTACTAAAAGTCACAAAAAATATCCTGCCAAAAATGGACAAAAAAATAATTAAAAGACTAGGATTGGGTAAGGACATTTACAAAATGAGGCTGGAGCATTTTAAAGTGCCAGAAATTAAGGAAGTTGTTAAAAATAAGGTGAAACAGGAACCAAATGAAAAATCTCCCAATACACAAATCTAGAATAATTTAAGAAAAAAATAAATAGTATTGGGTTATCCTCACTTGGAAGTTCTAAGGCCCCACCAAGGGCATGCAAGTACTTCTTCTGAGATACTAGAGAAAGTCACAGAACCCCAAAACAACAATGTAGATTGCTTCTTTTGGCAAGCTACATCTACTAATACAAGGGTCAATTTGCAGTGTTTTCAGTGTTTACTGACCCAATTATACAAGGTGTGGTTGAGCACCCACAAGCACTTCTTATTGCATCAGAGATTAAACTGGGCATGCCATTAGAATTTACACTGCTAAGAAGATCACAGGGCTGGAAAAAGAGAAGAAATTTCAAAGACCTTCATCATTCCTCCTCATGAAAGAGAAGCAGAGTCTTCTCACTCCCAGAACTCATCACTGCTGTACAGCCTAGAACTAAAAATTGAGAGAACCACCACACTAAGGATATCTATAGCAAAGGTATCCATCACATACAAAGATCACCAGCAAAGCACTCACAAGCAAAGCCAAAGTTCTCATACAACATATGCTACAAACATACCCACATGAGTGTGCATGGTGGGGGGAGAGGAAGAAATATCTAAACAAACAAAAATCCAAAATAAGCAGCAACACCTGAAAATCCTGGGAGGTGGAACAAGATGGTGGACAAGAAGGATCATTCAGGTGAGCTCTCCTAGTATGACTGGGGATAAAAAGAGAACCCAACCATACATTGCCTGGGGACCTTATACAGAGTTGTAGCTCAGGGAGCACACTGAGGAGGTGGTGAGCTGGATACAGCCTGTGATCCAGAATGGTGGAAATGTGATGCATCAGGCAAGTATTTGTGCCCTGCCTGGATTGGCCACCCCCTCCCCCCCATGGAGAGTAGAACCAGAGGAAACTTTCTGGAGTTTTGGTTGAGGAGGGAGCTGCACATTGAGTAAAAAGGTTGGAAGAGTGGGCAAACTGGAACAGTATACAACAACTAGATTTGAATACTGGTTTGAGTGGATTTGCCATTGATTTGGTGGGTGGTGAGACAGCCATATTGGGAAGGTCTTGGTGGCTGGAGGGCTGCCATTATGGGAAGGTTGTGAGAAGGTCTTAGCAGAGACCTCAAACACAGCTGTCTTAATTCTGCCTGATGGAAGCATAACTCCATTCTTGGGACAGTTTGAGGGACTCCCACACACCACAGGAACTGGTTTGGGGGGTACTGTGAGACCTGCCCCTGAAGGATTTTTTGAGCTTTAAGATCCCAAATCAGCAGGGTCTGAATGCTGAGGAAGCTATCAGGCCATCACCAAGGGCAACTAGGTTAGGAATAAGAACCATAGAGTTTGCTGGTTCTGTTCTCCTGCTACTAAAAATACCACAGTGCCACCTCGTGTCCCAG
>NW_003852542.1:4360340-4384665 GCF_000181295.1 Otolemur garnettii | reverse complement strand
CTTTCTTTTAATTTCTTTTCTCTTTTTTTTCTTTTTCTCTTCTCTTTTCTTCTTTTCTATATTGCTGAGGTTGCTGCAGTTTTTGGCTATCTGATCTTTCTCTGTTTTGTTTTGTTGTGTTGTGTTTTTGCTAATTTGTTTGCTTGGTTCTATTCTTAACTTCCATTTTTACTGTTATTAAGAGCAAACACTCCTGTATGTTTGGTCACAAGGAAGAGTTTGGGTATTCTCAGGCTAGTAAAGAGCTCCTGATTTCAATGAACCTCCCCAGTTGAGCCCTCAAAATCCTTAAATTATGGGTATGGCCTTAACACCATGTCAATAAATACCATTTCTTCTATCACTTTCATTCTCCTTTCCAGTCCTCATTCTCTCCTGTTCTTCAATGCTTTTCATTCATCCCCTTCCTTTTTTTTTTGTTTTCCTTTTCTTTTACTCTTTCCTTCATTTTTCTTCTTTCTCTCTTTTCCTGTTATTTCTCCCTGATTGCACTTTGCTCTTCTCTTCCTTTTTATCTAAGCTCTAGACAAGGTAATTTGAAGCAAAGGAAGAAGCAAGAAGGAAAAAGGATAAGGAGGTGAACAAGAAGAAACACATGAGGAGGAACCAACAGAAAACCTCAGAGAGCATGAAAAACCAAAACAGAGCAACTCCCCCAAGAGACCAGGATGCAACTACTATAGAAGATTCCATGTATAAAAAAATTAATGGATTTGACTGAAAAGGAATTTAAAATATGGAAGATAATAAAGATAATGGAAAAGAAAATGGAAAGATAGAACCAAAAGTCATACAAGAGATACATAGAATATAGAAAGGATATGGCAGGACTTAAGGAAATGAAGGAGACAATCATGGAATGTAAAGATGCAGTGAAAAGTATGAAAAATTGGATATATCATGGGAAAGAAAGAACCTCAGAGCTAGAGGATAAAGTTTTCTGGTTAAAAACAACCAAACCAAAACAAAACTCCTTTACTGGAAAGTGCCTATGGCCTTAAACAGGAATAAGAATGTGAGAATGTAAGACAGAAGATGTATTTGTTTTTTTTTTGACAAACATCAATGTTAGAGCCTTTCTGAATCCAGATGGTGGCTGCCAGAACATGGGAGCCCTTCTGGAGAGAAGAAATATCTGGACAAGGTCAGATAGGTAGATGGTGCTAGGGTTTGAAAAGGATAAGGGGAACTGACAAAAGCATGAGAAGCACTTGGGGGAAGGAAGGGTGAGCTAAACAGAGAAGAAAAGCTGTGAGATTTGCCATCTTCCAAACACCATAAGCATAAAGAGAGAAGAATTGGTTCAGGTGGATCAAGATGGCAGACCAGAAGGATCGTTCAGCTGACCCCAAGTAAGCTGAATTAGAAACTCACTCTGTGATGCCACTTTCACATTGATATCAAAGCCAGGAAAGAACACAACAAAAAAAGAAAACTACACACCAAAATCCCTTATGAATACAGATGAAAAAATCCTCAATAAAATATTAGCAAAGCGAATTCAACAACATATCAAAACAATTTTTAAAAAAATCTATGATGACCATGTGGGCTTTATGCAAGGGATGCAAGTACGATTCAGTACACATAAATCAATAAATGTGATTTACCACATAAAAAGATGCAAAAACAAAGATATAAATAAATAGAGAAAAAAAGCATTCAGCAAAATTCAGCACCCTTTAGTTATAAAACCTCCCACCAAAACTAGGCACAGAAAGAACATATCTCAAAATTATGAAAGCCATATATGACAAACCAACACCTACTATCATACTCAGCAGTAAAATGTTGAAAGAATCCCCCCTAAGAACGAGAACTAGGATGTCCACTGCCACCTCATTTATTCAACATTGTACTGAAGTCCTAGCCAGAGTAATCAGGCAAGAGAAAGAAATTCAGTGTATTCGCATCAGGAATGAGAAGATAAAACTACCACTTTTTGCAGATAATATGATCTTATATCTGGAAATTCCCAAAGATTCCACCACTAAGCGTACCTAGAAATTAATAAATATTTCAGCAAAGTCTTATGTTACAAAGTAAATTTACATGAATTAGTAGCATTTCTACATACACTGTCAAGCTGAGAGTCTAATCAAAGACTCAAGTCATTCACAATTTTGATGAAGAAAACAAAATTTCCAGAAATATATTTAACCATGGAGGTGAAAGATCTTTACAAAAAGAACTACAAAAAACTGCAGGTGATACAAATAAGTGGAAAAACATACCACGCTGATAAATTGGTAGAATCAACATTATTAAAATGCTATATTATCCAAAGTGGTCTACACATTCAATGCAATCCCTATCAAAATACCAACATCATATTTCACAGATCTGCAAAAAATAATTATGCACTTCATGAAGAATCAAAAGAGAGGCCAAATAGCCAAAGTAATTTTAAGCAAAAGGAACAAATTGGGAGGCATCATATTGCCAGTCTTCCAACTATTCTACAAGGATACAATAACCAAAACAGTATGGTACTGACACAAAAATTGGCACACAGATCAATGGAAGATAACAGAAAATCTATGTATAAAATCATATACAACCATCCACATATTACCAAATGATCTTGTACTTAGTCGACAACAATATATGTCAAGGAAAAGAATAAAAAGAAAAAAAAAGGCATTTCCATGAAAAAAAAAATAAATGAATGGTTCTAGGAAAATTGAATAGCACATGCAGAAAAATGAAACAGGATCTATATCTCTCACAACTCACAAAAATTAATTCAAGATGGATAAAGGACTTACAGAAAATGCATGAAGCTGTAAGAATTCGAGAAGAAAATATTAGAAAAACTCTTAGAGAAACTCTTCTAGATACTGGCTGAGGCATAGTTTATGAAGACCCCAGTAGCAATAACAGCAACAACAAAAAATTAAATAAATAGGACTTGATGGAATTAAAAGCTTTACCCAGCCTAGGAAATAATTAACAGAGCAAATGGACAATCTACAGAATGAGAACAAAATATTCTAAAGTTAAACATCCAATAAAGGACTAAAACCATAATCTGTGAAGAACTCAAGCAAATCAACAAGAAGAAATCAAACAACTCTATGAAAAAATGGGCGAATTTATCAACAGAAACTATCTTCGAAAGAAGATAGACAAATGGCTAGTAAGCATATGCGTGTCACTAATTATCAAGATAATGCAAATTAAAACCACAATAAGATAATCACCTTACCCCAATCAGAACGTCTTTTAATAAAAAGCCCCAAAACAATACATGCTGTTATGGACATAGAGAAAAAGAATGCTTATGCAGTGTTGGTGGGACTGCAAGTTAGTACAACCTTTATGGAAAACAGTATGGAGAGTCCCCATATACACACCTACCCTTTGATCCAGCTACCAGATACCTGCCCAAAGGAAAAGAAGTCATTTTATCAGAAAGACTCCTGCACACTAATGGTTATTATAGCACAAATCATAATTTCAAAGATGTGGACTCAACCTAAGTGCCCATCAATTCATGAGTAGATTAACAACATGTAGTATATGACTACCACAGAATACTACTCAGCCATGAAGGATGACTTAATAGCTTTTACAACAATTTAAAAAGGAAATGGAGACCATGATCCTAAGTGAAGTTTCTAAAGAATTTAAAAAAAAAATCATATGACTTACTATTGATTTGGAACTAAGTGATAGCACACATATGCACAGAAGGAAGTTAATCTGAAAGGAAATCAAGCAGGAAGTGGGGGATGGAGGGAATGGGTGAACATCTACCTAAGATATACAATGAACACTTTCTGGGTGGCAGGCACACTTTTATCCTTGACTCAAGCTTTACAACAGTAACCCATGTAACTAAAACATTTGTATTCCCATAATACGTTGAATTAAAAAAAATAAAAATTTATGTTCATGTGAAAACTACTTATATGTGAGTGTTTATAACAGTTTTATACATAGTGGTAAAAGTTATAGGAGCATAAATATTTTTTAATTGATAATGGATAAACAAATGTTATTGTCTCACATAAAGAACCACTACTCAGCAATAAAAGGAAGAAACTATTTAGCCACACATCAACATAGGTGAATCTTAAATGCATTGTGCTGAGTGCAATAAGACAAACTGAAAATGGTACATAATGTAGTGAAAAGATTGATTACAAAGGGGCAACACAAGATAATTTTGAGGCAGGATGATGGAATAGTTCTGTATCTTGATTGTAGCAGTGGTTATACAATTCTGCAGTTTTATCAAATATCACAGAACTATGTACAAAGAAGAGTGATATTTGTATTAAATATATTGAAAACTAAATAGAAAGGAAAATTAGGGTTTTGCAAGTCTTAGAAAAGTTCCCATTTGTTCTGCTCAAAAATGAGCATAGTTTAAAAATAGATGGATCTGGGCAATGCCTGTGGCTCAAAGGAGTAGGGTGTCTACCCCAAAGGAATAGGGTGCCAGCCCTGGGCCAAAAACTGCAAAAAAAAAAAAAGATGGATTTTAGTAGGAATAAATCAACATGTCTCTGAGCACCACATTTCTTTAGAATGTAACCCTAACCCTTTTCTTCTTTCTACATAGTGATAGACTATGTACATGTTGTAAATTCATAATGTTCCATATTTAATTAACATGCATCTTTACTTAAATATTCATCTCTTTTGAAGGTAGAAAATTAAAAAAATATTAAATTGAAAAAACAAATGGGAAGAAATTCTGTGAAAGCTCCATTTCAGTTTATTTACTATCCAATGCAAGTATAAGTATAGTCTTTACTTTGATGCTCCTGAATCTGTGCTCACCTTGAAACATATGTTTGAGTTCATGGTACTTTGCAATCATTTTTATCATTCTTATATTTTCTAATGCTATTTCTCCCTAATTTGATGGGAAAAATTTAAAGTCTTTCTCTTTCAGACAATTAATATTGATTGTCTCAATCCTACAAAATGTGGCACTGACAACTTCCCTGAATTTCAGTCCCTTTCCATATGCAAAACCTTGAAAATCCAATTAGAAGTAGAGATTATGCTACATTGATCTCAATTATAAGAGGTAAAGCTTTAATCAGAGTTTTAAATTAACCAGAAAATATGGCCTAGTGATCTCAGGAGTCATTCAGTTTATCAAGAAAGACAGAATTTAACTAATGATCTACCTATCTGTCATTTCTGGGAGATGATCAGGCTAGACATCAAGGACCTTAATTGGTTCCTGGATTCTTTACCTGGTTTTGGAGAATACCTCCCTTCCTACCAACTTCCCAGATTCTACAATTCTCACAGAAGCTCTGGATGCATCTAGGGTATATGGCAATTCCTCTAGTGGATATTGCCTCTGTGTCAGAACTAGTGAATCCACTTTTTTAGATGGGTTCCTATGCTCCTGAAATAAAGACTGCATTTCCCATCCTCCCTTGAAGCTAGTTATGATCATGAGACCAATTAAAGAAATCTTTATGTGACTGAGATTCCTCAGGGAACTGACCTAAGGAGAGTGTCAGGCCTGTCCTCTGCTTTGTCCTTCCTGATGATGGTTGAATTGAGAACATGACTAGAGTTTAAATAACTGGTACTATGGAGTAGAAAGTCCAGGCTAAGGATGACAGACCAGCAAAATTATACTATCATTGCCTTTTACGTGATATTCTCATATTCAACAAGGAATTTAACAAATTTTGTCCATAAACAGACAAATAGTAAATATTTTAGGCTTTTCAGGTCATATTGTCTTTGTGACACTATTCAACTCTGCCATGTGACACAAATGAATGGAAACAACTGTACAAATTTACTTGATTTACAGATACAGGCAGTTGTGCAAAATAAATTGTGGTGTCTGAGATAGAAAAAAGCTGGATTTTGACCCCAAAGAGGAATGTTATATAATCTGACCCGCCTTTGTACTTTTTAAAAATTTCAAAATACTAAGGGGATATCAATGTTTTAGGTTACATGGATCACTTTTGTAATGCTTGAGTTCTGGTGTGTCCATCACACCAGTAGTGTTCATTGTACCCATTAGGTAAGTTTTTGGCCTTCCTCTTCTGTCCCCTTCCCCCTGCTTAAGCTTTACTTTCCTCTATGCACATATCAGTACTTTGTAATGAGAGAGAAATTATTTTCTCTAAGACACTTTTTAAAAGTATTCTATTTTGTATAAATTAATCTTAACTGGCAATGTGAAAAACAGAATGACACATAAATATCCAAAATAATTGGAAACTAGTACTAAAACTTTTTCTCAACTATGTATTCTAGAACAAAAATTAGTGCTAAATAACTTAAATAAAATAATAAAAAAATAAAACCAATGCTTTTACTACACAATGTCGTGTTCAACTATTCAACTATATTCAAATCATGTTCAACTATGTGTACAAAAGAATATTGTTCAGCCATAAAAAGGAAATACATACATTCAACAATAAGGGTTAGCCTCAAAGACATTCTGGCTAAAAGAATTAGAGTTAAAGCATCACGTATTATTTGATTCTACTTATGTAAAATTCCACTTAGGTAAATCCATAGAAACAGAAAGATGGATGGTTGCCAGGATCTGAGGAAAGGGGTAATGGAAGTTACTCTTTTTCCTTGTGGAGCAGTGAAGGATGTGCTTTAGAACCAGAGAGGTGTCCGTTGCCTAAGAATGAGAATGTACAAAATACTACCAATTGTTCACTTCAAAAATGGTTGATTTTATGTGATGTGAATTTTTCCTTAATAAAAATAAATAAATAAAGGCAAAAATCTTAACTAATACAGGGCAGACATAAAGTTCATGTGTGATTTTAAATAGTTCAACATAGTAAATTGCACACAAACGTTATGTCCACCCCCTTCCTCTATCTTTACATTGTTCATGAAACATTGTGGTATTAGAGTTTGCTTAGTTCTGTTTAGTTAATTAATATCAAGAAGTTTTATGTTGCCATCCTTTAAACACGTTGCTTCCTGCTTCTGCAACATCCAACCTCCTGTTGGAACATATGTATTCTTTACTTTCCAGTTCAATCATGTCATTTCCTCTTATATGTCTGTTTAATAACTATAACCTAGTTTCATCAGGTAGTTATAGTGTTCCTCCTTGTAACCTTGTACTATCGTTATGTTTTCATGCGATGTTCTCATATTAAATACAGGACCCACAATAGTAAGGATGATAAATTTATAAGCATAGCGGTGGCATTTGCTGGATGATATTTGTTGAACTGGTGAATGAAGCCATGTACTCGCCCATTTACTTTTTTTGTCATTTTTTGGATAAGCACTCAACTACATAAAAGTGAATCTGGGTGTTAGCACCACTGTTACCATTAACTTGTTTGATGATCTTCTTGGAACCATTTAATTGCAAATGTAATTATATAATTCCTTAAGATGTACTTGGTAGAAAACTGGAGAGGTCAAATTTCCAAGCAAAGAAAGCTTTTCTAAAAAGAAACAAAATATTTTTCAAGCACAAATTAAATATTTTGCTTCCAATGATCTCTCGTGTAACCTTCCCCTGGCCTATCAGTCTCCAGCCTCAGCCCCAGGCGTTCTCTAGGTTCTACAGCACCTTCAGGATATACATAGTCTCCTCTCTTCTCCATCTGAGTCATGTTACCTAACCTAAGGTACCAGTTAGGAGGCTAGAATGGGAGCTGAGTTTTTGTCTTAAGTGATGTGTATGCTCTTTGTTTTCAAGCAAGAGTAAGAGAAGTGATGCATGACAATAATGCCCCAGAGGGTTCAGATGGATCTCATGGTTTAGGGGTGCATCAACTTGGGTCTTCCCATCCTGAGGCTCAGGCTTCTACTTCTAACCAATGATGGTTCTGACTTTGGCATAGCAGACTTGCCAAGTTAGATAATTCAACTTTCAGTGGTGTCCTACTGCCTTTATGATTCAGATCAAAGACTCATTTTTTTTTCTGGCTTATAATTACAGAAAACAAGGTTCTTCACTTGCTGCTTAGGAGTCCCTCCACACCTAGCCTCCTATCTGCAATGAGCCACCCTCAGCTTTTCATTGTCCTTCTCCACATCAGCCATTGCCTGCTGCAATATACTAACTTCTCTGAACCTTCCAGACACCTGTGGAATTACACCAGTACCCGACGAGGCATAGGCTACCTATAGTGAACTTACCATTAGTGACAGGGATCTCCTTGTCTCCTGGACAGTGATCCACCTCTAAAGTCCCATTTTAGGTCTGTTTTCTCAGATCCCCTCCTAACATCAACAGTTGGACTCAGTAATGAGGAAGTGCATATAAGATCCTCCTTGTGTGGTCTGAGGTACACCAGTGGAGGGCAATGAAGGAAAAATTGGGGGCAGAAGGAAGACTGCCCCCAGTTTGAATTGTGGTACAATTGCAACAGAGGCCATAATTTTTAATCTCTGCAGAACATGAAAGCTTAGAGATAGTCTGAATTTAGGTAAGAAAGGGAGCATGCATTTATACTTCTGTATAGGTAGGGACTGGGCCAAGAGATATGGAATAAACTTCCTTTGGTCATGAGAAGTCTCTGGGATAGGGCAGGGCTCAGCTTTGAGCTGCCAACAGGCAATGCTTGGGCAAACTAAAAAAATAGTATCTGGGTCCTGAAGGTGTACTTGGATGGTACACCAGAGTACCCCATTAAAGCAGTCATGAAAGAATCACAAGTCAAAGCTCAAAGAAACACTTCCACACCCAGATGATTGAACATATATTAACTAGTTTGACTTTATCTTTATATTTACTTTCCTCTCTTTTTCCTTTTGTTCCTTTTCCTTGAAATATTTTTTTAATCAGTTTTCTTTCTTTTTTTGCACTTTATTTTTCCTAGTACTGGTTTACCTCTTATATGACAACATCCTTCACTGGCTGTTTAAGTGAATTGACTCTCTCAGGACAACTGTGGATTTCCTCTGCACTAGTGTGAGTAGCTGTTTCACATGAAAACTGACTAGAGACCCAAGACTACTCGAGTAGAGCTTTTCCTAATGGCATTTTTACTTTGAAAAAGTGCTGAACAACAGGGATGTAATGTGAGCCACATATGCAATTTTAAATGCTCTACTGCCCATATAATATATTTATATGCCCATATATGTATATGTGCATAAATGTATATGAGGTCAGACAATTAAGTTCACAAATTCATTCTAGAAAAGGTGTTACATACTTCATTGGTGAACATCCCCATGTCTCCTTTGAAGTACTCCCCTTGAGAAGCTATACCCTGATGCCAGCACCTAGTCAACCCTTCAGATAACTTTCTGGGATGGATTTGCAAACTTAGTTGTCAGACCTCTATGACAATAGTTCTGATGGCCATTCCAGAAAAAAAGTTTCAAAATTGCTTTGAAGAGTAGATTGTGTTCCGGTGTCAGTGAATAACTTTCTGAAGGGAGTGCTTTGAAGGTGACTGTGATTGATAATCAGCAATAAGGTTTGTAGCACTTTTTCTAGGATGAATTTTCAAACTTAAGTGTCCAATCTCAGATACATATATGTGTATGTGTGTATACAAAATATTATTTCAACATATAATCAGTATATTAAATTATGAATAAGGTATTTTACATTATTTCCTACTAATTTTTCCAAAATCTAGTGTGTATTTTATACTCGCAATTCATACAGTGTCATTTCAAGTGCTCAAGAGTTATGCACAGCTTGTCATCACTGTATTGAACAGCAAGTTCTGGAGCTTAGGCAGGAAGAATACCAAATGAAGGTGGTTTATTAGTGGACCTCTCGAAATTTAGCTCTGTTTAAATAAATTTAAATTTATCTTAAAAAGAGTAAATTTTGCTTCAAAAAACATCTTTTATGATGGAGCATCTTCTTGTTGTAGGTATGGCTGTGAGTAGGAAAAGAATAAAGCTGTTTTTTCATGTGGATTTTTAATTTATCTTTCCTTTTCAGGTTCACTTCCCCTTGGTTCCTTGTCCACCTGCTGACTTAGCTGAAATCCTCTTGAGGTACTTATAATGTAATCTTTGGCATCATCAGAATACCTTTCTAATTTCTTTTCCTACTTCAAACCTTATCCTTCTTAAAACCAGTGATGCACACAGGAACAAAATCACTATTTGAACCTCTAAATAAGGCAAATTATTCTCATGATTAAAATGTTCTCATATCTTTTTATTGGTCTCATAACAGAATACAAATTCTGACCATGACCTACATGGTTCCCATCTAACAGTTTCATACAAAATAGGGTTAAAAGCTACATATTATAAACTGATTGATGACAGAAGATTTTAAACATTGAAAATAGCAATGAAAATAATGATGATTCAGTGATGACAATAATAATGATAATGGAAACAATTTACATTTATTGAATGCTGTTAGGTGACATACCAATAGACATTTAATTTATAAATTTTTTATTTTTAATATAATATTACCATATTTATACAAAAAAATCTCAGAAATAGCTGTGCTAAGTAACAATCCTGAAGTCAGAGAGCCACAAAGTACATAATAATCCTGATGTTTTGTTTTATTTCACAGGAATTGTTCAGTACCAAATAAATATAGTCACCCTCTGAGGCATTTCTGTCATATATCACTTCTCTCACTCTTGCTTGAAAACAAAGATCATACACACCCCTCAGAATAAAACTCCAGCTCCCCTCTGGCCTCCTGACTGGTACCTTAGATTAGGTAACATGATTCAGATGGAGAAGTTCTGGGCCTGTAAAGAGAGGAGACTATATCCTGCAGGTTCTGCAGAACCTTGAGAATGCCTGGGGCTGAGGCTCCAGGAGAGGGTCACATGAGAGATCGTTGATACTGGAACATTATCTCATGATATTGCATTCAGATATGACCCTGAGATTTCATGCTAAGGTGCTGCTAGCACAGTTCTCAAATGCCCAATCTCAATGAAGTGGCAATTTTGGACTGCTGTGACAGAGGATGGAGAAAGGGATCAAGAATCTCAGAGTAGTAGCATGCATGTGTGGCAATATGACACATGCCAGAAAGTGCACCAGCATGAGAGTACATGCAGGGCACTGCATTAACTGATATGGAGAGAATGCATTGCCTAGGGGCACCAGCATCACTAAGCTCAGTAGAGGGTGCTTTCTGTAAGCAGGGCTGATATTAGAAGATGCATTTCTTGTTAATGGCAATGGAATGAGAGGTTTCTAAAACAGAAGTCAGATGACCATACTAATCATCACTACAGAATCTCTGGCAATTATGATAATTACATTTTGAGGGAAGTCCAAGGTTGGCTCAAAGTGGCTATTGATTCCTCAATCCCCAAGCTGTCAAACTGACACCAACAAAAAGTGGGCTACCAAATATTGTATTCTTTTCAAGGGCAATTCTCTCCATTACCCATCTCACTTGTGGCACAAAGAATAGCAAACATTGTGAGTCCTCCCTATGAGATGGCTGAGATTCTTACAATGGGCATTGCTTCTCTACTACCAAGAAATCTTTGTTTAGCTCTTTAAGGATATAGTTTATATTATAAAACTAGTCAACTCTTCTCTTCTTTTCTAAATGAGTTTATTTGTTTTCTTTTTTAATTGTGGTTATTTGTCTTTCCCATCTGTTCTACACAGGGAAATGAACAATGCACATCACTCAAAGATTCTCGACTTGGAGAAGCACAGGTAATGATATTGTCTCTTTGAGACAATAAGGTGAGCCCTATGCACTGTGTGTTGTAGTTTTATCACATTAAATGACTTTATTTTTAGTGTATCTTATGGATATAAAAACATGTGACCTCGGAGCTACCAAGGCATGAAATACAGTGGATGACTGTTGTTGTCTTCTGCCTGGTATAGTTCTTCCTTTTCTTTAACAATGCCTTGATTTTTCTCTTGTGAAATAAATCATTGTCTCACTTTCCTTTTTTGTGTTTTGATTGGGCTGATTATAAACTCCCACACAGAATAGATGTGCTACAGCCCTGACTTCCATCCTGTGTAAGTGATATTGTGTGCATGTAGGTGACGCAAATGGACATATAGAATTCCAGTCAAGGACTGTTTTACCTGGAATCAGTAGGAAAATACTTTTTAGCCATTATTACTGAGAATCATCATTTGAGGGAAATCTGTGTAAGAATGAAGACAGTAAGGCAAAGTTATCGGGGAGGAAAATGCAGAAAGCTACTCTATGCCTAGGGCATACCTTGAACATTCAGACCTATAACTGCAGTTAGCTAAAAAGCAGAGCTAGCTAATATTCTACTTGGCTGAAGCTGTCCTGTGATGGATTATAATAGATTTCAGTCAAAGATTCTTGGCTACCATGTTACCTGTTCTTCATTTCTAATATCATAGAAGTCATATTTGCTTTTTAGTTATGAATATACACAGAGTATGGTTCTAATAGTATATCTTGGTTCACAGAGTTTTTAAAAAACTACATGTGCATTTATTTTACATTTTTAGAATCAACATTCTCCTTCTTTTGAATCTTTTGAATGCAGAAATGTAGATTCTTATTTTTTTTACGCTGTTCTCCCTCACTTCTTCCTTTATTGCTCTACTGTTCTTAGTCCAGTAACTAGAGGAAGACTTTCTTGAGTAAATAAGGTGGCTGTGTTCTTCCAGATGTCCTCTCTTTTCTTATGGTTGCTATGAGAATGCTACCTTAATTGGTAGCAATTTAAATAAGCAGTTTATCCAGTAACCTAAGGGAAATTAAGAGAGAGCCACATCCTTGGTAATGCCAGAAATAAGACTGTTTACATTCCCTCTATAGTTTTTCCTCTGTATTTATTTTTAAAAAGAAAAAGAAAAGAAGAAGAAGAAAAAAATGCACCAGAAGCCAAATCACTGCATCCAACTTTTAATGTGGCCCGTGTGCCATGTCAGGTATACATTTGATCAATGCAGAAAGATTCCCAGTGCTGCTAGCCCAACTCCACCTATTCAGTTGCCAGACACATTGATTAGTCTGTGCTTTTTTCATCCACAGTAGAAAGCCTTACCTCTGTTAGGGTTATGGCTTTGTTAATGTTGCTGAGCTGTCTTACATAGACACTTTCAAGTACTGCCATCTGACCTCACCATTTGCTGCCTGAGTCTTCATTCTTTCCCCTCCACTATAAAAGAATATGCCACCATGCGACTTATCCCTTAATTCCTTGTAATTTTATGTTCTATGTCCATGTGAACTCTTGGTGTCTTCTTTCAATAGCATCCTATTAGCATTATACTTAACAAGAAATGCTTTAAATGTGTTGTACATGGACTGTATCTTTCTCTAATTCCTAGCAAAGTTTCAGGACACCTTTTCCCCATTTATAAATTTTATTTTTCCATTTGGTAGATGAAGCCACTGGGTAAATATATTTTAAAGTTTATATTCATGTTGACTTCATACCTAGAAGTTCCAATTCACAAACAAAAAGTTATTAAGCACTGGAAAAGAATAAAACATTGTCTGAATTCATTGACATTTAATATTTTCAAATTATCTTTATCTTTTATTCAATTGACTGCCTTTATCTGATATTTAAATTGAATCTCTGACTTAGGCTTTAATCTTTAATTTTGTTGAAAATATGTTACTATTGTTACTTTTTCCAATTTCTTTCTGTTATGAAATTACGTTGTAATACTCATGTTAGAATAACTCCACTAAATATACTTTTTGTTAATATAATAAGCAATTTGCTCAACAGTCATCAATGCTTGCCTCTTATCTGTAAAACAAAAGCGTTATAGACATTGTGTTGACTTCTCTAACCCTTTCTACATTTTCTATATCAAATACAATACTTAAATGTTGCAAAATGTCATCCTTCTCTAATAATCAGAAAGAAAACAAATAGTCGATACAATGAAATTTCAAGTAAAAGTTTGGTGCTAAAAAATTCCACAGAATATATGCAACTTCCATTGGGTAAGCTGCTTACTTTCTCTATAATCTATCTCTAATGATCTTGATCCTGCACTTTTGAGAATGACAATATTTTATTTATTCTTTCATTCTTGAAACTGAAACCTGGCACAACATTCCCTTCTTATCAGTTTTCCATCAGCACACAACACTCATGTAAAGGGTCTTTTACTTTGTGAAGGCTTAAATTCTCCCACCTCCAATGTATTCACAAATCTATTCTTCTTCCTCATTTCACTATAATGCTCTGTCTTTAATTCCATTGTATCACTTATCACAGTGCAGACTTATTATTGATTTACTCATCTGTCTTTGCCTTAAGACTTGAATATAGGAAATAGGTCTTTTATCTGTTTGTCCATTCTAAATATTATATTCCCTATTAAAAGGTGTATGTTATATAAAGACCAAAAGGAAGGGCTCAAGTAATTTTATTGAATTTTCAACATATAAATAGGGTCTCTATTATATCCTAGACTATTGAACAGTATTGAACAATAGGCTTAGCTAAACTTAAAGAAAGAGTAGATGATCATGGTAAAGCTAGTGAGAGTACATGTAACGGATATTCCCAGGAACCAAAACAAATATACATCAATACCAGAACTGATAGCTCAATCAATATGGAAATATACACAGTGATTTTTTTTTTTTTTATGTGCTGGAGCAGTGTCCAGGGAAGCAACAATATTTCTAAAAACAAATAGAAATAATTTGTTTGTAATTACAAAGGATTGGAAATTATTAAAGAGAGACAAGTATAAGGTAATTAATTATTTTTTAACGTATATTTTTTCTCACTTCTGAAAAAATGAGGTAATATTATCTGAAAACAGCTGAGAAACAATGACACATTGGCCTATGTGCACCTCACCGTGCAGAGGTACTCATAAAACACAGTGATCAAGCACATGGACCATCTGGAAACTGTAAGGACACAGACAAGGTGAATAAGGGATCAACAGATTCATCAGAGACATGGCAGTAAAACAATGAAAGTAAGTCCCAACAAGAGCGCTGAGGGGTAGATAAGAAAGTGTCTTTCAAACAAACAAAAAGGCAAAAGGTAAGAGAGATAAGTTGATAATGCCCTAAAGTTTAGATTCACTGTCCTAGGTGCTGACTGATGAGGGTAGTATTTTAATCCACCTCTGTCTTCTATGATCTTTACTAAGTCAGTGGCCTCCTTTGCTCCTCTGTCTTTTGATGTGTAAAATGAAAATGTTTAATCAGATGGCAGCTGAACTTTAACTACATTATAATTTTCTCTGCTTGACTGATCCTTGGGGACCTGATTTTTATGGGCACCCTACCCTACTGCAATTCTTGGCACATAGCAAGAACTGAACAGGGGTTGTTAAGTGGGAAATAGCAAAATTGTTTTTGGTTTCATTCTCTAAGCTTCAAAGGTAATAACCATAAATTTACAAATATGGAAGGTATTCTTTGAATAGCTGGTGGTGGGCGATTTGGGCTGAAAATTTCTTAAACTGATAACCATGTTAAGATACTTATGTTTACTGTGCCAACATACTACAATTGGTAAAACAGATATCACTCTGTCTAGTAATATATGCTGGTTCAAAGGGTGTTGGATGATAATATTGTATCTTTTTAGGCTTGTCTATATGAGCTCAGGACCATTAGCAAAGAGGAAAAAAAAGATCTTCCTTGGGTTTTAAGCCTAGAAAGTTTTTTAATCTTATTAAAGAGCAAGGAATTAATTTTTTTTACTAAAGAGCCAAAACTTTGTTATTTATCCTTTTATGCTACTATTAATAAAATGACACCCTGAGTCCTACTCTGCAAGTGTTCTATAATTTTCTCAAGACTGTGTCAAGAGTGTTTTGCTTTGAAACATCCAAATCTTAGCTTAACCTCATGAACATCTTAAACCTCATTTACATTTTAACATTTGAATGTAATAATAAATATTAAGTACCATGCATAGTGCTAATACTGAGTAGGCGCTCAATATAAGACAACTATAATTACGAAGGAATATATAATTATCATCACCATTTTTCCCACAAGAGAAAGTGGAATCTCACAGAGATTAAGAGGTACACTTCATGTTGTTGGTGTTCTTTCACTTCCTCACTAATTCCATATTTGCATGTGCTATTTTATAAAAAATATTATACAATATTAGAAATGTCCTTTAAGTGTCTTGATGAAATTTATCAACAATTTTTATTGTGTCAATATCTTGTGAAAGGGAAATTTATATCACCCACAAATCCTAAATTAATAGTCACCTCTTCCATAACAGACCAGATGGTAAATTCCAGACTGAATTCCTTTGAAAGCCAAGTAAACAAATTCAAGCCCACCTTCATCCCACTTCTATCATTAAGGCCCTCTCTTCCTCGAAAATCAGAAAGAGGCATTTGGATAGCATCTCTGTTGATGAGGAAGAGGGGAATGACAGTGCGGCGTGTATTATGTGATTCTTCATAAGTTGTCTCCCTTGCTATTTTTCTCTCTTTTTCTAGTACATTCTATGGAGAACTAAAATATTAATCAAAAGAGCTGACTGAATAAACTTTTAATTCACAAGAAGACTTTGCGTTCCAATTCTTTGGTGCATAAGTGTGTATGTTTATTCAGGCCACTACCTGTCCTCCTCTGGAACACTTTTGGGGTCAGGAAAACTACTACCTCATTCATTTAAATTCTGTTCTGTTTGTTAGAATGTCCTCAAATTTATATAAATAGTGGTCTCCTTGCTACTTCTGGAAAGCCACACAAAGTAAATCACATTCCTTTTCTGTATGTGATAGATTGATATCTGGGGACTCATGGATTCTCTAAATCTCATCTTTCCTTTTAATTCAAACATTTCTCTGTCCACTTTCTTTCCTGAAGTCCTTATTCACCCTTTGTTTCACTCTAATATGGCTCTTTCCGTAATATCCCACTCTTTTTTCCTATAAACAAGAAATGTCTCCCCTATCCTTGCCTCATGAGTGCAGCACCTCATCTTAGGGACCACTCCCTATGTTGCTTATTAATTTCTGCCTTTCTAAAGTTATTATAGAAATAATTTACAAAATGTGTTCCATGCAACAGTATTCTCTCACATTAGAAGTAAAAGGAAAACAAGCACCTAAAACAAGGAACATTTATTTTCTACACATAATCCTACTACTCTCAATTATTCTATGATATAGGAATTATTATCCTAATTTTCAGAAGAGAAAAATTAGATGCAGAGACATTATGTAAATTTTCTAATGTACTACAATTAGTAAATATCATGACCCGAATTCAAATCAGAGGATATCTAGTCCAAATCTTAGGCACCTTCCTGCTAGACCACTCCACTGAAGTATCTGACTATTCTTTCTTTATGTAAGCATCAAATATACAAACAGTATGTGTCTCTAATAAAACGTGAGGCCAAAGCCTTTGCATATACAAATAATGGAATTCTGGGTCATCAAAGCATGACAGGTGAAATCAAAGATTCAAGTGAGATAGTTCATCCAACTTCTTCATAATTTATTTTCATTTCAGACTTTCCCCAAGGACTTGATTAACGATTATGTAAAGTAATTTGAAATCACATGGATGGAGACATATTTTTGGCCAAATTAGGTCCTCCAGGTTATCAGGTACTCCTGGATGGATGGTAAGCCTATTAGGGAGCTGTGTGGGCTTTTCAATTAGTTGCAAATTTCTTTGTTCTAGAAGGCAGTATCTAGTATATAAAACTCTAAAAGCACTCACATTTACAACTTATGAACAACATACCAATCATAATTGTAAGTAGTTAATGGAACTATTAAAAATCAGTGAAACTTTTAAAAGTACTTATTCTTAAATCTAATGAATAACCTATTAGCCCATAATTATAAATACTGATTATTCATCTTTTGCTTTTGCAAAAGCTTTTTATGCACATTTATAATATCAATTCTGTTAGAAAACTAAAACCCAGGGTGAGTGGCATGTCACAGTTCTAGAACTGATAACAGGGGAAGCACAGTCAGATTTCCCAACTCTGTGGACTTTCTCTACCTGACATTATGGAAAAGATAGGAGTTAGAGGGATGGGGGGAAAAAGGAGGGGTTTATTCTGTCATTTGGAAGAAATTAAATTGTTTTCTTATCTCTTATATGAATAGTCTATGATTATTCAGACTTGCTAATATTTGATTTATTAGGACAATACCTCAAATCATGTGATAGGAAATGTGTTTGAGATTTAAAGAGAGAAAAGAGCACAGTGATTTTGTTATATGAGCCAATTATGCTGAAAAGAGTGGTTTTACGCTGTCCTTTCTGCATGGGAGTTCATGCTTTTCCCTATGGTGATATTACTCCTCTATCTTTTTGGATAGTATTCGACCCCCAAATTGCTAGTTGATAGGGCTACCTTTAAATATGGGGTTGTTTGAAGTGAGAGTTTTGCCTAATGGGCAACATACTGGCTAAATCAAACAAAATAGTTCCTTTCTCTTCAAGTATTTAAATGCGAGTTGCTATATCAGGTATATATTGCCTTTATAATACTGCATAAAAACTGTTTTGTAAAATTTAACAATTTATTCGAGGGTAGAACCCCACACACTGACACTGGAATGCATTTAGTTAGGTTACCAACCCCCTTGTGGAGTGGCTAATTAGAATAATTTCTGCAGATACTAGGGATGGGGTTGGCCCTAGGGTGGTTAGGGTGGGTACATATGAGAGCCCAATAAGTGAAGTGGTTGAGGTGCTGACTTAATTAGCTGCTTGAGACGGGGAATCGCCCACCTATAACAAGGGCCCCCAAACAAGATACCATTTAAAAAAGACAATCTATATTGTAACAACTAACCCACAAATTTTACTGGCTTAAAATAATGAGCATTTAAGCTCTCCTGGGGTGAGGCTCTATAAAACCTGTTGAAGTCTATTCCATTTATGCCTCATTTGTTGAGGACCTGAAGGACATCAGGGGCACATTCTTCTCATGGGAACAGTAGAAACACAAAAGGATGGGTCCAGTGCTATATGGATGTTTGATGTCTCTCTTTACATCACATCTGCCATCATCCCTTTGGCTCAAAGTAGTCACATGGCCAAGCCCAAAGTCAAAGGGTAGAAATGTGCCCTCTGCCTCTAGTGGGAATAATTTAAATGTCACATGGCAAAGGTTGTAGATATAAGGAGGGCAAGAAATTGCTAACCCTAATTCAATCTAACACGAATGAAAAAGAGTGAGGAGGGATTGAAGAGAGATTGTATATAGTGTTGGTGATCACTTCCAAGGACAAGGGCAGGCGCAGGGAGATGCAGAAGTGCTATGGAGGGATCTCAGTCCTGTGAGGGGTTGACCAGGTAACACACTCCCCAGTCTCTGTTATCTTGTGTAACCTTCCAAACCCAGAGGCACTTCCATACTTCACACAATCATCTTTCTTGGGTATCCTAAGAAATAGGATCAAGCATTATGTTTTCATACTTCTAATTGCATCTATACTTATTGAAGAGCATGACTGACAAGCTCTCAGAATATTTGAACTTGTTTCCAGCCCCTCCTCTGAATGAGGATTATGATGGAAAAGAGAAAATAATTGCATTTCTTTTTTTTGGGGGGGGGGCCTGGGTTTGAACCCACCACCTCCAGCATATGGAGCCAGCATCTTACTCCTTTGAGCCACAGGTGCCGCCCAATAATTGCATTTCTTAGCTACATTTTTGGATCCCTTCCTTTGTAATGCCTCTTCGTTTCTATCTGTCCTTCCTATCAATCAACTCTGTCAGTTTGCCCACTTCTCCTTCCTCTCAATGTCTGCTCCTTTTCTTTGTAATGTCTCTATATTTTTCTAAGCCTTTGTCCCTTCATTCACATTATTGTATCTCACTTCCTACTATTTTCTTCAATCTCACTGATTCGATCCTACCTTTCCTCCTTTCTCCTTCCCAAAGGGTCCTCTAAAAGATAAGACAATGAAAGGAAGTCATTATGTTTATTTTTGATATTACCCTTTCACTATAAATTCTTAAAACAATTTTTTTATGAAGGGCGGTTCCTTGTTCCCCCCAAATATGGATGGACTATCCAGTCCCTGCCCAACTCAGACCTCTCGTCATCAAGAGAAATGAATGTCCTTGCAGTTGCTGCCTAACCAGATTGCAGTTCTGTCATTCTGTCAGCTACAGCTAGTGGAGGGAACATTTTAAATCACAGCAAACTTTGACGTATAAGGCTGGGGAGAAAGTATCAAAACAATCCTAATTTCCCAGGTGGCATCACAGAAAAGAAAGGATCAAACAAAAGTGATTATGACCTGAATTGGTCTTTAGGGCTAGATTACAGAGAATCACCATAGCTTCAGAAAACGTTAGCCTTCACCACCCCATGTATTTTCCAGGGAGAGAATGTCTTCCAGTTACTGGCTGTCCTTGCAGAAGAGCAAGCTTTTATTATTCCCTTGTACCAGGGACCTTTCATATTCAAACTCACAGGCAACCTACAGCTTTTTTTGCTACAACAGAGTCCTGTAATTACTGTTATTAATCTTAAAATCATGGGCTCTAATTTCAAAGGTTTTTTGTAACCTAAAAGTCTTTCAGAATATAATGGTGCAAAAGATAAATCACCCTTTCCAAGTGGCGTCTTTCCTTGGTAAATGCCAGCCGTAAGAAGGATATAAACATATTCCCCAAACAGGTATCATAAACTGGGAAATGACACAGTGTCAACCATAAACATGTCTTTGCCACAGTCTTACTTAAAAATGTTCTCATTCACAAACTTGAGAGAAGCTTCTTAAATGGTATTTCAAAAAGAAAATCCATGAGCCTGCAGAAAGTCTAGTGTGCCTGGAAAGTTTGAGCCTTGTCTGCTGCATTTCCCAGTGGCATCTCCTCCCCTCTTTTGTCCTTCCTTTTCTCTCCAGTCACTGTTCAGTCACTGGCATGAGACAAGCACCCCTCAGTACCAATCAACACAGTGTGTGTCTTCTCTACAGAAAACAAACCTCTTTGCCTAAAGTACGCTGTGTCCTGTCTGCCTGACTGCTCTGCTCTATGTAAAGGCATCACAGTAGTTTACGTGTGTGTGTGGTGTGTGTGTGCACATGAGAGAGAGAGAGGAGACAGGGCAGTCCAGAGGGGAGAGACATTAAGCTAGTGTCAACTACTAATGTCACCTAATAAATTAACTTATTTAATTAATGGTATCAAAGATCAGGATTTCTAAAGGAATAGAACAAGTAGCACACATATTCATGTGGGAAAGACAAGGAAAGAAATCTGAGGTCCTGAGATGGACAGAGGAGAACTGGGACTCCGTGGGGGATGCACACCACACCCAGCGACCTGCTCACTTCTTTTCTCTCATCTCTGGCTCCTTGGCCCATCAGCTTGCTTGCCTCGTCTGTCCTATGATGTGACTTCATCTGTCTACCTTAGCTGACTGTCTCAAATGTGATTTCTTGCTGGCACCACTCCATTCCAAATTGAGCACATTATTTTTCAGAGGGTTCTTCTTTTTATATTTCGAGTATGACCTTTCTTCAACACTTTTCCACAACAGTCGTCAGCTGTCACCTATGGCTAACAGTTGCTCTTACTGTGTTCACATCTTGATTAGACAATTAATGATGAAAAGGCAGTCAGACGTTGCCATTGTAAATGAAAAAGCAGAGCTTTCAGGATGTTCAAAGTAAATACGCTGTGCACTTCTTGGCTTTGCTACACTGCCTACCTCCTAACACGTACTGAGAAATGATAAAAATGCAATTTGGTGGTGGTGAGAAAGGGAGGAAGCTGGGAAATCAGTTAAGGGCATCTGTTTTGAAATCATGTGGCCATGCTGAGATCTTAAAATTTCTATGCAAAATAATTGAGAAAGAAGATTCATGAGTTATTAATATTTATAAAGATGAAAATCACTGCTTAGTTTTTGTATGAGTGTTAATTTAAAAATAATAAAGATACCATTTGCTGGAGCAAATACAAACAGTAGCACCAATATAAGATACAATCTTGGAGCACCCACCACTGGAAGGGGAAAGAAAGAAATGTGGAGTGCAAAGGAGAGAATGTGCCATGAATCAGGAAAACAGATGTGTCATAATGTGACAACACATGGTAGCTAATTACTCAACGCTAACGTCTAACGGTGGTCTATTTCAGTGGATAATAGATTGATGGCTAGTAAAAAAATGAAATGATTATGGTATTTGATTGGGGAATTCTTTTCTCATAGAATTCATAGAAACAAAATGTGATAAACAGTTTCTCAGATGGAGGAAGCTTAATGATATTGTGGAGTCATTTTGTTTGTACCCTAGATAATAAGTGTGAGATTTAGTATGGATTTGACTGATTTCCTTTTCCATCTGCAACAAATCTTAGGTAACTAGATATGTTGATTTTAGCCTTTTCATTTATATTGTAATTCAGGTTAATATTAAAATTCTCACTTATAATCTCATACATTGAATTTATCTACCTCATTTCAATTCATTTTGTCTTCTTAGCATTTTCTGCACTCAGATTTGAGACTATTTTTAACTCCCTAGTTGAGAGTAACAGAATTTTTTCTGTGTATATTAGTTCTCGTGGACAATGGCATCTTTTCCCAATGATATCAATTTAACTTCTCCTTTCCTTTCTGGTAAAAATTTCATCTGAATTGGCCAAGGACTTAAATGATAATATTTTTTCAAAATTTGTCTTATTTTCTTTTTACTTCCCCCAAAGAGTGAGAATTGTATGGTAAATAAAGCACAGAGTTTGACATCTGTGAATAATACTTAGTTCTGCTATTCACTATATGTGTGATCTTGCATATTTCAACTTCATTTATTTGTTTGTTTTTTTGTTACTCATCTATAAAAGAGATGTTATACTTTTCTTTTTAATATAACAATCTGTCTCAAAAAATGTGAAAAGTCCATTACAAACTATTAAAGTTATAATGGATACCTATTCTATTTAAATTTACATATATATGCAATTAATATTATTGACTCTTAGGCCATTTGTAGATTTTATATTTTATTACCATTATTAGGAGCACCAATGTCAACATGTTGTATATGATAAAATCCATTGTTTTCCAGCAATTACCCATGTAATGGGATGAATGATTGATAAGGTCATAGATCATCAGGATCTTAGCAACATGAGACCATGTACAGACTAAAAACTCAGCTTTTTAGGTGAGGACAAAAATAAATCCGCTGAAGTCAAAAAGTTCCCAAATCTAATTGTTATAGGCTGAATTATGTCTCTGTCAAATTCTCAAATTTGTATGTTGAAATCCTCACCCCCAGTATCTCAGAATATAATTGTATTTGGAGATAGGCTCTTTAAAGAGGCAATTATGTTAAAATGAAGATCTCTTATAATACAGTAGTAACTAATGCATTATAACTTTGTCCTTATAAGAAGAGGAAATCAGAGCTGCATGTGGTGGTTCATGTATGTAATCTAGTATTTTGGGAAGCTGAGGTGAGATTACTTGAGACCAAGAGTTTGAGACAAGCCTGAGCAGCATAGTGAGATCCTCATCTCTACAAAAATTTGAAAAATTAGCCAAGCATGGTGGGAGGATTAAGCTTGATAGAGCTTAATAGTTTAAAGTTGCAGTAAGCTATGATGATGCCTGCACAATAGCCCTGGCAACAGAGTAAGACTGTGTCTCTCAAAATGAAAAAAGAAGAAAGCCAAAGGAAGAAGAAATTGGGACAGTGTGAAGACCACATGAAAACATAGGAATAAGATAGGCTCTTAACAATCCAAGCAGGAAGTCCTGAGAAGAAACCAACCCTGGTGACATCTTCGGTTCAAACTTCTAACATCCAAATTGTGAGAAAATACATTTCTATTGCTTAACCCATCCAGTCTGTGATCCTTGGTTATGCTAGAACTAATAAACTAATACAGTAAGCAGATGCAGACTAAATCTCAGGTATCCTTGATCCTTTTTCCAACACATTACAATGCTTCCCAATTTTATTTTTGAAAAGATTCTCTAACTAGAGAAATAGTTACCTAAATGACAAAACAGGAAAGCAATTAATGATGACACAGTGAAGAAAATATCCTGAAGGAATTAATTATTTTAGGATGAAATCAAGTCAGAGGCGACAGTATATCCATTGTAGATTAATAAATACAAACAGGCATGGTTGACTTAGGTCATGGAACTTCACTAGCAAAAAGAAAATATTCTTTGAATTCTGGATTATTTGAGTAGAAATGGGTCTCAAACACAGCACAAACCTTACAGAGGTTTAACAAAGCATTCATAGAAATACAAGTACAGAGATAAGTTTACATGTTATATATTATAGAAACAAATGTGGTAGGAACATGAATTTTATATTAGTTATCAGGGGTAGAGGTGAAGCCCGCTACAGGCAAGGATGCTTTGGGGGGATGATGGTCATATTATAGAATCTCTTCTCATTTCACTATCTTGAACCATTTTTTCTTCTTTTACACCCCAGTGGCTGAGTCTTAGGCTGT
>NW_003852542.1:4345292-4358608 GCF_000181295.1 Otolemur garnettii | reverse complement strand
CTAGCCACACTTTAATGTTTTTAATTACTGAAAACACTAGTTTCTGTGAACAATTGGCTACAGTTATCCATTGACCCTACCATCCTTTGACCTCCCTGTGGGACCCCAGGGAATTATATGAATGGTAGACCCAGAATGCTGGCTGTGTTTCATAGAAAACTGGGTTAATATTGCAGCTCTACACCTTCCCTGAGCATGCGATCTTGAGTATATTATTTAACTGCATCGTCCCCCAGTGTGCTGGGGTCCAAAGCAAACTCAGAGTACCACGGGATCTCTTTATATTCCAGGAGAAGTGCAATGAAACTCAACATCTGTCAGAATCTGGGCAATTACTGGCTTAAGTTAGTTCACATTAGACCATAATCTTTTCCTTTCTATAATGTGCCTTTTCTGAAGCCATGTGTGATACAAATTAATGACAAATGAAAACAAGCAAAAAAATAGGAAGATGAATAAAAAACAGGAAATGAGATTGGTATATCTCATCTGTTTCCAAAATTTTTGAGACATTGGAAAGTGCCCAGAAGGCATATACGTCGCATCTCATTAGCACCTGATTTTCACAGTTTAAGAAACTAAAATCACTATGTAATTTTCCTTTTAATTTATGTGTATTTTTTTCAACAGCTGTTAAATTATTAGAATATAAACACTTAAGTTGTTTGGACCTATAACTATTTAATGAATAAAACTATCAGGCATTTATTTTGGCCTAGCAGCCATGAAAAAAATGAATAAATTACTAAGAGAACTGTGATAAGGATGCTTGGAAATGTATGACTTCAAATCTCAGTTTTCTTGCCTACAAGAGGAAACAGTGGCAATACTATAGATTATCATGAGATTTAAGTTAAAAACTTTTCTATAGTGTTTGAAATATACAGGTATACTTCATTTGATTATGTTTCATATTATCACATTTCCACTATTGCATTTCTTACAAATTGAAGGTTTGAGCAAGTCTATTAGTGCCATTTTTGACAGTGTATACTCTGTGTCTCCATGTCACATCTTAGTAATTCCTATAGAATTTCAAACTTTTTCTGTTATTATTATATCTGTTATGATGATTTGTGATCAGTGATCTCTGATGTTAAATACTCTGGTAATCTTTTGGGGCACAGTATGAATAATGCCCATATAAGATGGTGAATTTAATTGATGAAAGTTGTGTATGTTCTGACTGAGCCAATGATCAGCTGTTCTCAAGACTCTCTCTCCCTTTCTTCAACTATCTGTATTCCCTGAACAAAACAATGTTGAAATTAGGCAATTTAGTAACCCTGTAATACCCTTTGAGTGTTCAAACAAAAGGAAAATTTACATGTCTCTTGCTTTAAATCAAAAGCTAGAAGTGATTTAGCTGAGTGAGGAATGTCCATTGAAAGCTGAGGTGGACATCTTGCACCAAGTGGTTAGCCAATCTGTAAATGCACAGAACAAGTTCTTGAAGTGGTCTGGATAGATGAAATCATCTACAACACTTAAGCCTAAATCTAATCCAGAGCAATGGTCTAACTTACTTAAATTTTGTGAAGGTGGAGAGAGGTGAGGATGCCGCAGAAAAAAAAAACCTGAAGCCAACAGATGTTGGTACATGAGCTTTAAAGAAAGAGATTGTTTCCGTAACATAGCTTTGCGAGGGAAAGCAGCAAGTACTATGTGGAAGATGCAGCAAGTTATCCAGAAGATCTAGCTGAGATCATTTATTAAGGTGACACCATTAAATAGCATAATGAAGCAGCCTTATATTAGGAGAAGAAGCTATCTAGGACTTTGAAAAACAGAGCTAGAGAGAAGTCAATACCTGACCTCAAAGTTTCAAAGGACTGGTTGACTCTCTTTTTAGGGTCTAATGAAAATGGAAACTTTAAATTGAAGCCAATGTTCATTTATCATTCAAGAATCCTAGAGCCCTTAAGAATTATTACTAATCTACTCTTTCCATGCTCTAAGAATGAATGACAAAGCATGAATGATAGCACATGTTTACAGCATGGTTTACTAAGTATTTTAAGCATACTGTTGAAAATTTCTAACCAGGAAAACAGATTCCTATCAAAATATTGCTGGACTTATGATGCACCTAATCACCAGAGAGCTCTGGCGGAGGTGTTACAGGGAGATCTATGTTGTTTTCATGCCTGGTAACACAACATCCATTCTGCGGCTCATGGATCAAGGAGTAATTTTGACTTTAAAGTCTTATCAAATAAGAATAAAATTTCTTATTGAAGAGGAAGATTTTTGTAGTTCTATAGATGCCATAGATCTGATAGATCTGTGCAAAATAAATTAGAAATATTCTGGAAAGAATTCCCCATTTTCGATAACATTAAAAACATTAGTGACTCCAGGAAAGAGGTCAAAGTATCACCATTAAAAGAAGTTTGGAAGAAATTTGTTACAATTCTCACAGATTACTTTAAGGTGTTCAAGACTTGAATGAAGGAAGTAACTTCAGATGTGGTAGAAATGGCAAGAAAACTAGAATTAGAAGTGGGTCATGAAGATGTGACTAAACTGCTACAATCTCATGATAAAACTTGAACAGATAAGCAGGTTCTTCTTATAGATGAGCAAAGAAAGTAGATTCTTGAGATAGAATCTGCTCTTGTTGAAAAGGCTATGAAGATCGTTGAAATGACAACAAAGGATTTAGAATATTGCACACTAAGTTGATAAAACAGCAGCAGGGTTTGAGAGAATTCACTCCAGTTTTAAAAGGAGTTCTACTGTGGGTGAAGTGCTGTCAAATAACATCACATGGTACAGAGGAATCCTTCCTGAAAGGAAGAGTCAATCATTTCAGCAAATATCATTGTCTCATTTTAAGAAACTGCTACAGCCGCCCAGACCTTCAGCAACCACCACCCTGATTAGTCAGCAGCCAACAACACCCAGACAAGACCCTCCCCCAGCAAAAAGATTATGACTCACTGTAGACTCAGATGATTGTGAGCATTTTTCAGCAATAAAATATTTTAAAATAAGACATGAACAGGTTTTTTCATACATAATACTACCACACACTTAATAGACTACAGTGTAGTGCAAACATAACATTTATATGCACTGGGAAACAAAAAAATTCATGCAACTCTCTTTATTGCTACATTTGTTTTATTGTTTCTATCTGGAATCATACCCACATATCTCTGAGTACATATGCCTATACTAAGAACTCAAAAAATAAAAAATATCCTGTTTGTGTTTATTATTTTTGGTGCAAAAGGTTTTTAGAGTAATTTAGTTCATTTATATTATTCCATACATGTTTGTCTTAAGTCCTCAGGAGGATTTTTGGTGTACAGCCATTATATTAACAAATTACCAACAGAACCAAGGCTAACCATGGGATCTCCACTTCCTAACTCTAACTGCCTAAAACCACAACTAAGCAAATAAATATTAATTTTAATGAATAATACTTTCTACCAGAACTTGGAATTCAATAAGTAGAAGTAAACCATAAGAAACTAAAGTAGCCATGTATATTTACCTTAAAAATAAAATCAGAGACATGGCAGCCAACACCTGTAATCCCAGCATATTGAGAAGCCAAAGTGGTTGTAGCTAGGCATTTGAGACCAGCCTAGAAAACATGCTTAGACCCATCTACACTGATTTTTTTTTTTTAATTAGCCAGGCATGGTGGTGAGTACCTGGAGTCCTAACTACTTGGGGGACTGAGACAGGAGGACTGCTTGAGCCTGGGAGTTCAAGACTATAGTGAGCTATGATCAAACTACTCTGCTGCACTGAGGACAAGAGAATAAGAGCTTATAAAAAATAAAAAAGGAAAACAGAAAGGAAGGAAGGGAGAAAGAGAGGGAGGGGGCAAGGAATGGAGGGAATGAAGAAGGAAGAAAGGAGGAAGGAGGGAAGAAAAGAAGGAGGGAGAGGGAAGGGTGTGAGGGAGGGAAAGGAAGAAAGAGAAAATCACATCTCACATGTCATTTTTGATAGCTTAAGCACAATTCACATTAAACTCAATTATAATATGTATTATACCTAACCATGAAAAATGAGTATATAGAATAGGAACAAGTGAGTTATTTAAGTCTTCACTAAGAAAAAATTATAACCAGCAGACAATATGAGAAAAAAATATGCCATGTTTGGAAAACATTCTACAGTACAGATTGAACAAAGTGTTTTCCCCTTAATTTTTACTTACGTAAAATTGCAATTCCTTGGATCCCAATTGTTCTGTAAGCTTTCCTAAGGTAGTTTCATTCTAACATAGTCTCTTTTTTTATCTCTTCCTCCATTTGTCTTAAAAAATACATTTGAGTCTGAGGACATGGTAGTGAATGAGAAACAACAAAACTTTTAACTTTAAGAAACACAGTTTGAAAAAGTTAATCTCATCAATATACAAAAATCTAAGGCTACCACAAAGGTAAACTTTGGAGGCGATTCTCTCATTTTATTCAATCACTTTTGTTATACCACATTCAAGAGCTTGAAATATTCCAGAAATGACAAACAGCTTAGAGAGCTTAGATTGTATAAATGAAGCTGCCAAAGAGGAAGGAAAAGAACAAAAGGCCAGCTAAGCAATGGATCTCCATGGTCATAAAGTAGTATCACAGACAGGGGAAACTAAGAAGGGGAAGTAAGGAAGGGGCGAGGAAGAACAACTCACCTATCAGGCACAAGGGATAGTACTCTGATGACCAGCACACTAAAAACACACTGCAGTGTTATACAATTGATCCCTGTAACCAAAACACTTGTACTCCCTTAATATTTTGAAATAAACATAAATAATAATAAAAAAAGCACATACACACACACACACACACACACACACACAAACCAGGTTAAGAAGGGTTTGTATGTTTGCTTTGGTGTTTGGATTTGATCTTGTGGATTATAAAGAGCCACTGAGAGAGATTAGAGTGAGGGAAATGATATGATCAAAATTCAGCGTTAGACATATCATTTGGGTGAGGTATACAAAGGAGATGAGGGAGAGTGTGGATATTGGAAGCAAAGTGACTGTAGACCAGGTGGCAATAAAGGAGGGACACATAGTGAGCCTTTTTAGTTCATAGGCCATGGGAGGGCACAGCTGGGTGTGCAATTCTCCACCTCCTGCCTCCCAGCTACATTTAAGGAAGCAAGTCTCACACCATAAATTTACTCTGAAAGGTAAGTGGGTAAAGGGAATAGACAGGACTATCTACAGATGAGTTTATGGTCTTCTGCTATAACAACATTATTATTACCACTAAAAGCCACAGTCTCTGCCTGACAATCGAAACCAAATCCTGTGTAGTAATTACACACCACCCTTGTTCTGAAGTTAAATTATTTCCCTTCTTCTTACCCAGTACAGGGTCAGAGACAGGTGATAAATGGGTTCTTTCTTGCTTATCTTCCCTACTCCCCTTCCCTTCCCTATATGTCTAAGAAACTTTCTGATCCTTCCAGAGTAGGGTCAAAATCCAAGTAGAATATATTTTGTAATTGCGGGAAGTACATTAGAAATGATCCACAAAGTCATTATATTAAGAAATGAACAATGTATTAGGATAATGAAAAACTTGATTTGGGGTAGAGAAAGGAGAAGAGTTCAGAGAAAAAAATAAAACCAAGGGAAGATTTTCATCACTATTTCATGAAGAGACAAAGAATGACCAGATTTGTGTGTCTCATGCTTTTTCCAGCCCCAACCCTTCTTGTAAATACTTTATCCATATGGTCTAATTCTAGCTTAAATAATTTAAAAAATGACAAAATAGCTGTGCTGAGTAGCCAATCATGAAGGTAGCATTCATGATTGAAAATGTTTTTTGGATTGAAAAACATATTTCCATGCCACTCAAATAATGTTTCCATGAGGGAATTAACATGATGATTTTCTCATTTCTGTAATTCCTTCCAGTACCCCACCAATTTTCTAAGCAACTCAAACTTAGTAACACCATTAAACCAAACCTTGCATGGAGGGTCTGCTTCAAGGTGTGAACTGTATAGTTTGGCGCTTTCTACCTCTTTCCTCTCAACATTTTTCTAGCTTCATAGCGACCATAAACCTTTTTCTCTCAGACCACAGTTCCCTTTGTGCCCTCTTGTCAAAACTTATCTGCGTCCCTATTCTTCAGCTAGTTTTGTTTTGATGTCACTGAAACATTTAGTCATGTAGCTGATATTGGCTTAATGTATTACTTATTAGTCATAGCTCAGATATCATATTACTACATTAATAGGAACCAACCATTCCTTAACCCACAGCTAAAATAAAAATAATAAGTCAGGAACCCTAGAAGGTAGATATTAGAAATATGTTGTGTCAGGGGGCTCATCATCTCTGTTCCTACTTAGGTCAAGTCTGTAAAACAGGCCTGGTGCTGTGGCTCACACTTGTAATCCTAGCACTCTCAGAGGCTGAGGCGGATGGATCACCTGAGCTCAGAAGTTCAAGACCAGCCTGAGCCAGAGTGAGACTCCATCTCTAAAATTCTCTGGGTGTTGTGGTGGGTACCTATAGTCCCAGCTACTAGAGAAGCAGAGGCAAGAGAATCACTCAAGTCTAAGAGTTTGAGGTTGCTATGAGCTAGTTCACCAAGATACTCTTCTGAGAGTGACAAAGTGAAACTCTCTGTCAAAAAAAAAAAAAAAAAAAAAAAAAAAAAAAAAGAAAAAAGAAAGAAAGAAAGAAAGAGAAAAACAAAAATGCATTTTCCTGAACTGTAGGTAAGGGAAAGATTTTTATATTTTTCAAATATAATTTTGAAGTTGTTCTTCACAGTAGTATCTTCTTGTATTTCTTTAACCTTTCACTTTTAAAACAAGTATCTTGTATAAGCCTCATACTATGTAGCTTATAGGTGTGTTTAAACAAAAAAACCCCTCGAACCCTAGGAATTTACAATTCAATAGGAAAAAAAGCAAACCTATCAGCCCAATACAGGTTGGTACACAGGATTTTGAGATTAAAAGCCTCATGTTCCCTGTCTGAACAGAATTTTCGAAACAAGGTTGTTCAGTTCCATAGATTTATGACATAGAATGAATAGGGAACAAATAGTTTTCCTCGGTCCACAGGTTCTATTCACATTGAAAGAAAAAAGTCTATTCAATTATTCCTTTTCTGTCAGATTGTCAATTTTTACACTGTTGGGTTGATTCAGTTCAATGTTTGAAAACTACAAAAGTATTTGAATGAAAGGGGCCAACCACACAGATTATTGTAAGTGATTTAAATGCCAGAGGGTTTCCTGCACTTTCTGTGTTGCTTTTTCATATAAGCCTAAATTAGAACCTCAGTGAATATTGCTCAGCATTCTCCAACAATATGTTTCCTATTAACCTTGACTTTCTTATTAGTTTTCAGATAGACTCTGTCACTATGCTTTTCGTGAATGCATCCCGAGAGACTAATATCTACCCTGTTATTTTTGCAGATATGCTTGAAATGTTCACCACAATCTCTGGAAGTGCAGCCTCTTTAATAATAATAACAATAATAACAACAATAATAATACTAAAGCTGTCTTCCCTAGGCCTTCTCTTTAATCAGCTCCATACCACAGACTCTGTCAAAAGCCTTTGTCTCCTAACTGCTCTTACTCTTCAGTATCTTCCAAATCAACATCAGTGGTTTGTTACTGGTCACCTTGAAGACAGCAGGCAAAGGGCTCTATTAAATAAAAGTGTATGGGGGAGTGCTTTCTGAATTTCTTTCTTTTGAAACAGAGTCTCATTTTGTCACCCTAGATAGAGTACAATGGCAGCAACCTCAAGCTCCTGGGCTCAAGCAATCCTCCTGCCTCAGCCTCCTGAGTAGCTGGGACTACAGGCTCCTGTCACACACCCTGCTTATTTTTCTATTTTGAGTAGAGATGGGGTCTCACTCTTGCTTAGGCTGGTCTCAAACACCTGAGCTCAAGGGACTCTCCTGCCTTGGTCTTCCACAGTGTTAAAATTACAGTTGTGAGCCACCACACCTGGCCCTGAATTCTTTTTAAAACATCTTATAGAAAAAGGAGAAAACATACATATGAAATAGGTTTATGTTTGTTAAAAGAAATAATAAATATGAAATAAACTCTGACTGTGTGATTCTAACAGCAAATGCGTGAGACTACCGGGGGGAAGAAGGAGAAATAGCTATCCTAGAAAGTCTACATTGGATTTGGAAGAATTAGCAGAAAGTGTACAAGCTGAGCAAGGGAGACACATAGAATCTGCCTGATATCAGAAAGGTAGCATAGGAACAGGGGTCCACAAGGTCACAGAAAAATCATTTTCTTTGTGGTTTTGTCTGGGACTGGGCCTGAACCCACCACCTTTGGTATGTGGGGCCGGCACCCTACTCTCTGAGCCACAGGTGCCACCCGAAAAATCATTTTCTTATTGGAGTGTGTGAATTTAAAAACATGTAATAAGCAAGTCCCATGTGCCAGATGCTATGGCTCCATGTGTAGACAAAGTAAATATAGATGTGGAATTCCCAACATGGAATTATGATTTAGTCAGATACTAAATAATTATTAGTAATTAATAATAAAACTAATAGTGTGCCAAGTGACATTATAGAGTACAACATGCTAAGTGGCTTTATGTTTGAGGGACTGAATGAAGGGAGAGTTGAGAAGAATAGACATGAACCTAAGGCATTTACTAGGGACTTGGTGTGCTAATCTTTCTGACATATATAGGGATTTAGTCTAATTATAATAGACAACCTTTTTGTTTTAATTCCTAAAACATAGAAATAGTTTCATTTGCTTGGATAATATGCATATTGCAGGTAAAGCTAGAACACTGATGTTAATAAGCAGATTTCAGTTCTATTCCCCTCCCAAACATTTGCCATTGATTGTCTATTACTTGGGCCTTGGTCTTATCATTTTTAAAATGGGATCATGTTATGTGAGTCAAAGAGATCATGTAAGTAAAGATGAATTATGAAGTGGCATCCAGTGTGCACCCTTGTGAGGGCCCACTGTGAGTTTTCTCATTTATCTCTCTGTCAGGCAGTAAGAGCATGCTTGTGTCATACTGGACCCAATAAATGCTTTCCTGTTGAATCAATAGGCACATGCACATAATGCAAGTGTGTGTGTGTGTGTGTGTGTGTGTGTGTATCCAAGAAGTCCAGGCTCCAGAAACCTTTCTAGATTTGGGGAAATAGAGTTGCATCTCACTCAACCCTGCTTCATTTTCCAGTGAGAACAGCACCACACAACTGTTGCTGAAAACTCATCCCATAACAAATTTTGTTCTTTCTTTTTTTCACTGCTGCAATCACACCCCCAACTGACCCAGATTCCTGCACTGGACAGAAAAGAATCCGACACCGGGGTCCTCATTTTTACTGCCCACTAATATGTGTTACTTTCCCACAGCTAAGATAAAAATAAGTCGGGAACTCTAGAAGGGAGATATTAGAAATATGCTATAGCACTTCCTGCACATTCAGGGGGACTGAAACTACGGAGCTTCTAGTCTCAGCCATTCACAACCAGCCATTATCCACAATCTTCACAGTCTTAATGTTGAAACTGTCACCAAAGCCATTCTCCTTCCCTTTTGTAGGTCCTCCACATTTTTTCTTGCCAGTCATCCTCAACCAGTTACCTTAAAACAGTCCTAGCAACATTGAATTTCAAAAGAGAAGAGATTCAGAATTCAATTAATCTCCCCCCCAAGGAGCTTCCTCAGCCTTGATGAAAAGATACTCAACTTCTGCCCAAAGACTACCCTTCAAAGAAAGGGATACTGAGAGACAGAATCTTCATTAAACCAAAGGCTCTAGTATCATCTATCAAATCTAGAGCTATCTAAACCCATACTGCAGAGTCTTAACTATTATGCATACCATCTTTTAAGAATAAATTAGCTACCTTTCTCAAAACTATGTTAATCTCAACCATATAGACGTTGCTACTACTTTGATTTCATCTTGTGTACAAATATAATTTTGGGTTTCCTATATTCCTATCGGAGTAAATTTTTTTTAAACCATAAGGTCTTCAGCTTCTCTTGGCCTTTATAATATAATTATAAATATATCATAGAAAATGATATAATATAATAATTGTACCTATATGAATAAAGAACATTTGTTTAGTTCAACGTAACAATTCTGGTAAGCATCTATTGTCATGGTTTAGTTAGCAGAGTCAGTTTTGAAACCTTCTTGAAGAGCCAACATAGCTCCTTTCATCTAAAGATTATCTTCCCAGCTCTTTTATCATCTCCATTTCTCCCATAAATGACAATTGCTCGGCCATCCAAATCTATAAAATGCAATAGAGGTCTCCTTCACTGAGGGATGACAAATCTGCCTGATGACATTCATTCCTCAACTAAAAAGAATAATGGTGTTTCTTCATTTCTTACAAATGGTTCCTGATGTTGCAGGGCGAGGACTCGTAAAGCTGCTGCTAAGGGTACTGATTTTGTGACACAGCATCTGTGGTAAAGAATTAGCCTGTTTTTCAATGTCAGAGCGCTAAGAGAGACTTCTGTGTACACTTCCCTTCATAGGTGATGAATTCTCCCTATTTCTTTGCTTAGAGAAACAATTCTTTCATTATTCATTCTGTATTTAATGTTATTAGTTTAGCTGGGTTAATGACATGTTGATGAAGTGACAGGCAAAGTCCTAGAGATTGCGTTCATGATTTAAAAGATCAGGAATAGGTAGTTTTACTTTATAGTTACGTTTTATTGAGGTTTAATTTATATTAAAAATGAAAATATTGAATATATGCATTTTGTTAAGTCTGGGTATATACACATAATTATACCATTGCTACAACCAGGGTACTATACATAGCCACGACCTCCAAACATTACCCCCATGTTCTTTCTGTGCTTTTTCGTTTGTTCGTTTTCATTTTTTGGTTGTTGGATTTTTTCAGTAAGGACACTTAACATGAGAGCTATCCTATTAACATATTTTGAAGTGCATAATACCCTGCCATTAACTATTGGTACTATGGGGAAAAGCAGACCTCTAGAACTTATTCATCCCAGATAATGGAAACTTTTTACCCGTTGAGCAATGAATCCCCACTCCCCCAGCACCTAACAATAACCATTCTATTTCTGCTTCTTTATTTTAGATATCTCAAGTAAGTGAAATACAGCAGTATTTGTCCTACTACATATCCCTAGTATTGGTCCCAGTATTTGTTCCAGTATTTATGACTAGTTTAGCATAATATTGTTCTCTAGGTTCATTAATGTGGTTGCAAATGGTAGAATTTCCTTCTTTTCTAAGACTGAATAATACTTGATTGGATGTATAGGCCATCTTTTCTTTATCCATTCACCTACTGGTGGACATTTGGATTATTTCCATATCTTAGCTATTATGAACGATGCTGCAATGAACACGGTGGGGCAGATACGTCTTTGACATTCTGATTTCAAATATTTTGGTTATAATTGCAGAAGTGATATTGCTGAATCAAATGGTAATGTTATTTATTTCTGAGATATCTCCACAGTGTTTTTGGTAATAGTTAATGCCATTTTACATTTTCACCAACAGTATATAAGAATTCCAATTTGTCCAGAGCCTCATTTGTTTGTTGTTATTTCTATAAATAACATCATCCTAATAGGTGCAAAGTGGTATTTCATTGTGGCTTTAATTTGCCTTTCGCTGATAATTAGTAACACTGAGCATGCTTTAATATACCTTGGTGCTATTTGTGTATCTTCTTTGGAGAAATGTCCATTCAAGTTTTTCCCCCTATTTTTATCAGATTATTTGGGTTCTCCATCTTGACTATAAGCAGTGTTTATACATTGACACCTTATCAGATACATGGTTTGTACATATTTTCTGTAATTCTGTAGGTTGCATTGTGACTCTATTGTTATATTTGCTATAAAGCAGCTTTTTAGTTTAGTGCATTCTCACTTGTCTATTATTGATTTTGTTGTCTGTGAGAATTTTTTGTTCTTTTATTCTTAATTGACACATAGTAACTGCATGTATTTATGGGATACAGAGCGATATTTCAATACATGTGTACATAGTGTAATGATCAAATTAGAATAGCCAGCATAAGCATCACCTCAAACATTTATCATTTCTTCGCATTGTGAACATTAAAAATCCTTTCCTCTAGCTTTTTGAAAATAGCCACAGATTTTTGTTACCTATATTGACTCTAGAGTGCTACAGAATACTGGAACTTATGTCTCCTACCTATAATGTTGTATCTGTTAGCCAACCTTTTCCCATCCTCCCCTCTCCTAACCCTTCCCAGCCTCTAAAAACCTCTATTCCACTATCTACTTCTATAAGCTCAATTGTTTTTTGTAGATCCCACATATGAATGACAACATGCAGTGTTTATCTTTCTGTACCTAACATTTCAAATAGCATAATGTCTTCCATCTTCCAAGCTCACTCATATTGCAACAAATGACAGAAATTCATTTTTTATGAATAGTGTTCCATTGTGTGCGTAAACCACATTTCTTTTTTTCCTCATCTTCTTTATTTATTATTAAGTCATATACACATAGATCATTAATACATTTATGCATATGGGGGGTACAATGTGTTGATTTTTTATACAATTTGGAGTGCTTACATCAAACTAATTAATATAGCTTTTGCCTCATTTACTTGATTATTGTGTTCATTTATGTTCTATACTTGATAGATTTGACTTGTACCCTTGCAATATGCTTCATAGTTGTGGTCCCACTGTTTACCCTCCCTCCCTCTATAAAACCTCCCCTCTCTTCTCCCTTCCCACTCCATTTCTCTCCTTCATTCTGAGCTATAGTTGTGATCTATCTTTTATAAAACAGTATGAGTAAACATAAATTAGTTTCAAAGAAGTACTGAGTATATTGGATACTTTTTCTTCCATTCTTGAGATACATTACTTAGAAGAATATATTTCAGGTCCATCCATGTAAACATAAAAGAGGTAAAGTCTCCATCTTTTTTAAGGCTCCATGGTATACATGTACCACACAATTTATTAATCCATTCATGGATCAATGAGTATTTGGGCTTCTTCCATGACTTGGCTATTACAAATGGAGCTGCAATGAATAATCTGGTGCAAATATATTTTTTGCAAAATGATTTTTGGTCTTTTGCATATACTCCTAGTAAATGAATTGCAGGATCCAATGGCAGGTTTATTTTTAGATCCCTGAGTATTCTCTAAACTTCTTTCCAAAAGGAACATATTAGCTTGCATTCCCACCAGCAGTGTAGAAGTGTTCCATTTTCTCTACATCCATGCCAACATCTGTAGTTTTGGGATCTTGTTATGTGGGTTACTCTTACTGGAGTTAGATGGTATCTCAAA
>NW_003852542.1:4343082-4343949 GCF_000181295.1 Otolemur garnettii | reverse complement strand
CAACAATAGTCAAGCTGAAAAAACAGTCAAGGACTCTATTCCCTTCACAGCAGTTCCAAAGAAAATGAAATATCTGCAAGTGTATCTAACAAAAGACGTGAAAGATCTCTATAAAGAGAACTATGAAACTCTGAGAAAAGAAATAGTTAAAGATGTCAACAAGTGGAAAAACATACCATGCTCATGGCTGGGAAGAATCAAAATTGTTAAAATGTCCATACTACCCAAAGCAATCTACAGATTTAATTCAATCCCTATTAAAGCACCTCTGTCATACTTTGAAGATCTGGAAAAACAAGTACTTCATTTTATATGGAAACAAAAAGCCTTGAATAGCTAAGACATTACTCAGAAATAAAAACGAATCAGGTGGAATCATGCTACCAGACTTCAGTCTATACTATAAATCTATAGTGATCTAAACCACATTTCTTTATCTATTCATCTGTAGATGGACACTAAGATTGATTCCATATCTTGACTATTGTGAATGGAGCCGCAGTAAACATAGAGGTGCGGATATGTCTCAGTAGAGTGACTTTCCTTAATTTGCCAGAGTGAGATTATTGGATCATAAGGCTTTTCTATTTGTAGTTTTTTAAAAAAACAAACAAACAAAAAAAAACCCCTACTGTTTTTCCTAATGGCTGCATTAATTTACATTCCCATCACTAAAGTGTAAGAGTTTCTTTTTCTCCACATTCTTGCCAGAATTTATTTTTCATCATTTTGATAATAGCCATTCTGAGGTGACATGATGGCTCATTGTGGTTTTGATTTGAACTTTCCTAACTATCAATGATGTTGAATATTTTTTATAATTTACTCATTAGCCATTTTTATCTATTCTTTTGAGAAATGTTATTC
>NW_003852542.1:4340457-4342256 GCF_000181295.1 Otolemur garnettii | reverse complement strand
AGTGGTATAAACTTTACCTTACTTTTTCTCTACATAAGTCTAAAATTTGAGTGGAAAAAAGAAATCTGTCCACTTATACAAAATTTTCTTATTTCCAGATATTTGATACCAAGGCCTTAGTGCTGTCATGTATATATATGAGGGATATTGTTCATAAAATGAAATACTAAGTTGTCTGGAAAATGCTGGTCTGATCAATTATTATCCTTCTTGTTCATTTATAATCTGTGGGAGGGATAGTATCTGTATTTGGGTCATTATGTAGGTTCTAATGTTCAGCCTCCATTCCTAATTACAATCAGAACTTACTCACTATATATCTGCCTAATTTTGCCTGTGCTCATTTATTTTCTCATTCACTCACAAAACACTCAGATATACTATTATATGATCAAATTGTTTCCTGCCTTAAGAACCTGTGGTAAACAAGAACCTCTAATTTAGGACCTGACCCATGGCTTATACTAAATTTGAGTTGGCATAGAGCCCTCATGCCAAATCCTAAAGCCAAAACTTTAACGTTTCAAAAAATCTTGATTATTCTGAATTTATTCAGGTATTTTGTTTTGCTCAAGTTTTGCCTTAGCCCATGGGTTTATAAAAAATTCCCTGGCATACATTTTCTGTATTTAGCAGGAGAAATTTTCGGTGCCTGTAAGTATGTGGAGGGAGTGGACCTGTACATAGCAAAGAAGGAGAAAATGCATTGCTAGAGGTAGCCAAAAAAGAAACACAATTACCTGCTGTTAGAGTGCAACTTATCCAAGGAAAAGCCAACTGACATGTGAAATAAAGAGCATTTCCTGAGCTTTTATAGCACGCATTACTGATAGCTATGGTGCTCAGTTTATCTACAATCAGCTAAGAATTTCTACTCAGAAATAAGGAAATAGATTTTTCTCTCTAAATTGAGGCTTTGCAAGGGGGTTTGGGGAAATAAATATATCTGGGAGATTAGTGTTTTCAGATTACAGCATGAATAGTTTAAGCTAGTCACACCTCCCTGTTCTTACCTGCAAGCAACTCTTTCACTGGAAGAGTATAGGTCCCTTTCACTGCTGTTATCATGAGTGGAGCTATAATGCTTCACTCCCAATGATAAAGAAATAATAAGAAGAAAGCAAACCTACAATTTAAAAAGCATTTTCCTTTTCCCCCCAATAAACTCCAGGTTCACAACAGAAATGCTTTTATGTAGGAAATCAAGATACTGCTCATTTAATTCCATGTATTTTATTACTACTCATAAATTCTTTAACTGAAAATCAAGATGATAAAGCACATGACCACTGTTTTCAGCTAATTAAATTCCTCTGGATTAAAAATTGAAACAAAACAGTAAGTTTCAGTTTTTTTTTATCAGTCCTTTGTACAAAGCACTGTTAGGCACTGGAGACTTAAATCTGTGGCATGTCCATTTTCAAGATAATTTTCATAACTCAGTTGTGTGTAGATACTGAGAACCGAATCCAATATACATTTTTGTGCCTATCTTATGCTAAGAATTCTGGAACAAAGCATGTTTCTCTGTTTTTGATGAACAATGCTAGAATCAGGAAAAAATAATTTGACTATTTGCTTCAAGAAATACTTGTTTCTGAAAAACAAAACAGAACAAAGTAAACAGGTTACTCATCAAGAATAATAGTTTGCTTGTCAATAATCATGCCAAACTCTGATCTTCTTTCGCCTACTATTTCAAAGGTGTTTTGTTATAAATTCTACCTAATTGATAACAGTTTCCTGCATTACAAGACCTACTTTTTGGTATTTTGAATAAAAATGACTTACCCAATCCT
>NW_003852542.1:4336755-4339436 GCF_000181295.1 Otolemur garnettii | reverse complement strand
TTCTGATTCCCCCTCCTTTTTACTTACCAAATTGTGCACAGCTGAAAGAAAATTTGAAATGGGTAAGTTGAAAAGTTTGCAGGCTGTTTGTTTTTTATCTTTTTCAAAAATAGCATGAACATCATTATGGGGAATTCTTGGCAGATTTTCAATTATATGGACATGTATGATAGGCTAAATGTAAACATTGACAATGGCCAGGCCATATATGATAATATAGATCTGACACATAATCTATACAGCAACCAGCCCAGAAAGCCAAACTACAATCTTTGCCAGTGATTGACCCTGCTTAGGACTTCTCAGCGACCCTCTTCCACAATGTTTGTCCTTGATTCCAATTCAGAACCACCCAAGGAAAGTCAAGTTCACATAAGATTTGAAATCAGTCACATAGGATGCTCCACTCTTTGCCAGCCTGCTTCCTGCTTCCCCACGCCAGCAGCCTCCAATCAGTACATTTACCCTAATGCTTTCTCTTTTGTCTGGCAGCTCTAGCTTCCCCACTCCTCTGCCTGCCTTTGAGTCTCTGCCAATTTCAACTGATATTAGCTGACTTCTTTGCTATCACAAATTCTGATTAAATACCCTATGCTTGATCTCATTTAGGTGGTCTTCATTTTTTTCTGCTGTATTTTAAAAGGCAAAAGCAAACAAATTGATTTATGTATGTCTGCCTTCGCTTTGTGATGGGTTAATAGTATGGCACCTACCATTTTGGAAACAACCATTTCTCTTCTCCTCCCTGATGTGTGGACCATGTGAATGCTTTTTGGAATCTTTAGGTTACATTTAATGGAAGTTTAGAAACTGTGAATAGAAGGAGAGATGCTGAATCTATTTTTATGGATTTAATACCTGTTCTTCCTCTTTTTATTAATTTTTAATTAAAATTATAACTGTATATATTTATGGTTTACAGTGTGATGATTTGATATACAATGTGAAATGCTTAAATCAAACTGATTAACATAGCCATAACCTCACATACTTATTTTTTTGTGGTAAGACATTTAAAATTCACTCTCAGTTATTTTTAAATATATCCTTGCATTGTGCACATTCAGGGAGATCCCACCAAATACCCTTTCTCCTCCCACCAATGGCCCTCCTCACTTGTCCTTCCCTTTCCCTCCTCCACTTCCCTCATTTGTGTTTTATCATTTGTAAGAGTGTGTAAGTGTTTATATATTGGTTTAATAGTAGTACTAAATACATTGGATACTTTATTTTCACATTCTTATGATACTTTATTAAGAAGAATGAGTTCCAATTCCATCCAGGTAAACATAAAAAATGTAAAGTCTCCATCTTTTTCTAGCTGAATAGTTTTCCAAGGTATATATATACCACGATTTGTTAATCTGTTTATGCATTGATGGGCATTTCGGTTGCTTCCATGATTTGGCAATTATCAAATGGAAGGTCAACTTTTAGTTCTCTGAGGAGTCTCCGTACTTCTTTTCATAAAGGTTGGATTAGTTTGCAATCCTACCAGTCGTATAGAAATGTCCCTTTCTCTCCACATCCATGCCAGCACCTGCAGTTTTGGGAAGTTGTGATACGGGCTAATCTTACTGGAGTTAGGTGATATTTCTAAGTGGTTTTGATTTGCATTTCTCTAATGATTAAACATGATGAGCATTTTTTTCATGTTATTGTTAACCATGCATTTGTCCTCTTCAGAGAGGTTTCTGTTCAAGTCTCTTTCCTACAAAGAAATGGGATTGTTTGCTCTTTTCTTATTAATTTGAGTTCTCTGTTGATTCTAGTTATTAGATCTTTGTTGGAATCACAACATGCAAAAATCTTCTCCCATTCTGAACGCTGTGTCTTTGATTTGTTTGTAGTACCCTTAGCTGTGCAGAAGCTTTTTACCTTGATCAAATCATATTTATTTTTAATGTTGCTGCAATTACCAGGAGAGTCTTCCTCATAAAATATCTTCCAAGGCCAATCAATATCTTCAAGTGTTTTCACTACATACTCTTTCAATATTTTTATAGTTTCATGTCTTAAATTTAAATCTTTTATCCATCAAGAATCAATTTTATTGCAAGTCTGGTCCTAAATAGAGTTTGTGGGTAGCTTTCTAATGCATGCATTATGCTAGGTCCATCTGGATATTCCCTGGTACCCTGGCTCCCAGTGTCAAGAATGATGAGTACTGGTATGGAGTTGAGCCAATGATGGAGTAATCACAGACACAAAGCAGTTTTACACAAATAAAAGAAAGAATGGAAGCAAAGAAGGAAGTTATCCAGAGTGAAAATATGCTCCAGAGAGAGAGACACAGATCAGGTCCCAAGAGTGGAGAAAGACCCAGAGGATGGACACCTCTTGCCTTTTCTTTTCTGATTAGTTTGACCTGCCTTTCTCCGGGCAGGATTGGTTCTTATTTCCTGTTCTTTACAGAGATTGATAGGTTGGGGTTATGTAATAGATTACATCACAGGTATTAGATGGTAATGAGCTTCAGTAATAGGTCACTAGGAACTTTTTATTGTGTATGTTCTCATAAGGAACATATACAGTATGGCCCCTCGCTATAATTTGGTGCTGACTTTCTGCCCTTAGCCACTTCCTTGTACCTATTCCTTCCACAGGCCTAACAAATTAGGAAGTGAAACAATGAAATTTGTGAAACATTGGTTCAGAGAAGAAATATTCATGTTTCATAA
>NW_003852542.1:4333181-4335362 GCF_000181295.1 Otolemur garnettii | reverse complement strand
CAAAAGTTAAAATACTAAAAGTGCCAAGATAACTCCCCAAGGCCAGACACAAAGCCTCAGATTCCAAGATTAGCATCATACATGATGGTAAGGCATCAGATGCTAAGTAAACCCAGACCTCAAATGACCCAGAAGGCAATGACAGAGCCATTACGCAGACTTGGTCTGACCTCCCAGGCAAAAGTTTTTTTCACTATATACACTGGGTCATCATTCCTTCATCAAGCTGTCACTGAAATAGAATTAATGATGGTGTTAGTAGAGCCAGGTCAGAGTCTGCCTTTAATACAATTGTGAAAATGGCAAAGCTTATTTAGCAAAGCACAGTCAATGTCATTCTCCACTGTGACGAGTCACATCTCAGGACCTTCTTGGAGTACACTGCTACTTAGAAGAAATTTTTCACCAGAAATCTGTGCTGATTGCCAGACAACCACAGAGTACAATGACCACAGCTCACATCCCTACTGGTTGCAATATAGCTTGTGCTCAGCACTCCAAAGAGTTGCTCTAGGCTTAGACAAGATCCTGGAGAGAGAGAGAGAAGATAGAGAGAGTAAGGTGATGGGGGAGGTGGGCCTCAGAGAAGGCATCCTGGGTTGCACAGTCTTATTTACTAGATAAATAAGAAAAGCTTTCAGGGCACTATGCCCAATTACAAATAAATGTGCCCTTAATCTGGGACTGTCATTGTCTCAGGTGACAGAATGCTGTGAGTTCTATCAAGTGGATGCTGACAGATAGAAAGAATAAGCCATAAGCCTGAGGTCTCAGTTCTTCCAAATACAGGAGTTATGGCCTTAAGCAGCACCTTTTCCAGTTTGCAGCATTGACATCAATAAAATTAGGATTAAAAAAAAAAATGAAACTGCTTGACTCCCAAGGTTGCTATGCCATACAGGTTAGAGTAGATGAAAACAGTAACAGCAAAAATTACAATGGCCATGTCTTGTCCAGTGTATCACAGAACTGTGTATTCCCATTCCACAGATGAAGAAACTATGTCTGGAAGAGACTACACTGGGTTCAAATTAAAGATTCAAATACTTCTATTCTTTCTATTAGGAGCCCCTACCTCCTAATATTTCATATGAAACTACTTAGTTAACCACAAAGTAAACCACCGAGATTTTAGTTTTATAAACTAATAAAAGAAGTCTGATTAATGTACACAGATTTTTTTCTCTTTCCTAATAAAATCTACTAATGTCATTAGTAGAAACTAATTTCAAATTTTAATTTATTAATTTTCTCATATGTTTCAGTGGAGGGTATTCTACATTATTAAGAAAGAGAATATGATACAGCCAGTTGGTGGACCATTGGCTAGCTGTGGCTATATATCCCTGTCACATTCTTCATAACATTGTACACAATAGGTATCCTTTTAGCCCATAGTAAAATTCAAATAATGAGATTCACCATTTTAACAGTTTTAAAGTGTGCAAGTCAGCAGTGTTTAATACATTCACAATGTTATGCAGCTATCGCCACTGCTTAATTCCAGAACATTTTCATGCAATGGAAAGAAACTCCATGGTCAATAAGCAATCAATCACCATCACCACCTTTCCCCATTCACCTGCTAGAAACCACTAGTCTTTGTCTCTATGAATTTGCCTATTTTGGGCATTTCATAGATGTAGGCTCATACATTAAGTAGCCTTTTGTGTCCATCTTCTTTCACTTAGTCTAAAGTTTTCAAAGATAATTGATTTTGTAGCATGTATCAGAACTTCATTCCATTTTACAACTAAGTAATATTTTATTTTATAGATATACCATATTGTGTTTATCCATTCAAAGGTTAGACAGTGATTGTTTCTACTACGGGGGTAAAAAAAATATTGTTGCAAGGAGAATTCATGAACACTATTTTCATTTCAGTTGGGTATATACTCAGGAGAGAGATTTCTGGGTCATATGGTAATTTCAACTAAAACATATAATCACATTGGGTGAGGTAGCTCACATCTGTAATCCTCATACTCTGGGAGGCCGAGGCAGATAGATTGCATGAGCACAGGAGTTGAAAACCAGCCTGAGCAAGAGCAAGACCCCATCTCTAACAAAATAGAGAAACTAGCCAGGTGTTATGGCAGGCACCTTTAGTCCCAGCTACTTGGGAGGCTGAGGCAGAAGGAGAGATTGAGCCCAGGAGTTTGAGGTTGCTGTGAACTA
>NW_003852542.1:4330261-4332578 GCF_000181295.1 Otolemur garnettii | reverse complement strand
GAAAATCAAACTCACATAGATTTGTCCCTAGTTTTACTCTAAAGAGTTTTATAAAATCAGGAAGAAAAAAGATGGTGGATCAGAAGCAGCCTCTCAGGAAAAGTAGGGAGCAGCACAGGCAGTGGTGCAGAAACAGAACTATGAAGGTGCAGGAAGACAGTATGGGGGATGCCAGGGGCAGAAAGTATAAAAAAGAGTGGAAGACAGCAAAAGAAACAGGTGATGGGGAATTTTATAGCACAGAAGCAGAGATTCCATGCAGGAACTGTTAAGAGATCTGAGTTCCTGAGTGGCCAGCACCATCCCCCAAGTCCTCAGCTGGATTGGTCCAGACTGACTTGTATTTCACCTCACTAAAAGGTGTGAAGGGGAACAGACAACAGACAACAGTTCAGGTCCCCTGAACTGCTGGGTGCACCATGAGAGCCTGAGGCAGACTGGGGAGGGAGCTGATAAGCTCATGGCTTTTCTAAGCCATAGCTGAGACCTGAAACAGGTACCTCCCTCATAAAATGTAAAGCGTAGGATGATCTGGACGAAGGAACTGGTTGAGGTGGAACCCAGGAGGCTGCCATCCATTAGAGAAACAATAGGCCACCATACTTCTTTTCTGGGGCACAGGAGGGGCACATAAAGCCAGGGCCTCTAGTATTTGCATCAGCCACACAGCAGGCTCAGACTCTGCCCTCCAGGAGTGGGCTGCAGCCTCCAAATTGGCCCACTGCTCATCAAACAGTAGACTCCTACCCATGGACCTCCTTCTGGATTGAAGGTCCTGCTCAGATCACTGAGTCTCACTCCCCATCCCACCATATCCCACAAGGCTCCTCTCCAGAACTCATAGAAACATCATACCACCCCCAGGCCTGTAGCACCACCTCCAGATTTCCAGTGCTGTACCTGACCGCAGGGCCCCACCCCAGAGCTTCCACGACCATAGCAGGGCTGGATTTTCTGCCGTAAATTTTGAGCCAACTATCATTGAACCCCAAACCAGTAAGTCTCATCAAAGAAAATGTGCAGGTAGCAGCCAAGAGACTGATAAGATGGATAAATGAATATAACAAAGTCTCAGGATGTAAAATCAACGTACATGGATGAGTACCTTTCATATATACCAACAACAGTCAAGCTGAGAATCAAATCAAAGACATAATACCCTTCATAGTACCATCAATGGAAATGAAATACTTTGGAATACATTTAACAAAGAAGATTAAGGATTCATACAGAGAGAACTACAAGACATTGAGAAAAGAAGTAGCAGAATATGTTAACAGATGGATAAATCTAACAGGCTTATGGATTGGCAGAATCAACACTGTTAAAATGGCTATACTACCCAAAGTGATTTACAGACTTAATGAAATGCCCATTAAAATACCTACATCATATTTTGCAGATTTTAAAAGACCCAGAGGAGACCTGGAATAGCCAATACAACCCTTTGAAATAAAAAGAAATCTGGAGGCATCACTTTACCATAGGGATCAAAAGTGCGTGGTGCTGGCATAAAATAGAGATATAGAGCTTTGTAACAGTACAGAGAATCTAGAGATGAGATATAAACTTTTTATATTTAAAAAATAACTATAAACCATGAGCTCATCTGCTCCTGCCCCAGCCTGCCTTTCTCTCTCTATCTTCTCTATCTCTCCTCATATGGCCATATGATAATTGATAAATCAAACAAAAACATACACTGGAGAAAAGAATCCCTGTTCAATAAATGGTGCTGTGGAAAGTGGATGCCCACATGTAAAAGACTGAAAGAGGATCTGCACCTCTCACCACAAAAATTAACTCATGGTAGGTAAAAGACTCAAATCTAGGGCAGGAAACTAAGAATCTAGAAGAAAATGTCAGAAAAAAAAAAACTCTCACAGATATTGGTCAACACAAGAAGTCATGAAGAGGACACCAAAAGCAATCACAGAAATAACAAAAATAAATAAATGGGACCTGATAGAATTAAAAAGCTTCTTCACAAACAAGGACACAATCAAAAGAGCAAACAACCCACAGAATAGGAGAAAATATTCAAATATTCACATGCTATACATCTGATTACTAGAATCTATACAGAACTCAAGCAAATAGGCAAGAAACAACCAAACAACTACATTAAAAGAGTGAGTAAAAGACATGAACAGAAACTTTTAGAATGAATACATACGAATGGCCAGCAAACTCATGAAAAAATGCTCAGTATCTCTAATCATTAGGGAAATGCAAATCAAAGCCACACAGATATTACCTAGCTCCAATGAGAGTGGCTCACATTAAAAAGTACCAGAACTTTATTTATTTATTTTTT
>NW_003852542.1:4327841-4329850 GCF_000181295.1 Otolemur garnettii | reverse complement strand
CACAGTTCACAACCTCAGAGATGTGGAAACAACCCAAGCGCCCACCAATATGTGAATGGATTAATAAAATGTGGTATATGTATACCATAGACTACTACTCAGGCATTTAAAAGTAATGGTGCTCAAGTATCTTTTGTGACAACCTCAATGGAACTGGAAACCATTCTTCTAAGTGAAACATCATAAGAATGGAGAAACACACACATGTATTTAATACCAAATTGGAACTAATTGATCAGCACTTGAATGCACATATGGAAGTAAATCCCAGTGAAAACCAAGCTTCAGGGGAGGGGAGAAGAAGGGAAGGGTAAATTCTACCTGTTTGGTACAGTGCACAATATTTGGGTGAAGGGCACACTTAAAACTTTGACTCCATCTGTACAAAAACAAGGCATGTAAATAAAACATGTGTACCTCCTAATACTGTCAAATTTAAACAAGAAAAAAATTATAAAAGAAAATAAAGTAAAATTCAGAATTAAAAAAAATACTGAAAAAAATTTTGACCTTGTCCAAGAGATGCAGATTCAAATTAATCAAATTAGATTTAAGGCATAGAATATAGGTATCAGCTGGTAGCCAAAAGAATATTGTTCCACTGAGAATATTGAGTGTACGCATCAATTTAGCCACCATTCAAATGAAGTGTAGAAACTATATTTTCCTTTACATCTCTTTAGCCTCCCTTGTTCATAATTTAATTGTGTTAAATAGTTTCTCTAAATAAATATGTTTAGAACCACGTCAGCAGTATTGTATTTTTCTTCAATCATCACACATGAATTAGAAAACTCAAATAAAATCTCAAATAGAAAGAAAAGTCTAGTAGGTCTATCCATATTTTTGCTTATCAGTTTTCTTATGCCTTGATGGTATTCCAGAGGTTTTTGGGGTTTTTTTTATTGTTTTTGTTCTATTTTGATAGCTTCCTTCAGCAATAGTTTGAGGGTAAGTCTGCTAGCAACTAATTCTCTTAATTTTCCTTCATCGTAGAATATATTGATTTCCTTTTATTTCTGAAAGATACTTTTGCTGGATTTAGGATTCTGATTAACAGTTTTTTTTTTTCCTTTCAGTACTTGAAAAATATTTTGCCAATTCCTTCTGCCTTCATGTTTTCTGATGAAAAATCCCCAGTTTAATTATTTTGCCACTATAGGTACGATATTGTTTTTCTCTCACTAATTTAAAGATGTTTTGCATGTGTTTTAGCTTTCAGAAGCTTGACTACAATGCATCTCTTATCCTATTTGGGGTTCATGCACATGTTTGAACCTTAACATTAATGATTGGCCAAATTTGGGGAATTTTCAACCATTATTTCCTTGAGCACTTTTCTAACCCACCCCCTTTCTTCTCTCCTTCAGGAACTTCAATGGCACAATTGCTGGGTCTTTAAGTATAGTCCTAAGGCCCATGAAGTTCTGTTTTCTCTCCCTTTCTTCCTTTTTTTCTCTTCAGCCTTTTCAGTCTATTGCTCAAATTGGGTAATTTCTACTTTCTTTCAGTTCACTGATTTTTTTTCATGTGTTTTCTTTATTAGTCTCTTGAGACCATCCATTAATTTTTTTTTTAAAGTTGCACTTAGTTGTACTTTATATTTTCTATTTATTTAAAGAGATTTTGCATTTTCTCATTTTTCTAAACCGTGTTCTTAATTGCTTGTCAACCATTTTTATTTAGTCTGCTGCTTTCAAATCTTTGTCAGGTATTTCTAAAATCTGTGTTATCTCAGTATTGTAATTACCATGTACTATATCATTTTTCATGAAGTCTGAGATATCTCCCATTCTTGTGATGATAATTTTCAACTGAAGCCAGGACATTTTGGGTATTATGCTATGAGACTCTGTATCTTATAGCTGTTTAACTGGCTTCTTTTGACTCTGTTGTGCCAGAGCACGGGGTTCCTTCTTATTACTGCCAGCCAGGGGTAAAAGTCCCTGTCCTAGCACTAGCCATTCTTAACACCAAAGGAGGAGGAGCCTCATTGTATAGCAGTCCCA
>NW_003852542.1:4302913-4327033 GCF_000181295.1 Otolemur garnettii | reverse complement strand
ACACCATTTCATTGAATTTCTAGGTTATTTTAAAGCTTATAATTTTAAAATTTTATTAGCAACTCCAGTTGCTTCTGCTTCTGCAGAGTGGTTTCTCCAAATTAAAATTTTAATGATTCAAGAAAGGTTGTATAATTTGGCATTTCTACCAGTAATATGTAAAGATGATATGGAAATCTTAATTATAACAATATAATTGCCAACTGTGGGAATGAAAGTAAATTTCATAGTTCCACCACGCAAAGGATTACACTTTTAAGGCTGAAAGTCATCAAAATATAAGAACAACTTAAATCCATTACTTTATGCAGCTAGATAATTAAGAAGTGATGACTTACACAGATAAGGCATATATGGCTTACATCTGAAATTATGACTTACAATAACATTTTAAACATAAGAAAGAAATATTTGTAAAGATAGAAGGATGGCAATAGGGATTATCTTATTTAATAGATATTTAAATATTTATACATATACTATAGCCAGATCTCAGTGTTATTAGGATGGGTCCTGGTCCTGGGCACGCACTTGTGGCTTGCATGGATTTTCATCACTGACAAGTAACACCTGCCTTTTGGGTGTAGTACGTGTTCTGGGCACCCAGGCTATGTGAAGGATGTATACTCTCAGTCTCTTTCCTGTGCTAGCCAAAGCTGTACAACAGAGTTTTTGTGCATTATGTTGCTTAAATTCATACATTCCCTTGAGAAATTAAGTTCCAACCTAAACTATATATTAAGGGTGGAGCCTTGCTGCCTCATTCCCCACAATCCTCTACTCACCTCTGTTGCATGGTGACAGATTTCCTAGTTTAAAAGCACAGTCTACTAAATTCCTGAGAATTGTCTACTGTCTGGGCATTTAGATCAGAGCTTTGGAGCCTGCCCTCTGAGCACAGAATTCCTTGTCTTAAGGTTCATCTCTGAGTTGTGAATACTGTAATTTGAAATCAAGTGGGAGCCACGCAAATTCTCTGCAGTACTCGCCAAAGCCCATATGAAGCCTCTTTAAATCAAGTACAAATTTCTTTCTCCCCCTTCACTGCTTCCCTGTGGAAAAGCATGTCTGGCAACAAGTTAGACCAATAATCCATCCTTGAATCAACACTCAGAATCTACTAGTCTCATCACCATTGTGTCTCTGAATAGAACAGAAGAAAGATGAGAAATAATCAGGAAACAGCTTCATCAGAACCACTAAGCCATTTTATGAAGGGCATCCAAAGACAAACAAGTCAGGCCAGGTTTACTGTGAAGGGGACTAATAGCAGGTATTTGATCAAGGCTTGGCAAAGAAATTGGCATTTGGGGAAGATAAAACTAGCACTTCTTGATGTGCCTAATTACATCTGGGTAGGAACTTAGGACCAGGAGCAATACAAGCTCAGAATTAATTTCACATTGGAATTGCATCTTTCTTCTGAAATGATCACCAGATAGTTTACAAACCTGTAATTTCCCAGGGGGAAGTAATTCTTAGAAAATCTTTTCTCCACAGGTCAGCAGCAAGAACTGTAGAACCAAAAATACCCTTATCCTTCCAAATAGAGGATGTATGTATATATGTACATATATCATACATAGAAATCAAGAAATCCAATTTGTTCCCACTTACTGAGTTACAAAATTTGTTTATAGTGCATGTAAGTTATCTACTCAATGAATTATGCATTTGACACCTTCCAAGAACTGTCATACGTCTGCTTGCTTGTCTACTAGTTTCTATTCATTGATTTGAATCTGTGTGTTCAGAGCTGTAGCAGACTAGGTTAATGTTGACCTAGGTCATTTCTTACCAAAGGAGCCTAGTTCATTAATTAATCAGTAGTTGCCTGAGCCCGCTGCTCTCTCCACTCCTCAGATTTCAGTGCTATACTAAGATTATTTCTTTCAGTGCCATTAGTTTCTCCATCCCAGACATTCATTTCTCTCTTAATTTTTGACTCTCATGGGATTTGTTATGTGATAACTCCTCCTCTCTCACATTTGGCCCCCACAACTGCAATCTCCCTCTGGGCATCTTCCTTTCTGTTAGGGACTATTATAGAACTGGAGGAAAAGACATTTATTATAATTTCATATTTAAAAGGGTATATGAATGTGTATTGCATATTATATTATAACTGCATATGCATATTGTGTATACATATATGCATATGTATATTAAAACTATATTAGGAATTTTTAGAACTATATACGGATTTAGGGTGGGAGCACAGAGAAAAGTGGTAAGAGAAGGCCAGGGCTTGTCCTTTCTGGGTAACCCAACATGGGTTATCTTTCTGCCAGCAACTTTCCTTACATTATTTAATCCCACAGCAAGTTAGAAAAAAAGGTGAGAAAAATGAGGCTCAAAATCATTATCTGTTCCCCAACCCGTAAGTCATACTGTAAGTAAAACTGTTAGAATGGCTAATGGAATTAAATCCAAACAAGTTCCCAGCATCCTGATAAAATGTGTGGGTAATGCTGGTTAAACATTATTTTGCTTACTTGGGCCTTAGTTTTCTCAGTTATAAAACTGAGAATGGCTAGACGCCTGCCCATAGCACAATGGTTACAGTGCCAGCCACATACACTGAGTCTGGCCGGTTCAAACCCAGCCTGGGCCTGCTAAAACAATGGCAACTGTAACAAAAAATAGCCGGTGTTGTGGCAGGCACTATGTAGTTCTAGCTGCTTGGGAGGCGGAGACTAGAGAATCGCTTAAGCCCAAGAGTTGGAGGTTGCTGTGAGTGTGATGCCACAGAACTCTACTGAGGGTGACATAGTGAGACTCTGTCTCAAAAAAAAAAAAAACCCCAAAAAACTGAGAATGGCATTTCCTTCTTGGCAATTTTGTAAGTATAATGGAATGCTTATACTTTGTTTTCATTTTGGTCAGTTTCCCAAAAGGATGAACAGAATATAATAAGTAGCAAATATTCTTATATCCAACAAGTATGGGCTAGGCCCATGCAAGATTCAAACAGGAGAAACAATTTTTGATAATCCTTACATCTATATTTGTCTCATATCTCATAGTAATTGAATTCTTAAAGTTCAAGGCTTGGAGCAAAAATGTTTTGGAAAAATTTTCATTACTGTGGCATAAAAACCCTTCTTACTGAGAATGAGAATGGGTGCTTCTCTCTCACATCTGGCAGAGGGGAAAGGCTGGGGTGGGACTACATTAGACCTTGAACTGTGAGCCCTAAAGGCCTATGACTACAGGAGACTGAGTGTGACAGCTTGTTCTTGGCTTCCTGCTCTCATGGCAGCACAGGAAGAGAAGGTTGCCCTGGGAACTGATCCCATTCCCAGTTAATTGAAGAACAGATGGATAAGATATGAGCCAAACACAAAAAGGAACTCTCTAGAAGCCAAGCTAAGGATGTTGCCCAGAAGAAAATGGCTGAAGTCAACCAAATGTGGAGCTGAGAAGTCCAAGTCCTGATTAAAAAATCTATGTGTGATTTTTCGTTTCTTTTTTTTTTTTATTTGTAGTTTTTGGCTAGGTCCAGGTTGGAACCCACCACCTCTGGTATATGGGACCAGTGCCCTAGCAGGTGCCACCCATATGTGTGATTTTTCAAGCCTGACTGTAGGCAATTACAAAGGCTTTACCTGACAGACCTCAGGGGTGGCACACAGCCAACTCCTAATGTGTGGCAGTCTCTGAAGGGACTTGTCCCTGCTGGCTATGTTGTTTTGCATATATGCATTCCTGGCCCAGGTCCCTTCATTCCTGAGTCTCTTTCTGGGGTGCGCTTGCTGAAGCATTCTTATGCACAAAGAAAGGGGAAACCTTGAAGATGGTCTTACCCACTCTGACTCACTATGCAATACTTTTCCACTCCCGCTCCTCTCTCTTCCTCTCCAGCCCCAGATTTAGCCACAGAGGGTTATATCTTTAACTGGATTAGGATAGCCTAGTCAAAAGAAGAGAGTAATTGAGGTAAATCAAAATAACAAATATAACTTAATAAAGGCTTCTCAAAGTACAAATGTGAAAATTCTCAGCCCACGTAATTGTACATTGTGGTGGAGTCTTCTATACTTCTTCCTCTTACTGGTTCATAGAAGGAGTTGAGTTAATGATGACTATTCTTTTAAAAAAATGCGAATAATATTAGTTTAAAAAATATGAAATAGTAATATGAATTTACTCTTTTATAAGTAACTATAAAAAATCAGCAACTCCATCTGATTCAAACTAATATTAGTCCTTGATAATCAGTGAAAAGATAAACATATTGTTTCATAAGACAATAGAGAAGGAGAAATTAACTGGTCATTCATGGAGCAGCATAAACAAACTACGTTTTGAGGGGATGACAGAGTGGAGTCTTAAAAGCTGTGTAAAGAATTAGAAGTTGGCTAGGGATGAACAGAAGAGGGCAGTCCAGGCAGGGGCACAGTAAACACTGATCTATGAGTGAGCTAAGCCAGAGGTAGGGATTATAACTCAGTGACTATAGTCACCAGAGGGAGAAGGGGAGACGAGATGATCTTGAGCTAAAGACTTTATCCTGAAGCTCATTGATCAAGTCAGAGGACAATAAAGAAATTCATTTAAGGAATATATTTGTTTCTGAAAACAGAGACAAGGAGACCAGTGAAAAGGTCACTGCAGTAATTCAGGATTTTTAACCCTACTTCTACGTATGACATTGAAGGATAAGCCTTCCCATATTTCTGTGATCTAGTTATGTAATTTGCTACTCAAAATGGTCTTGCCAATAGACTATGATTTCTTTTAGTCAATGTATTTTTTTTCCTCTATGTGCCCAACCCTATAGACACAACCATATTTATTCTAAGCTATTTCATATTAAATGTCCATACATTTCTTTATCAAAAGTCTCTAATATCAGGTTTGCACATAGTAAATGTTCTACAGTTGTAGACTTGTGGGAGTTAAATAGAATAGTGAAATAGAAAAAAAGCTGAGAAAGAATAAAACCTAATAAAAGTCAATGAAGAGAAATGAAACAAACCTTTTCTTTCTCGTGGTTGAATCTGAAGGTCAGTTTTAGTCACACTTTGTGTTTCAGGTCTTTCCCTGTTGGTGGGTAAGGCTGAGATTCAGAACACGGCAGTTCCTCCATCATCCCCACATCATGCTGCCTGCAACTCTTGCAACAGTTTCTTTGCATTTCACCTTACTAGGCAGAAATTGGCAGTGATATATACTAGTAAAGGGATGGGCTCTGAGTCTGGAATGTTTCCGCTTATGCACCTCCCTTCACCTCCAGGAAACTAAATAAAGCAATGGCATCTGGATTTCTAAACCAAATCTAGAGTGATCTTTTTAATGTTAGCAATGTAAGTCAATAGTCTGGGCAAGTCTCCAAACATCATGGCCTGTTTCCCCACTTTATTCATCATCCAGTAAAGAAAGTTTCAAGGACATGACTAAATTTGGGGAAGAAACTATAATCACACACACACACATTTTATTTATTGAGATATGTTTATGTTACTTGTATCACTCTCTAAGGGCATAGGAATAAGAGAAAATATTAGACTTCAAGAATTTGTCACATGTATGTCATGCCAATGTCTTCTCCCATCCTGAAGGTTGTCTATTTGCCTTGTTGACTGTGTCTTCAGTTGTGCAGGAACTTTTTAACACTATCAGGTCCCATTTATTTACTCATGTTGTTGCTGCAATTGCCAGTGGATTTTCCTATTTTCCTATTTCAATAAGATCCAGAGTTTTTCCTACACTTACTTCTAGAGTTTATATTGTTTTGTGACTTATATTTAAACAATTTATCCATTGTGAGTTAATTTTTGTAAGTGGTAAGAGGTGAGAGTCTAGTGCAGTCTTTTATATGTGGCTATTTCTCTCAGCATCATTTATTGAATAGGGATTCTTCTCCCCAGTGTATACTTTTGTTGCTTTATCAAAGATCAGATGGCAATATGAGGCTGCTTTCATCTCTAGGTTCTCAAGTCTGTTCTTGCTACAAATCTGCTAAAGGGCTAATAACCAGCATCCACAATGAACTCAAGCAAATCAACAAGAAATGAACAATCAACCCTATTAAGACCTGAGCAAGAGGCATGAACAGAATCTTTTCTCATGAGGACAAATGGCACCAAACACATGAAAAATTGCTCATAATCCCTAATTATCAGAGAAATGCAAATAAACCCCCCTTTGAGATATCACCCAACCCCAGTGAGAATGGCCCATATCACCAAGTCACAAAGCAGTAGATGTTGGTGTGGTGCAAAGAGAATGGAGTACTCAATGAGCTATTGTTCTGCAAACTAATATAACCTTTATGGAAAGAATTATGGTGATTCCTCAAAGAACTAAAAGCAGACCTTCCATTTGATCCAGAAATTGCATTATTAGGCACCTACCTAAGTATTTATTACAGCTCAATTCATAATGGCAAAGATATAGAAATATTGCAAGTGCCCTTCAACTTGTGAACAGACTAACAAACTGTGCTATATATACACCATGGAATACTATGCAGCCATAAGAAGATGGAGATTCTATATCTTTTGTAACAACCTAGAAGGACTTGGAGATACTAAGTAAAGTATCGCAAGAATGGAAAAACAAGCATCAATAGTACTTATTTAGCCTGGGTGACTTTCTCCTGTAAAATAGAATTGTTGAATTAGAAAAAAGTCCTTCAAAGTGAACAACCCCTATTTTTGATTCTATTAAGCAGTGAGTCTTGAAGGGTCTCAAATATTCTTCCCACTCTGGCATTTTTTTAAAAACTTGTCTAAATCAGCCCAATCAAATCAATTGGGTTTATGTACTTTAGGACTGAGTGGTATTAATTATACCTAATGCTATCAAGGATAATTATTTTGGGGAACCTACTTTATAGATCTCTAGCATATAGCTCACCATTACTAGAGCCAATACAAATATAGGTAATATTCTTCTTAGTAAAATATCTCAGGAATGGAAAAAATATATATCCGATGTACTCAGTACTACTGTGAAAACAATTTATAATCACTCACACATGCCTGTGAAAAATGAAACCCAACTATAGCTTAAGGATGAAGGAGGGAAGGTGAGGGAGGGGGCCAGGACGATAGAAGGAGGGCTGGTAGGGGGATCACACCTATGGAGCATATTGCAAGTACAAGTTGGATTTATCAGGTGTAGAGCATAAATGTCTTAATCCTGTAATTGGGTAAAATGGTGAAGGCTATGTCGCTTAGTAGGATGTAAGAATTCCAATTTGTACAAATAATCAACACATTGAATCCCATAATGGCATAAATGTATTTATGATCTATGTATGAATGACTTAATAAAAAATATATAGGTTATGAAACACAATGATAACTCTGTGTGTATATCACTGAGATGGGCCAAAATGAGTTTAACCTTAAATACAGGAAAATACAATAGAAGACATTTTGTTTGTAGCAAAGGGATCCTGATATATATGCTATGCTGCTGATATCACAGCAATGAAGATTATGTGTGTGTGTGTGTGTTGCATGTTTACTGATAAACTGCATGTGGCAGCTCATGTATATATATAAATAATATATATAATATAAAATACAGTGTGGCCACCAAGTTCATGTGCAATTTAAAATAGTGACTTTATGACCACCCTGTGTGTGTGTGCATAATCTGAATAGATCCAAGAAATCTAAAAATATGCAAGACTCCTCTCTGAAGATGCCTCTCAGAGAGAAAGTCTTCAGGGTGACAAACTTGGATGCCTGCTAACAAGACATTTAAATATTTGTTTCCCTCCCCCCTTCCTATTTATCCCCATCTCCTTGGAACTCTCTGGAACTCTCTAAGCCCTTTTTTTAAGGGGTGGTGCTTTGATGAATTACAAGAGCTGGGATCAGGCTGAAGTACAGTAAGTAAAGTGGCACGATCATAGCTCAACACAGCCTCAAACTTGTAAACTCAAAGGATCCTCCTGTCTCAGCCTCCTGAGTAGCTGGGTCTTCAGGCATGAGCCGTCACATGCAGTTTATCAGCAAACCTGCACAAATGAAAAATTCTTAGATTTTTGGTACCTGTAAGTATATTTTCTGAAAGCTGAGAAATGTTGGTATCACCATGAGATTAAACAAATTGAGAAAAGCAGAATATCTTTATTTATTTATTTATTTATTTTTTATTTTATTTTTTACCAGGGGATAGCGCGAACGGAGTCCCCCACTACCACAAATTATGCAGTTGAATTTCCCACATTTGGGGAAATCACAGGGGTCAGCACAGCCAGAGTGCAATGGATGAGCCTCACCCTGAGAAAACCACCTTCATGATCATGGTATCTCCCCTGCCAGGTAAGTATTTTATTTATTTATTTTATTTATTTTTTATTTATTTTTTTAAAGCAGAATATCTTTGAGGAGAAATGACACTTCCATGATATGGTAATTCCATGAGATGCCATAGAACTGTATGCCTCCCTCCTCCTGCAGTCATTCTCATGAGATTGGGTGATGCATAAATTAATGTGCTAATGGGTGTAAACCAGAAAATAAAATAACCTAAATGCCATCCACTAATTGAGAAATAGTTTTAAAAAAATAGTACAGCCATTCAAAGAAGTATAAAGCTGACATTGGAAACAATAAATTAAGTATACCAATACTGATAAGGAAATAGACTCAACATTTACTATTAAATAAAAGAAAATAAGGAGATTATAGAACAGTGTATGTAAAATAATCCAATTTGTCTTATCAAAGAAAAGAAGCAGAATATTTCTGTAAAATGAAAACGTAAGACATTTTTAAGAAGGGTCATATCTGGGAGGGATCTTGCAAGCTCAGGGCTATGTTAAAAGGGACTATTATTTTTCATCTAATGCACTTCTGTGCAGTTGATGTTTTACCATAAGCACAAATTACTTTCCTAATTAAATCAAAGTTATAAAACTCAGCATGGATCATTTGTTGTGGCCAGGAAATGCTGAAATGATTTTATGATGCCAGTAACATTTTTACTGTGAAACCTTTCAGACATAAGCATAAGCAGAACAATGTTAGAACCGTTAGTGTTTTCATTGGACTTTAAGAAATCTTATGTTTTTGTATTCATTTAAATAAAAATCATTAGTAATATAGCTAAAGATTCCTGCATTCCCTCCCTTATTCCCTTAACCACATCTATCTACCAGATGTTACCAAGAATCTGAATGTAATGCTTATCATTTTACATTATTATTCTATATGCAGATACTTGAAATAACATATGGTGATGCCTTACTTATTTTAAGACATTATTTAAAAGACATGATATAATTCATTCTTCAACTTACATTATGAATGAAGTGAAGTTGTGATGTGCCTCCCAGTTCCCCCTTCAAGACTGAAGGACTTTCTGCTCATGTACTGAGAGTATCAAGAACTGATGGCCTTCAGTTGTCATCCTCCTCTGGAAATTGCCCTTTTTATTTAAAAGGAGCTGACTTCCCTGAGGTCAGATTTTCTGTCAGGGTAGCCTGCTCAATGGTGTCCTGACCCAGGGCCCTCAACTGAATTGAGGAAGCTTTGAAAGGCCATCCCAGCTTCATAACTGCCTGTGGAGGGTCAGTGGAGGCCTTTTTTGAGAACAGGCAATGCCCATCAGACTTTCTCAAATCCCTAGTTAAAACAATTGGCTTGTAGTCTTTAGAAATATCAATGTCATGAAATACAAAGAAAATCTAAAGAAATATTCCAGATTTCAGGAGACTAAAGGGACATGACAACAAAACACAACACATAATAAGAGGTTTTTCTAGTTCTATACAAAAATTACCAGGGTGATTTGTGCATGGTGGGTCTCATATGGTGTGTGCGGTAGAGCAGGCACTGTTCTAAGTGTTTTACATACATTAACTCAAGTAACTTCACAAGAGCTTTGTGAGTTAGGTTTATTATTATCCTAAATATATAGATGAAGAAACTGAGGCATAGACCAAATAACTGTGAGCAAGAGACAGAGCTGGCACTGAATAAAGCAGTTTGTTTGTGACACTGCTGCCCTTACACACGGCTTTTACTGTTCCCCTAATGTGATTTCTATTTAATACTCTTTGGTTTAGCAAATCTAATAACCGTATCATCAAGTGTCGGTGAATTATGGCAAAATGGGCAGTCTCAAGTTTTACTGATCAAAGTGCTATTTGTATAATGCCAATTCTAAAAACAATTTGCCATTATACAGTAAATTTTAGGCTATAAATAACTCTAAAACAAAAATTGAAGTTCTTGACATAAACATAATGAGACCTGGATAAGAATGTTAACAACATCTCTGCCACAAACATCCAAAACTCCATCAGTAGAGTAGATAAATTATTACTTAATCATATAAGATGCACAATAAAAGCCTTATATTCTGTGGTAAGTGAAATCTAAACATTCAATCTTGAAAAATATGGGCCATAGTATCAAAAAATGAAGCAAAAGCAGTTATTTTTCAGTCTTTAATCATCTTCAAAGTACAAAATTGAAACTAGCAGATACTACAAAATGATCATAAACTTACTTGAAAATATAACAAGTGCTTAATCACTATTTCTAGAAACTCCATAGGTTTCTATTTATATTTCCCCATTCTTCAAGATTTGTTTGATAGTGTTTTTGTAAATTTCCAGGTGTAAGGGCCTTTGGTTTTTGTTTGTGATACTAATTTCTACTTTTATTACATTATGGTTAAAGTGTTACTCATAATGTTTGTACTTTACTGAACCCACTAATAATTTTTTTACCAATTTATAATTTCAGTGAATCCATGTGTGCTTGTATGAGACAGAATTAGATTATTAATAGTTTAAATAAGCAACTTGATATATAACCATAACTTCACATATAGTAAATAGTGCCATATTCATTACATTGAAGGTCTTCTGTATCCTTATTTAAAATTTCTTGTCCACATAGTCTGAATTGGGATTAAAGGAGTATGTTAGATTCTAATGTGTTTCTATGTCTTCTCATATTGCCTATAGTTTATGCTTTATAAAGGGGTCACCAGGTTATTTGATGCATAGATATCCATAGCAGTGTGAATTATGACTTTTAACATTAAAATGGGTCCTGTGTGTGGTAACAAGTTTCTTTGATATTATGCTACATAAGTCTATTTTCTCTGAACCCAGAGCCTAGCAACCCTAAAGTTAATGATCTTTACAGTGCTGATCAATCCATATTTCTTTTCAATTTCTGACACAGAATGATATACAGCTTAATTTTTAGCTTAGCTATGCTTTTAAAAAATTTTATCTTCCATGTTATTCCTTGGGGTATATATATAGCAAATAGGGATGTCCAAAGTATGATATTCCAAAGCTATTTTGATAGGAATGTGTCATTTAATCAACTCTTTTTCCTTTATTTTAGACTCAAAACACAGAGAAAATCTCTGGGGCATATGAAATGTATTACAATTCTACTGACCCTTTCTAAGTCATCACTGCAAGTTTTCACAATTCTGTCCCCTCTTTTCTAACTTCCATAGCATTATGTTGCATTATTCATATGTCAGCATTTTATATCATGGGTGTTATAGTGCATGTAAATTAAGTTTATCTCCCTAATTAGTACTTGAGCTTTTCAATAGCATAGATCAAACCGAGGAGACCCTTCGAGGAGCTCACAACTGGATAGAATGTGTGCTATTATATAAGAATGCACAAACTATTGTGGATGCGTGGCTAGGAGAGTGAAGGGGAAATTATATGTAACTCTGAAGCTTTGCCTACAATTTGTAAGAAATTCATTAGATGAGGAGGCAAAGACATTGTAATGAACAAAGTACTTGTTCAATTTCACAAGGACATGGGAACACATGACTTATTCAGAAAATGGTGATCAGTCCAAGGTAAAGGGAGCACAGAGGGTAAATATTGCAGAAGAAGCATCTCCCCAGTAGAGTAAGAAATGTTTTATATGCCCTACAAAGGGGTTAGAGTATCATTCTGCTAGTACTAGATCCTTGGTGTTTAAAGGGAGAGATGATAATACTGTAATTAGCTTGGGGAAAATAACTCTCTCAAAAGTTTGGAAAATATATCTCAGGAAGCATCTCAAAGGAAAGGGCCTTAGCATAGCAGCTGCCCTATGTGGCAGGGAAGACACGCAAAACAACAGAACTGAAGCAGCAGTGGGAATAATCGCTAACAGAAGTCAGAGTGGATGGTTGTTTGCAGGTAGACTGCTAACACTTGGTGTCTAATTTGTTGTCACAGCTAAGGCAAATTAGAAGTGACAAGTAGTGCCATATTTCTAGCAATAATGATTTTATAAGTGCCATAAGAACATAGGAGACAAGAGAAGGACTAAGGAACACAGCAAATTTAAGGTTCACATTCTCTCTCTTTCTGATCCACCCCCTCACTTAATTTCAGACTAGATGTGAGGGAATGATATGAAGGAAAACAGTTAAATGTCAAGAAAGGCTGGTGTATTATAAGTTATGTTAGGGTAGGTTTGTTTTACTGAAAGATAAACAGGGAAACATAAAGCTAACTTAAGTTTGAACAGACAGATTAAACTTCCCAAAATAAAATACTCTCTTTCACCAACACTGTTACGAGTTTTTTCATAAAAGCAGTGAATACACTAAGTCATGAAGCCTATGGAAATGAAATAACTCAATAGCACCAGAGTCCCAGATGGACAGTGTCTATGGGACAGAACTAGGTAATTAATAGTTTAAATAAGCAAATGGCCAGTATCCAGAAGTAGATTTCACACAGTGCTTATCTCCCAAGATGAAGATTCTGAAAGAAAATATGTTTAAGACACTCCTAAGCCATTAAATTGCATTGTCACTGGAAGCCTGATGCCCTGGGAACTCCCAGAACATATGGCAGAAAAATATCTTGTCAAGAATTTCATTGCCAACATCCATTGGCAGCTTTGAGAGTCACAGCTGCCATGCTGGATGAGGGCCAAGGGTTCTCAGGGCTTCCTTTCTCATATGAGATGGAGAGGTGAGGGTTTGGTTCCATGACGTTACTTTCATATTGCTACTGGGAGCATGGATCACAACTCACAGCCTGGTTCTCTGTATCCCCAGACCTTCTGCTCCATCTTCCTGGTAGAAATGACAGAGAGACACTGTGACCCAGAGCCATGCATCCATTAGTGGAGCAGAGGATGTGGCTTTCACAGAAAAGTGACATTTCTTGGTTCTGGCCTCATTTATAATGAAAGGAAGCTAGATGAAGAATGGGTGGAGTGTGGGGATTTTGCTTTGCTTCAGTGTGTACTAGATCAAATCTGATAGCCCTTTTCTAGAAATTTATCGAGAGAATAGAAACTGCTAAATGAAACTTGAAGGAGTCTTAGCAATGAAATGAGCAGTTACCTAAAAACAGGAAACACACCTAAACTCTGCCTGCTCCTTCTGCCAAGTATTCTTCATTTGACCAGCAGAGTCTCCCAAAATTCCAACCATTATATTCTCCCTTGGTTTGAATAAGAAATCACCCATTAAGCCCTCTCTTTAGATAAAAATACTACTCTGTCTCATCAGGGTGTTGTTTTATGACTTGTTTTTCCTTGTTTTGTTGTTGGTTGGTTGTCCATGTTCTTACTGAGAAAGGTTTTACTGATGTGCCCCTTTCATGACCTTAGGTTCCTATGCATTGACTGCAAGAGTAGCGTTGGGCAATAACATGTCAATCAGTTTGGGTATTTGAATTCATCAGTATGGCAGAACAATAAAACAACGCCACAAGGATGGCATGTGGACCTGCATATTTTACTGGGGGATCAGTAAAATCTGCAGAGCTCCAGAAGCCTCAGACTGTAGGGGCACAGTAACTAGAATAGAACTATGGGCAGAGCAAGGGTAGCATGAAAATACACACACGGAAAGCAAACATCATCTTCACTTTCTCATATTGCCTAGTATGCAGTAGGCGCTCCAGAGTCAGTCAAATTTAACGTTCAAAGTTTGATTGTTGGCTTCCGAATAAAGTTTGACCTATGTATCACACTGCCAATAACTGACTAACATTAAAACTTCCATCAGCTTTTGGAAATGCAAGTTTTCCTCTGTATTTGCTTATACTGTATAATTCACTAAATCTCTATCTGCCATTATGCTTTCCTCATAAATTTAAATTTTAGACAATGAAGAAGCAATATGATTATTACTTTTTTATCCTTTCTTTAGGGACTTACATTTGTATCCAAGAAGGATTATAACTTGGTGCACATAAGCCTGAGAATTTAACCTTAATAACATAAGACATTTCATAATAATAGGTGGAATCTTTCTGGATTAGTTCTGTGTGTGTTGAGCTTAGAAGATATATTATTTTATTCTCATATTTTACCATTTCAGAGCATACAAGCATAAATTTAAGAACAACGAATGTATGACTGATATGCTGAATGAATAATTAGAAGTATTTTAAACTAAGCAAAAACAAGAAAAAAAAAAAAAACACCTCACCCCGTCACCCCATATCAGTGTCGTGGGTATAAATGAGGAAACAATATTTCTGAAATTAAAAGCAATTAATCTTCATAATAAATTCTCTATAGCATTTGAGTTACTTCTAATTTGGACAAAAATATACAGTAAATATATATGAGGAATTCAATCACACTTCTGTGCTTTAATGTAGAAAGTAAAAGTAATAAAACTAGGAAGATCATGTAAAAAAAGAAAACATATAATTGTCCATCAAAATGTAATTTTTTACTTAGGATTTGCCAAAGTATCGCATTTTTGAGATTACCCAATGACAAGGAATTGGAAGGACTATAAATTAAAACTGAAAAATCACTTAAGCAGAATATTTTCTATCTGTAGCAAGATAAAGAAATAGATCCCCTCTTACAGAGATTGATTTATTAGTATTTCTTCCCTTTATTTCGCGAGAAGAAATAGTCCATCAACTTCCTGGACACAAGGCAAGTTAGAGAGCATTTTTTTGTCACCTATGATTTGGAACATAGCTCTCGTGAGTCATTGAAGGTGGTTCAAAAAGCACCATTGAGAAGAATGTAAAGAGAGGACAGAGGTCGGAGCTCTGGAGTAAGAACCATCGTAAGTAAGGGTGGCCCCCAGCCTGGTGCTGATGCTAACACAGTATTTAACGTGTGTTAGGAGTTCAACAAATGTGAGTTAAATAAATGAATGGATGCATCAATAAAAATATGAGGGAAAAAATTTGACTATGAGCATGCTATAGATGATATAGATGACCTTTATTGACCTCCATTTCAGTGTTTTTCAATGTTTTTATCTTCTAAATTGTAAACTGTCTGTAATTTTGATCCCTCTATATCATAATTATTACAAAGCTACAAGGAAAATATGACATTTCTGTAATCATTATCCAGAAAAGCCAAAATTAAAATATGATATGATTTAGACTTGAGTTTTGCCATCAGTGCCAATCACCATGTCATAAGGTTTACTTCATGATTTATGAAGTAAAGACTCACAGGCCAACCCATCAGTTACCACAAATCACATTGACCAAAGAGTACCTGCCTATTTTTCTTAAGAGAAATGGATTTTTGTTTTCTTCTCTAAGCTCATGGTTTTATGGAAGATGCACCTTAAAAATAGATTGTGACCTTGGAAGCATTTTCCAAGATCTCAATCTTAAAAACATTTTGAAAGAATAAGAATTCAAGGAAAAAGAAAACTCTCTGAAGTCTAAAATAACTTAATACTTGGATAAAAATCATCTATCAAAGGTAAAGTTCCTCAAGTTTACTTTATGATAGTTACTTGCTTTTTCTTTTCTTTTATTTTCACCAGTATTTATAGCCATTTCAAATTTCTGTAAGAAAGAACATCCGACTTGTCTGTGCCTGTATTTTTAATGAAATGATGACATCTGCAATGCCACTTCTGAGAATTTAGAATGGTTATATCACCATGAGTCAGAATGATCAGATTGCACAATGCTGTTATGGGTCACAAATTTTACTTTGTTATTATTTAAGTGTGCAATAAGAGCATGATTTCTTTATTTCCATCATGTTGATTTGATCCTCCCAATGAGCTCTGCATTTAGAAGAGGCAGGAGGAAAAACTGGATTTTTTTGAAACTCATTGTTTTCTTGGATGATTCAGGTATTCAATCTTAGGTGTTTTAGACTCTACAGTTGGTAGTTGGTAGTCTGGTCTGAGAAAGTCTGAGAGAAGAACTCTAATCTTTTGTCCACATGCCCTATTTATACAAATCAAATGTAGATAAGGAGGTAGAATTACCTAGGTATATGAAATGGCCCACTAGAATCTCATGAAAAAAAAAAAAAAAGGGAAAAACCATTTCCCAGAAGTCTATAAAAAAAAAAGTGGCAAAAAAAAAAAAAAAAGAAAGAAAGAAAAAGTGGCAGTAATTTGAGGATTTCAAAGCAATATGTACACATTGTAGGTAGGATACAAAAGAGGATCTGCAGTTGAAATCCGTAGAGTAGAAAGCAGGTGGAGGGACAAAGTTAAAATCCTTAGGACTTGGAGGAGAGGAATTGGGAAGGGGGCCTGTCCCTGTCCTTCTGCTTAGGGGGTGGAATGGGGGGGGGGAGGAATTGGGAGAAAGAGGAGGAGAGAGAGAAAAAGGAAGAAAAAGAGAGAGAAAGAAGGGAGGGAGGGAGGGAGGGAAGAAGGGAGAGAGGAAAAAGAAGAGAAAAAGAGAGGCAGTAGTATGAGCTCTAGAAACATACATAAAGTTCATGGCCTTGTCTTTGAGTGGTTTTCATATCCTCATTCTAGGAGACTTCATTCTAGAGGCAGTTATTCATCCCTTTTAGGTTGTTTCTTGGCTGTATACTAATGTCTTCTATCCCTCAAAATACTAGCCCCAAGGTTAACCCAGTCTCTTTTTTTAAAGCAGTAAATACTATTTTTCCTCTCCATGCAATCCCTATACCCACCCCTGTCACCTACTCACAGATCAGAGCTTTATCTTCCCTTTTTTTTTTTTCCTGATACATTTGTCAAAACTTGTTAGGAAACAAAGCTGTCAACTAATTTGCTCTACAGTATAAATCATCTTCTTTTATCGTTTCCAGGACACTTATCTTTCAAAAGCGGGTAAGAGTGATAGACTAAGAAAAGGAGCTACTACAAGATAAATGTGGTAAAACACTGGGTGACTGTTGATTTCAATTTTAGCTATATTTAATAATTCCCTACACCATCTAAAATCCCACAATTAGAAAAAAATTCATGTTAAAATTATTTTCTCTTGAAATATAAGTACACTGGGAAAGTTAAGTAGGACTGACTAGAATACATTTGTGCTTTAATGCAAATTAGTTAATTTTCACTAGCCTTTTTACATGAGAATTAGCAGGCCTGCCTAATCAATCTGTTCTCATGTGACCTGCTTTCCTGACATTTTCAGCATTTTGGCTGAATGCTTGCTGGTTTCACAATGTCTTCCTTAAAATGCGATGACAAAAAGAAATTGCATTCTCACATACTTTTGGTATATATATGTATGGGGACAAGATCTTAGGAGCGGGATTATTTAGGTATCTGGTAATTTCTTTTTGCATGTGTAAAGTGTTTATTTTTAATCAACACGATATCTACTTTATCATATTATATTTAATCGAAAAATAAAATAGTGTATATTTATGGTGTATAACATGATGTTTGATATATGTGTGCAATGTGGAATGGCTCAGTTGAGCTAGATAAGATGATTTACCTTATATACGTTGGATTTATAGTGGTGATAAAATTTAAAAACTACTCTGTTCATGATTTTCACCAATACATTACTATTAACTGTAATCACCATGTTATGCAATAGTTCTTAGAAATTATTTTTCATATCTAACTGAAATTTTGTATCTTTTAACCAACACTTCCTGCTCTCACCTCCTACTATTCCTTGGTACCCTCCATTCTACTTTCTAAGAGTTCAACTTTTTTAGATCCCATATATAGGTAAGATCATGCAGTATTTGTCTTTCTGCATCTGGCTCATTTCACTTAGTATCATGTCCTCCAGGTCCATCAGTGTCATCACAAATGACAGGATTTTCTTAAGGCTTAATAGCATCCATTATCTTCATTCATTTATCTGTTGATAGACACAGGTTGATTTCATATCTTGGCTTTTGTAAATAATGCTGAAATGACCATAGGAGTACAGATATGGCAATTCTTTTGACATTCAGATTTCATTTTCTTTGGATATATGATGGATCATGTGGTAATTTCATTTTAACTTTCTGAGAAACCAGTAAACTTTTTTTTAATGTAAAGTCTATGCTAGTTTATATCTTACCACCTGCATTACAAGGCTTCCCTTTTATCCCTTTTCTCAGCACTTGTTATTGCTTGTCTTTTTGATAATAGGTACAGCAGCTGTGAGGTGATACCTTATTGTAATTTTAATTTACATTTCCTTGGTGATTAATCATGTTGAGCATTTTTGCTTATACCTATGGGCCATTTGTATGCTTTATTTTGAGAAATGTCTCTTTAGGTTTTCTGCCCATTTATTAAATCAAGTTATTTGATTTCTTGCTTTTGAGTAGTCTGAATTCTTTATGTATTTTGAGTATTAACCCTTTATCAGATGTAGGGTTCCCAAATTTGTAGATCATCTCTTCACACTATTGATTGATTTCCTTGCTGTGCATAAGTTCTTTAGTTTGATGTAATCTCATTTGTCTATTTTTGGTTTTGTTGACTTTTCAGATACATGATCATCTTTCCACCCATAGTCTTTGACTTAGAAATTCTGTTGCTGAAAATGTACCCCATAAATATGCGCATCAAAGTATGCCATGTTTAGGAAAGGAGTATGGTTAAGTTAATTGCTTTATTTTCTTCAAAGTTATTATAGGTAACTCTTAAACACAATGAGGTGGCCATGTTATAATTTGTAAAAAGGTTACTAAGTGCTGGGCACAGTGGCTCACACCTATAATGCTTTATCACTCTGGGAGGCTGAGGTGGGTGGATTGCCTGAGCTCAGGTGTTACAGACCATCCCAAGCAAGAGAAAGACCTTGTCTCTATAAAAATAGAAAACTAGCCAGGCATTGTGACAGGTACCTGTAGTACAGGTACTCAAGAAGCTGAGGGCAGAAGATCACTCAAACCCAAGAGTTTGAAGTTGCTGTGAGTTATGATGCCACAGCACTCTACCCAGGGAGACAAAGAGTCTGTCTCCAAAAAAAACATCAGTAGATAAATACATAAAAAGATCTCTAAGATGTATTTAAGGGGAACAAAGATACAAGTTAGTGAAAGAACATAATTTGATAAAGTTTGCTTATTTTTTTAAAGTACATACATCTATGCATATTTATTTACTGGCAAATGGACTTTTTAACTTAAAGTCAAGAAACTACTAACAGTGGTTTCTTTTAGAAAAAGTAATATTTTAACTTTTTTTGCAGTGTTTAGATTTTCTTTCTATATGAACCTAATATATATACTTTTGTTTTGTTTTTTGTCCTTTAGTGTTTTCTTTTTTTCCAAGCTGGTTTTCCCTAGGCAATCCATCTTCAACATATAAGTCATCATTGCTGCCTTATTTATATACCCTGATTTAAACAAAGAGTAAACGTGGAAAAATATCACTTACAAAATGTTGAAGGAAAGAAAGTAGAAGGTTCTACTACGCAGCAGGTAAACAAATTTCAGGTTTAAGCAAATTCATAAAAATCAAGTGATATCACCTCTTTTCTCAATCTAGAGACCAGCTGGTTTCACTGCCCTTCCTCAAATGACAAAGGTTTGTTTCAAGGATGTTTAGGAAAACAAATAAAATGCAAGGGAATAAAATAAATGACTTAAAGCAGAATTCTTTAAGCTGCTATTTCAAAGAGCCCTGTTCTGCAAAATGTTTTTCAGTAACAAAATATGTATGGAAAAGCTGGCTTAAATAAATTATTTATCACATAAGCACACTGTAGATAATGTGCTATATTAATGTATTTATAACTGCCAAATAAGCTGCATATACTATGCAGCCTTCTATTATCCAGTTATAATTCCCAGAACTAAGTTATTGCTAATATGCGTTTTGTAAAGAAAGCTGGGACCAAGAAACACAGACAGCTTTCATATGATCCTAGACAGAGTCTTTCTCTCCTCCCTTCTCACCCCACCCTGCCCCTTATATACCTGGAAGTGAGAATATGCTGGATCTTTAGCAGCTATTTTAAACATTTGAGGGTGCCATTCAGGGAAAAAGGGAGCAAAGCAAAAAGGACAGGAGCCTAGGTCCCTGATGATCCCGCTGAGCTGCCATACCAGTCCCAGATGACCTTTCTTTTCTTTTTTTCCTGTAAGAACTAACCCACATATGTTTGTACCACTGTTTCTACTGTGTAACCAACACACTGGTCAGCAAATATTTTAAGCGATTTTCTTTCTTTTTGGGAAGATGAATTGTGAGATTAATAAAACTTTAGTGATCTTGGTAGAAGGATCACATAATGACCCTGGAAATGAAAATAATAATAACAATAATACTAAGGGATGTTTGTAAAACACTTTATAGTTTACAAGCATTTTATTTTTTATTTTTTATTTAACTTCTCATTAAATAATGACTATATACACTTAAGGAGTACAATGAGATGATTTGATATGCAGTGTGGAATGCTTAAATCAAGTTGATTAACAGAAACACTTCACGTACTTATTTTTTGTGGGAAGACATTTATAATTTACTCTTAGTTATTTTGAAATATGCCCTTGCTTTGTGCACATTAGATAAGATCCCCCAAGTGCCCTCCCTCCTCCTAATCATCACCCTCCCCTCTCCCCCTCTACCTTCCCCCTTGGTAGATTATATGTGTGTTTAATCATTCCTATGAGAGTGTGTTTATATATTGGTTTCATAATAGTACCAAATATGTTAGATACCTTTTTCCCCACCTTGAGAGATTTACTAAGAAGAATATGTTCCAACTGCATTTTCTTAAGCTTTTAAAAACTTAAAAAAAAAAAAAAAAGCACATTCTTAATTTTTGCTGATTCATTCTGTGTAGGGGTCACTCTATCAACCCTTAACCGAGCACCTCAACCCTGCCTTAACCTTCACTTCCTGCTTCTGCACAGCCCAGAGACTATCCAGAGTTAAAAGCTGATGTTCTTCTTGGCCTTTCCTGCACATGTGTCAATTTTTGACATGGTCATGTCTTTCTTGATTCCGCAGTATACACAGGAACTTTACTTTATTAGTCTGGTATTTTCTTTCCCAAACTCTTTCTTCCCACACGTTCAAGACTACCTTTTCTATACTGTTCTGCCTAGCCTCAGGCTGCTGCAGCTAATACCATGGACTTTAGAAGCTTTCAGCAAATACCACACAGGAACCTCAGTGCCTGAATGCTCTGAGATGCACTAAACAAAGGAAGGCCCTTTCCCTGGTCTTTCAGGAAGCCACTGGACAGACTGAAAACATTGCATAACTCCCTGAGAAGAAGAATTTCATGGTTCCCCCTGGCACTAGCAACCTATACATTCATGGCCCCAGTCTGAGGTACAAAGTATGAACAGAATGGATTTCAAAGGACCACAGTTATCTCTTACTGGGTACAGCAACTTCTCTATTCATTAAACATTCATGTGGTTGTTGTAAGCTTTTGACTAGATTCCAGAGTTCTCTGACAGTTGATTCTGATGATGTTTGCCAGCTTTTTAGCCCCTTCTGTGGAGAGATGAAACCTAGAGCTCCCCACTCTGACATTATTGGTGATGTCTTTCTCCCTAGGCTTTTGAGCTCGCACTTTAAATAAAGCAGTACCTCATCAGGTATGTCTCTTTTCAATGCTTCTTCCCAGTACATTAGAAGCCTGTGTTAAGTCCCCATTATGAGTTAAGCAAACCAAATAAATGGAAGACTAGACCTACACCCCACCCCCAACATAACGCCACCTCCAGCTAATACTCTATTCTGCTTCCCCTCCACGTCTAGGCCCTTCAGAAAGGCAAACTTTCCTTTACTGTCTCTATGCCTTTTTCTGGGCCATGAAGACCTTCCTCACCATTCAGGTAGAATTGAACTTTTGGTTCATTTTACCTTCTTTTTGACAATTGATAATGTTGTCATGTAACAGCTTTTGTGTATGTATTTCTAAACTCCGCCTTTGCAAGACTGGGTCCTTCAGAGTTAAGGTCATGCTTTAACTGTTGCCGTATATCTAGATTTTATTAGAGTGTCTGGCATATGTCAAAAAAATTAATATACATTCAAAAATATTAAATTCCTCACAATAACTAAAAGACTAAGTTTGTAAACCTATCATATATATGTATACATATATATGCATATATATGTTTTCATACATAGATCCACAATAAAATATGATTTAAATGATTTTAGAAAAGGAAATAATAATGTAAAACAGATCATAGCCCTCTGATAATCTGACATAATTTAATAATGGATTTTAAACATTTATAGGAATAAATGGATTGGATGTTTTTTAGGAACCCTCTGTTAAAACAAAGCTTTTGATAAAAGGTGAAGAGTAGATATTTGAGTTTACATTACTTGTATAAAGCTGGAATACAGATAATATATATTAGCAGCTAAAGGCTGATTAAAACAATAATAATCACCTTTGTGGGGAGTAGAATTATAAAATTATAATCTGATTATGACATGTAACTGAATAGATGGCCATCTCCCTTAATACAAGTTGGCTAACACAATCTAAACTGAAATGCTTTTCACCTGGGAAATTTTCAAGGCCGGCATCACCAATCATCCATAAAACAATAGAAAATAATGATCTAAATAAATATCGCGGTAGGCCGAAATCCTAGTGATCAGGAGCATGAACACAGAACACATTTGCTGCATCAAATACATCAATTTCTAGTTTAATTACCGGGAGCTAATGGTTTAATTTTATGTATCAAAGTCTTCCTATCTTTGACATAATTACAATATTTATATAGCTCTTTGAACGGACTGGCATGGATTTAAGTGTTTTACATACATTAACTTGTTAAATCACACAACAAATCCTATGAGGTAAGTGATATTTTACAAACGAGAGAACGGAAGCACAAAGATGAGTGTTGGCCATCGCTACAAAGGTGATAGTAAAGTCAGAATTCTACCCACAAGGTACATGCTATGATTTATTACCCCCTCTGTCACTAAACAATAATTATCACATTACAATATCCATCTCTTAGGGTACTGTGAGGATTAAATAAAACCAGGTAGGCATAATAAAAATAGCACTGATGTCTAAAGAGCAAAAGTTCCTATAGTTACTGAAAAAGTTCTAATTACTGAAAATGTGACTTTCTAAGGAACTCCCCAACTATATTTATTTTAAATGATAGAGAATAACTAAATGTGCATATATGAGCACACACAAACACACACACGTATATATTCCTTAGCTTTAGCTATTGAAAGCATCTCAGAGCAACAATATTTTAATAAGCTGAGCTTTCCCACAAAAACTATTATAGTATTGATAGTTTTATATATGAGTCCTACCAAAAACCCAATTAATAATCAAACACAGGGTACGTGTGCGGGTACATATACACAGGGTATGGGTTGGTGGAGGAGGATGGGGGGCGTTGGAATGGAAGGTGCAAAGGGAACTTGGTTCTGAATCCTATTTCTCAGGACTTTGAATTTTCTTTAATTCAAAGCACTCAGTACGCCAAAGTGCCATATTTTGGGGACATCATTTTCTATGCCTCAACACTAGAGGCATAGAATATAGTTTTTTGTTTTTAATTTGGTTAATTTAAACAGAAATAGTTAAAGACTTTAAAAATAAATATTATGCAGGTTTAGCAAGCAATTTAGCAACTGTAAATAGGCCTATAAAAGAACATTTTCATTTAGCTGACAATGTAAGCAAAGTTGCTAACAACCTTCAGTTTCAAACAAATGGTTAGCGAAGCATAGACTGTTTGAATGGGATGCTGTTGCTCTTACTCATCATACTCACTTATGTGCTAAGTTTTTTATTTATTTATTTATTTTGAGAATTTTTGTTCTGTATTCATAAGGGATATTGGTCTGTAGTTTCCTTTTTTTGTTGTTGTTGTGTCCTTTCCTAGTTTTGGTATCAAGGTGACATTGGCTTTGTAGAATGAGCTGGGGAAGTTTCCTTCCTTCTCTATGCTAGAAAATAATTTCTGCCTTGCAATTCCTTTGTTGGGTATATTCCCAGATGACCAAAAATCGCATTAC
>NW_003852542.1:4296260-4302408 GCF_000181295.1 Otolemur garnettii | reverse complement strand
AAAAAAAAAAAAGAAAGAAAAGAAAATAATTTCTGCAGTAGAGGTGCCAGTTCTTTTTTGTAGGTCTGGGAGTTTGGTGGGAGAGGATGCTTTTTATTGCTGTTTCAATTGTATTACTTGATATTGGTCTATTCATGAGTTCTATTTGTTCCTGATTGAGCCTAGGGAGGTTGTATGTTCCTAAGAATTTGTCCATTTCCTTACTGTTTTCAAGTTTATGTGCACCGAGGTTTTTACAGTTCTTAGAGATGATATTTTGTATTTTCATGGTATCCATTCTAATATCTCTTTTTCATTTCTGAGTGAGCTTATTGGGGTCTTTTCTTTCCTGTTTCTGGTTAATCTAGTGAGAAACCTGCCAATTTTTTTCATCTTTTCACAGAAACAACTTCTTGTTTCATTAATTTTCAGCATAATTCTTATGTTATTGATTTTGTGTAGTTCCACTCTGATCTTCATTTTTGCTCTTCTTTTTCTAGTTCCTTGAGATGATTCATAAGATTGTTGACTTGTGATCTTTCTGTCTTTTGTGTGTAGGCATTTATGGCAATAAATTTTACTCTTATGACTGCTTTTGCTGAGTCTGGGTTTTGATAACTTAAATCACGTTATCATTTAGATTAAAGAATCTTTGCAGTATGTCTGTATTGTCTGTAAGTCTATCTTCAAATTTGCAATCCTTCTTTTTTTTCCTTTTTCTTTTTGACCAGTTCAGATCTGTTGAAGCCCTTCAGTGAGTTGTTCATTTCAGTTATTATACCTCTCCCCCCACAGAATATCTATTTTTAAAAAAATTGGCTAGGTGTGGTTTCTTATGCCTATAATCCTAGCATATCAGAAGGCTGAGGTAAGAAGGCTGCTTGAGGATAGGAGTTTAAAACCAGCTTGAGGAAGAGCAAGACCCCATTTCTGCAAAAAATAGAAAAATTAGCTGAGTGTGGGTGGTGGCCCATACCTGCAGTCCCAGAAACTCAGGAGGCTGAGGCAAGTGAATTGCTTGCACCCAGAAGTTTGAGGTTGTAGTGAGAGGTGATGGTGGGTGCTATTGCAATCTAGCCCAGGCAACAGGGAGAGAGAGAGAAATCTTTTTCTCCAAATAAATAAACAATTTAAATCTGTCAGTGATGAATTCTACAGTTAGCAAGGTGGTTTTTCAAAAATGAAGAACAAATAGACACATTCCCAAAAATAAAAGAGAAGAAAATTTGGTGAGAGTAGGACCAATAACAAGATATATTAAAGTATGTATTATGTTTAAACTAAAAGATATTAACTATAGATGTCAATTCAAATCTGGAGATTAAAGGAGGAGGCACATGTAAAAATAATTATGTATCTAAAATGAATCAAGGATTTAGTAATAAATGTGACAGTAAGAGCATAAAGCTAATACTCTGAAAATTATAAAACAGTATTGAATAAAAGGTAAAATTTTAAATAAATGGAAAATATCTCTCATTCATAAATCAGAAAACTTAATATTGGTGAGAACTTCAATAATGAATTATACTGAACTACAGATTCACTATAATTTCTTTCAGAACTGTAGATGACTTCTTTATAGAAAATGATAAGCTTATTCTAAAATTCGTAAGGAATTGCAAGCTCCACTTAATAGTCAATACAATCTTGTGAAGGAAGGACAGAGAGCACTGACACTTTCTTATTTCAAAACTTACTACAAAGCTCTGTTAATGAAAACAACTGTGTAGGGACACAGTGCAGGACCTGTAAGCCAACAGAACACACTTGAGAGGTCAGGAACAAACCCTCACAAGTATGGCAAACTGATTTTTGACAAGGATACCAAGGCCATTCGGTTGTTCAGTCTCTTTAATAAATGCTGACGCAACTGAATAGCCATATGTAAAAAAGAAAAAAGCGGACTACTGCACCTCATAACATATGTAAAAATTAAAATGGAACAATTACTAAAATATAAGGACAATTCTTTGTGACTTTGGATTTGACAATAGATTCTTACATTTGACACCCAAAACATAAGCAACAACAAAATAAAAAAAAAAAGTACAATATACTTCATGAAAACTAAGTTCCTTTTTATATCACAGGACACTCTCAAGAAAGTGCAAAGACAACCCCCAGGGAAGGGAGAAAATATTTCCAAATAACACATCTGATTTGTGTATAATTTCTAAAATATATAAAGAACTCTAATAACTCTGCCATCAAAAAAACAAACACTATTAAACAAATTATAAAAGACCTTTACTTATTCACAGATGGCCAACAGGCACAAGGAAAGATGCCTGACCTTGTTGATCATTAAGGTAATACAAATCAAAACCACGATGATACACCACTTCAGACCCACAGAAGTCCGTAGTTATATATTATGATTTTTAAAAACAGAAAATAGTAAATCTTGGTAAGTATACAGAAAATGGTTCAGATTGTAGAAAATGGAATTCTCAATTCCAGCAGTATACATCCAAAGGAAATGAAAGCATGTCTATGCAAGAACTTGTTCATGAATCTTTGTAGCAGCATTATCCCTTATAGTCCCAAGGGGAGATAGCTCAAATGTCCATCAATGAATGAAGAAATGAATCAACTATATTGTATTCATACAGAAATCATCATTCAGACATGAAAAGAAATTAAGTGCTGATACATGCTACAAGATGGATGAAACCTCAGGAATATTATGTGATGTGAAAAGCCAGACCTGAAAGGTCACATGTTATATTATTCTATTGTGCTGAAATAACAAGAATTTTATAGAAACAAACAAACTAACAAAAAACAAAAAATGATGGTTGCCTAGGTAGGAAAAAGGGGAGTGAGAAATACTGCTCAATGGAGCCATGTTTTATTTGGGAGTGAAATATGAAGAGATGGGTGCAAATCATTCTAAGTGCTCTAAATGCCACTAATTTCTCACTTTACAATGATTAATTTTTGTGAACTTCATCTCAACAAATTAAAAAAAGAAGAAAATAGAGACAAAAAGTAGATTTGTGATTTCATAAAGCTGGGGATAAAGGAGATAGCTAACATATATGATTTCTTTTTTACATACTACAAATTTCAAAAGCATGTGGTGATGATGTTTACACATGCATAAAATCCACTGACTTATATGCTTTTAGATTGGTAAATGATATGGTATGGGATATATTCATTTTTTTTTTTGTAGAGACAGAGTGTCACTTTATTGCCCTTGGTAGAGTGCTGTGGCATCACAGCTCACAGCAACCTCCAACTCCTGTGCTTAAGCAATTCACTTACCTCAGCCTCCTAAGTAGCTGGGACTATAGGCAGCCACCACAATGCCTGGCTATTTTTTGGTTGCAGTTCGGCCGGTGCCAGGTTTGAACCTTCCACCCTCCGTGTATGGGGCCAGTGCCTACTCACTGAGCCACAGGTGCTGCCCTGGAATTATATTCTAATATACCTGTGGAAAAAGAATCTCTCATGTTGTATTAGTTTTCAATTGGTGTCCTAACAATTTACTATAAATTTATTGGTTTAAATCACCATAAAATTATCTTACTGTTCTATAGGTCAAAAGTCTTACATAGGTCTTCCCCTGGAGTAAAATCAAGGTATCCAAAGGGCTATGCCAGGTCACACAATCATAAGTTTGTAAACTCATCCCAGAAAAAGTGCTAAATACTTCATTTCTAAATATAGCCTCCAAGGCACTCCCCTTGGAAAGCTATCCACCAATGCCAGCACCTGGTACACCCTTCAAAGCAATTTTGGAACTCTTTTTCTGGAATGGCCATCAGAGCTATGGTCTTATGAGGTCTGACTATTAAGTTGGTGAACTTGTCCTAGAAAAAGTGCAACCTACCTCATTGTGATAGTCTTAAAATGTGGGGCCTTTAAGAGGTGATTAGGTTATGAGGGCTCCTCCCTATAAATAAGATTCCTTATAGGATTTTCTGAGCTTGCCTTTGTGCCTTCACCATGTAAGCATGCAACATTCTTCTCCAGAAGGTACCACAGAAAGGTGTCATCTTAGAAGCAAACAGCAGCCCTTACTAGATAACTGTCAGCATCCTTATTTATGATTTACCAGCCTCCTAAATAGTTAGAAAATATATTTGTTTTTTATAAATTACTAAGTCTTAGGTATTTTTTCATAGAGCACACATAGACTAAGATATCTCCTAAAGCTGAGTATTTGCATACCCAATAATCCATTGATTCAACTCTCACTCTTGTATATATGTTCACCAAAAAATATACATGAAAATGTTCACAGAGGCTGCTTACAATAACAAAAGGAAAATAATCCAAATATCTATTAACACAGAGCTGTTGAACTAAACTGAAATATATTCACAATAAAATATTATACAGTAGTCAACTTAAAAAGTGACACACAATAATGTAGACATATCTTAATAATTTGCTATTGAGTGGAAAAAGTAAGGCCCCAAAAGACATGCATGTGTGTATATGTACGAACACATATGAGTGAATCATATAGCTGCAATAAAACTGTTAAAGAGGAAAGTGATGCTTTAGATTACATGTTAGAATGCTGAATGTTACACAATTTGAATGTGTGCCCCCTCCCAAACTAATGTTGGATTTTAATGACTATATAATGATATTAAGAGGCAGGACCTTTAGATGGTGATTAGACCTCGAGGGCTCTGCCCTCAGAAATAGATTAAAGTCATTATTATAGGATTGAGTCTATTGTAAACGGAAACATTTGCTCCCCTTTTCTCTCTGTCTCTCCCTTTCTTTGCCTGTCTGCCACAGGATGATGTAGAAAGAAGACCCTCAGCAGATGGTAGCCCCTGGGTCTAGGCCTTTCCAGCCTCCAGCTCTGTGAGCCAAATAAAATTTCTATAATTATAAGCTGCCCAGTCTTTGGTGTTTAACACAGACCAGTAGCACAAAATGGATTAAGACAATAAGTTTCCAAGATTTATTATTAAATCACATTAATTTTGACTTATAAGAAAATACCTAAACACAAATGGTTTGTTAATGGACAAATGATGAGATTGTGTCATGAACCAAAGATTAAACCTATACGATTTTGTGCATCTGAAAGCCACCTTAAATTCATTCTTTATTGCCCATTAAAAAAAGTGGGACAGTCTTTTTTCTTTATCTTCTTTTCATTACTCTAATTATACAATAAATACATTTTCAGTTGGTTCAAGCCCTGCAGTAGACATTTCTTTTTCCATTCAGTGTGAGAGCTGGCTATATACGTAGCCCAGAGTAACAAATCTCCTAAAGAAAACTTTTATTTTAGCATCAGAGATTTTTCTTTCCAAACAGTTTTAATGCTTGTTACAGTATGTAATTGTACCAAATAGACATAGCTTTTGTGGAACCTATAGTACTTTAATGGTGTCTATTTTTAGTCAATACTTTGTTAGTCAATTTTTATCCTTCAGAATTTGCCATCTTTAACAACTAAGAAACTGAACAAGCAACCAATAATATGTGGATATTCCTGACCTGTGTAGTCCCAGTGATCCCACCTACCTCGCCTTGTTCCCTAGACAAACACACTTGCCCCAAAAAAGAATTTTTTGAAATCTATTCCTTCCAAGAAGTTCACATGGAATTAAGATATAGAAATAAGAACCTACATGTGAATGTGTGTCCATATTATATATACACACATATCTGTGTACCACTCATATTCACTTGCTGCAAATCCTTTGCAGTGTAATTATGTTTTAGTTTAAAGGAACATAAAATAATACGAGAGGACAAGAAAAGAAGAATGCAATAAGATGTGTTACACTTTTGTTCCCCAGCTGATTGCTTCCCCCTGGTTATAAGTTCGACTGTGCCTTTTGTCATGTGACTGCGTGTACAGTGCCCTAACCGCCAGTAATTCAAATGACAAGTCTCTCCATCTCTGCTGACTCTTGCCAATGTAGATTAATTTTTCTCAAAGAGAAATATTGCTTTCAGTTACTCACTGTGTGCTTCTAAACAAAGAAGTGGGAATGAAGGACGAGGTTAGAACAAAACAGGATTTTTAAGCACAGCCACATGATAAAATGACTGAAAATATATATTTTTTCCTAACTGTGTGAAAAATCATTTTAAGCTTAGTGGAGATGCTCAGAACTGGTAAATAAAAACTTTAGCCCCTTATTTAATTTTCTATGTGTAAGAAAAACATGTTCTCCCAGCT
>NW_003852542.1:4294209-4295753 GCF_000181295.1 Otolemur garnettii | reverse complement strand
CAGGTTGCTTGGACATAAAAATTCCTCTCATAACAATAGAGACCATAACAGCATCACCCAGTACTTCTGATTTATTCATTCTGACTAATCCTGAGCATTGTATCTACAACAAAGGTTCAAAAACATTCACTGGACAAATAGAATGGGTCTGGGTCTCTCCATCTTCGATGATTTACATTCTTGAGGAAGAAAGTACAATGTCAGGTCCTATCCAATTCTCTGCCTGACATAAGCTCCCCACTGCTATCTCCTTTCCCTAAATTATCTTTCCCAAACTACTTGTGTTTCTCCATTTCTGTGGATGTGTCTCCCAACCACAAGGTTCCATCATATTTCTGAAAAATTTCACCAGCTGTTTCCTTTGAAATACTCATGAAGATTTTATAACATTCTATTTTACATATTAGCTAATTAGAGGAATATTTGTTTGCCAACATATGAAAAAACCTTCTGAATGCCTGAAACCCACTTTCTTCATCACAGCATCTGGAAAAGATGTATAAGTTGACCAATAAAGACAGAATAACTTGATAACGAGAAGAATAATTTTGCCTTTCTTTATGTGTTTAAGTTTTATTATCAATTGTAGTTTTAGCTGAATAGCACAATCCACATAGGAAGATCTATCCTTTAAGATTATTCACTATCTAATTAGAATGCCTCCTCACTCCAACCAGTAGTATAAATGTCATATTTTCATATTTAATATCCTTATTTATTTTCTATGTGTGCACATACATAATTTTTTCTAATAAATTTGATATATCTCAGTGCAAAGTGTAACTATTTCTAATTAGTTTGATCAAAGATACTGTAGTCAGTGCTGAGTAATGCAAATTATGCCAATAAAAATTCTATTGCTTCTGACAGGGGGAATAATGGCCATACATTGATTCAGCCCTCCCAGTCTTCCAGGGAAACATTTACACGTGATGTATTTATAAGGGCACATAAATGTATATGTAGTCACGGTTTGTAATATTCCTGAAGGCCCTGCAGCAGCAGCAGCAGGACAGCAAGCTCTTTCTGCTGACTCTTAATTATTGTGCCATTTTCTACTCTGGTCTCTTGTGATGTTAACTCTTGTCCTCTCTGTGAGGTCGGATAGGGCAAGCAAAGACATGGACTGACCAGAAAAAGAGCCAGGATCAGTCTTGCATTCTGGAGACTCTGCTATCTGAATAAAATAAAACAGCTTTACCACAATAATGACACATACAAATGGCATTTTGTTTGAGGGAAAAAAAGTAAACTAACATTTATTAAGTATTTAAAGCCTGTGGACACAGCAGTGGGAAATGAGCTGAGGTATCCTGGAATAGAATGATTTCTCCAGAGACTAGAGACTGGGAACCAAAACAATTTTGCAAGGGATCATAGGAAGCAGAAATTCATAGTTATTGCAGAAGACGCCCCTTGAAGATCCATAATGGGAGACAGTTCAAATAAACATTTTCTGGGAGGACTTGAGATTCCACCAGCCTTGGAGGTTACCTTTGCAGCCAGAACTGAGTTGAAATCTTTCTACTTCCGTGACTATCCAC
>NW_003852542.1:4290775-4293803 GCF_000181295.1 Otolemur garnettii | reverse complement strand
GTTTTCACAGAAGACTTTCTTGCAGAAGTGAATTAGTGGCAAAATAAGAAGCATGAATAAGTCTAGGCAAGGAACAAATCTTTGAAAGTGGAAATCAGAGCCCGTGTGAAAGTCTTGAACCCTAAAGGATTTCAGGTCTTAGGAACAGATAAAAGGGGGGGATGGATGTAGTGTAGAGATGAGGCAACAAATGTTAGGCAGGATATGAGCATATTAATGATACCACCTTTAATAATTACACTACTAGATTTTATTCTTAATGTAATCTGAAGACTCTAAAAGAGACTGAATTAGAGAGTGGCATGAACATGCTTTAATTTCAAAGAAAATTATTCCAACTCTCTTTTAGATAATCAAAAATCATCAATAGGGATGTGAGGAAAATTGTCAGAAGGCTCTTCTTATATTTGATGTGAGAGTTAATCATAGCTTGGAATAAAATCTAATAGTTTGGATACATATTCAGGAAAGAAACCTGAGAGAATTTGTATTTGACTAAATACACTAGGGAGGAAGCGGAAGTAACAGCCAGAGATAATTCGTACAAAGTTTTTACTGTGAAGGGAGCCATGAAGTGGGGTCTAGCTGGAAGAAGATGCTGGGTCCAAGGATTGTGACTGTGGTTTTAATTGTTGTTTCTAAGTGGAAGCCTTGAGGCATGCCTACAGGCTGATGGGTACAGGGATATGTGCTCAAGATATGTAAGAGAAAAGGAATAACTGAAAAAAGACAAGTTCTTGAAAAGTCCAGAAGGGATGGGATTCCAAACACAATATGTTGTTTCCAGCTTATTCGCTTGGAAAAGAGGGAACCCATAAAGAAAGGGTAGAGATGAAAACCAGGAGACCATTGAAGATGAGACAATTGCTGCATTAGCTGAGAGTAGACAGCAAAAGGAAAAGGTTTAAGTAGTTGAAAGAATGAGTGACAATGTGAATGAACAGTTTAAAATTACAGCGAAACAAACATCCTAAAGAACTAAAATGACATCTCCAAGCAAAGCTACATTACTACATTAAATCTTCCATGCTGAATTTAAAGTGAGACCAGGCTTAATGTGTAGAACCAGGGTTGGAATTTGTCAGTAGATTTTTCCCGCCTGGACTTATGGTGGATCATGGCACCTAAGCTAGATAAAGAGGGTAGCAAAGATATGCAGAGGATGATACTATAAAAAGTTTTGATTAGGAAAGTCTGTGGTTCTCAATAAGGTCAAGAAAATGTCCCTGTGAAGGGAGGCATGATGGTTTCTATGTGGAAGATTTGCAGCACTGTGCTGTGACTAGGGAAGTAATGATCAGCTTTCAGAAGCTGTGCTTTTCCTGTTGATGCATAGTCAAGAATGCGACAATGGGAGCTAATATTTTGGGGAGGTCAAAGTTTAAAATGTGCAAAGAGAGTCAACACAAGAAGAACATGTGAAGCTTAAAGAGTATTCACCGTAGGTAAGGAGGGGAAGATAGCAAGTTGGATACAGCTATGGAAAAATCTATGGGATGGCCATTTAACTCATTCTGGAAAAAAATAGTTCCCAAGTATACTGAGAAGGCTACTGACATACCTCTGTACCTTGATTACTTAAATTGATCAGTCTGTGAGAAACCACAAATCATTCATGAGCTAATTGCTTCTTAGAAACCATGAACACTGATCTACCTCGTGTTACAAAGGAAAGATTAATTCCTTAAGAAATAATGTTTCCTAAGCTTATATTTTGAATTTATAGGAAATACAGGCCTAAAATTTAGTTCAACTGTCTTTCTGTACCACCAAATTAAAGCATTCTTTTCTAATCTTATAGTGCACATGTTTGGGGTTTTCCAGGAAACCAATAAATACAACTTCTCTGTCTTACAACTTCCGAACAAGTTGGAAGAGAGAACCAAGAGTAACAAAGATGGGAAGTGAAAACCGTTTCACTACTTTAAAATACAAATGACAGCAAATCATTTCCCCAAATTGAGCATGCTCAGCCCGTTTATCATAGATTTATAAACCGAGAAGCAATTCATCTGAAATGGAACAAGTGATGGAATGAAGAGAACCCAGAAAGGCTAGAACTAATTGGTGTCCCTTGATGTGTTAGATGCTATCAGGAGCTGGAAAGTAGCTTCTCCCAAATACCAAAGAGACCACTGTTAGAAATAAGGAAATGAAAAGAGGCCAGTCCTCAAATTCATAAATAAGGTGAGTAATACTGACCATGTGCACATGAGATACCTAAACATAAATAATAAAGAGGTGCTTTAAGGAGATACAGATGGATTCCGGAATCATAACCAAGTCAGAAAAGTATGCCATTCTGAAGGTGAATGGGCAGTTTGGAAAGTCTGGGGAGGTAGGGAGAAGAATCGCAGAGATGCCAAATGGCAGTGTCATTTCTCCAGCACTCAGGAGATGAAATGCATTTGGAAAAACTATTTTTTGAGTATTGTAGCTGTGATTTTGAGAATATCCCTTTTGATAAGATGGATGTCACTTTGAATTTTAGCCATTGCATAATACATCATTTATTTAAATTTTATGCTCATATTTCTTATCTCATGTTCGTATGATTATAAGAAGAGATTGTGGAGGGTATGTTGGCACAAGCTTTGCAGTCTTCACACTTCTTTTGTTACCTATACGAAATCAATAAACGAACCCTTTATTTAAGGACTTGGTTATTGTTAGCGAACTCTAATAGAGGAAGTTTCACGAAACTCTCAAAAACTATATTTGTGTTTGAAAACTAAAGCCCCAATCTACTTTTTCTGTGGATATTCAGATCCCAATACATACAGTATTTCTATTTCAAACGTCATCAAGAAATGAAATATTGACCTCCACATGGTCCTATATTGAAAGTATAGACCAACTTCTTGTAGCATTACCACTACAGACCACTTCTTGTAGTGAATGGGGATTTTAAAAGTCTAGGATCCTTATACTAAAATAGTGTTAATGTCTGACATATTACTGGAAATGACCCACTTTAGAATTCTTTTTGCTCCTTCTCTTTTCTCCTTCTCTGATAATCATTTCTTTC
>NW_003852542.1:4289659-4290690 GCF_000181295.1 Otolemur garnettii | reverse complement strand
AAAAAAAAAGTACTAAAACTGTAATACTCATGTCATGTTGACTTCAACAATTACAAAAGGTGCTCAGATGTAATTTCTATTCATCTTTTGTTATTGGTATATATTATTGAAGTTTTAATACAGTTTTTTTTTTCCTTTCTTAACATGTATACATGTTTTTGGCACCCTTTGTACAGCATATGACTTGAATGAGAGAAATTTTTAGAGTTGTGAGGGAATAATGTCCGTCCTATTTTCTACATCCCATAAAGAAAGAAATCAGGAGCACAAGTTATCTCTATGAAATTTCTCAGGCTGGCACTGAGACATAACAGTTTCATTTTTTGCCAAGTGTAATTTGTATTTATGTATGAAGCCAAATTTAAACTAAAACAATGTGCTCATTTATGGAGAACAATCAATCAGAAACAAGCTGCTTTCAAGGTACTAAGGAAAGCAGAAGAGGAAGCTGCACACATATTGCTGTGCATGATGGTAAAGTATTAACAAATAGGTTAAATTTTCTTTGATCATTCTTACTTTTCTCCCACTGGATATATCCAGGAATTTTCAGGAAGTACTAACATGGCAAACTCTGGCCTGGTCTGGGGTGGAAACCATCTTCCACGAATACTACCAAAGTCTCTATGCACATAAACAAGAAAACATAGAGGAAATGGACAAATTTCTAAACATATACCCTCCCATGACTCAATCAGGATGAAAAAGAACTCCCAAACAGACAAATAACAAACAACAAGATTGAAGCAATTATAAAAAAGTCTTCCAACAATAAAGACGTACAGCCCCGATGGATTCATAGCTGACCTACCAGACCTACAAAGAAGGGCTGGGGGTACCCATTCTATAGAAATTATTCTGTAATACAGAGAAGGAGAGAATTCTCCCCAACTCATTGAAGCAAGTATCACCTTGATACCAAAGCCAGGAAAGGACATAACAAAAAGGAAAACCAAAGCCTGATACTGTATAATTATGTACTATTGAAAAATTCTGATTAATTATCAGGAAAGCATCCATGATTCATGTAT
>NW_003852542.1:4285440-4289024 GCF_000181295.1 Otolemur garnettii | reverse complement strand
GAGACTAAGGCCCATTCTTGAAAATAATAAGATTTTTATCAAGCACTGAGGCAAGAGTACAGGCAGAGAAGCTGATGTTCTGAATTTAAAGTAATTTACTTTATTAAAGAGGCATGTCCAAGAGGCATGTCCAAAACACAAATTAATATATTCGTATATTATTCTACCATACTTCCAGTAGTGAAAAAAGTACATAGCTTGCCATCTGATAGATCTGGGTTCTAATGCTACCTACCGCTTACCCTTTTCACTATCACACTAAATTTTGAGGAAAAATTTTTCTCAAGTTTCAGAGTCTTAGCCTTCTCACTTATAAAATTTTGTAAAAGTAGGAAATACTTCAAACTTTTTGTGTGAGCTAACTGAAAATACATAATGAAGGCATCAGTACCATCAAAGATGCAGTTGCAATTCTAGTTTCTTACTTCCTACTAAAACTAAGACAGATCCTGAGAAATGATCTTTTTAATTCTTAAGATTTTCATTTGGGGATATTAATTTCATTTTGTCTAAAACATGTAACTTATTTTTAGAAAAGGTATTAAAAATTAGATTCAAATTAGGTGGGTATGGATGTCCTTATTTTCTTCTTTTTATTTTTTTCTCTTTGTGGATAAAAGATTCCAAGAGAACCTAAAATAGTCTCCGGGATTTTTATGTTTTTGGCCACTACCGAACAGCTGGATGAAAAAGGAAACAAAAATTTGCATATATCCATACATATTTGTAATCACCTATCATAATGATGCTTCACATTTGTATAATTTCTTATCTTGCAAAACACATAAATATACATGATCTCATCCAATTTTCACAATGTCTTTGAGTACCAATATAGAAGCGAGAGAACTCAAGACCACTTGAGTTAAGTAGTGCTTTCCACATGTAAATGATATGGGTCAGATTCGGGACAAACACAGGTTTTTTTGGGGTTTTTGAGTGTAGTTTTTTTTTTTCTTTTAAAAAAATTTTTTTTTTTTCCCTTTTTTTTTAATTGTGAAAACTATAGAATACATAACCATGGTGGAGAAAGAAAAATAAGTCTACAGTATTTTTCCTTGAAAAATTTAACATCTATCTGGAAAATTTTTTTTTTTTTTAAAAAAAAACAACTTAGTAATTTGTGATGCCACTGTACTCTAGGTAGGGCAACAGAGTGGGACTCTGTCTCAAAAAAAATTATTAATCTGCATGGTCTATGTGTAAATAGAAAGAAATAGGAAGAAGGAGCAGCCGATGGATGATTATATTCAAACAAGTGAAATAATTACTTTTTAGTGGACACAATTGAAACAGTAGGATGCTACTCACTTTAGCATTTCTTCAGATAAAACAAGTTGGTGAAATGAATTGTGCTCTTTTCTAGATGGTCCTGGTTGTCCAAATGTTTTCAAATTTCGGAACCAGTGAACTAAGAAGACTTAGTTTCCTACCTTAATTTTATTATCTCTTACTGCATATTTAACTTACAGATCTGGTTTATTCCTTCAAACACCGTAGTTTTTCTACATGATGATGTCACCATTAAAGGCTAAATCGGTTATTGGAGTTTATATTATTAAGACTAAATATTATTTACTGCCGAGCCAAAGATTATTTCTGAGTACTTAGGAATTCTTTTGCACAGTCCTCTTCCTTCACTAGTCTTTGTTTCACAGGAGTCTCATGGTTCTCTTGGCCTATTGAACAAGTGCTGCCCAAGGACCACTCACCACTCTTCTGTGTTGCATCCACTGATTCTGCATTCTCCCCTTTTCAAGCTTGAATTATAGTTCTCTTGACTTGGTATAGAAGTCTAAATTGAAAACTATTTCTCTCGGAATGCTTCTGTTTTTTAATTTAAGGTAATATTTATTCATTTTTTGAATGTTATTTTTTATTCTCTGATTATTTTTGCTCCCTAGCATCCTATTTTTTAACAGTTGTGATATTTTCTTTTATCTCTCTGAGATGTAGAATTATATCTCCAAGAGTATAGGCTATGTTAAGTTTCCCTCTTCTTGTCCCCCGCCCCCCGCCTTTGGGTGTCTGTCTTTCATAGTAGATGATTTCTTAAAATGCCAGTAGAATACAATAGAACCTCCATGGTTGACCACCTCCCTACATTGACCACCTCCATAAACTGACCTAATTTTCATAGACTGGATATGCACCACATGTACATATCAGTATAGTAGATTTAGTTCCTTATGTTGAACACCTTCATGTGTTGACCAGTTTGTTACAGTCCCTTGGGTGGTCAACTTACAGAGGTTCTACTGTATATCAGTGGTCTTCCATGGTCAGCAGAAGAGCAGTTATTGACTGTGCATGGGTAAACCTGTCAAACAACCTCATTATGCTGGCCCCTTTTCCCAGGCTCACATTTTGTGGTATTTGAAAATCCCCATTTCTGAGTCCTTTTTACTGGATGCCAGAGTGCAATAATTTTGTTTTACATTGCTGTCCTCGGCTTGTGCTTTCCATTATTTCTCTAAGCCCTCATCTTTTGCATCTTCTAATACTGGGTTGAAATCTCTTGTTCACTTTTGTTCTTTTAAATTTATACATTTTAAATTAATTTGCCATCATTTGCTGTTTACTCAGAAATCTAGAATATTGCTTTAATCTTTCCATTTTCTTTCTAACCCAGCACACTTGAAAACGTTGTTCCATCAGTCACAGTGTCACATTTACAGAGAGATTTTCAAAATGGGATGAAAAGGAAATCATATCAGAATCCCTGAGGGATAGAGAGAGAACAGACACGGGTCGACTTTCCATCCAGATTAGGTTCATATACTGAGGAGTGTAGCTCCAAATGAAAAGCCTATGGGTGATTTTTCAGTCCTGACCACAATTACAAAGGCTTTACTTGGCTGGCCTTGCAGGAAAACTTACCTCTCCTGTGGCTCCCTGCCAGACTTAGTCCAGAGCCAATGCATTGTAGACTCCATAAGAAGTTGCAGTCAAAGACCCAGGCCCCTGTGGCAGACCATGGTCATATACATCCTGCATTCCTAGCCCAGAAGCCTCCATTCCAGAGCTTCTTTATCTGGATCCTTGGGCAAAGGCCTTCTTCAGGTGCCTCTGCTGAGACCTCCTTATGGGGAGGGAAAGGGGAAAAGCTTGACATATCTTGTCCTCAATCTGAGTCAGTACTTTTCCATTCCTAACTTTGGGTCTCCTTGTCTTTTACCCAGGAACCACAAAACTATAGGAGACTTTTGTTCAGAGATTCTCAAACAAAAGGTAAGATAACTTCCATATGTGTTGATCTACCTGACCTCGACAACGATGCTGTTCCATGGACAAAAATGGAATATAGGCAGTGTTGTTACTTTCTGTGGTTTAGCCTCTTGCTTTTACTCTTGTAGTAAGTGATACAAGCTTGATGGTTGCTATTTTGATTTGTGGCTTTAACTGGCTACTCCAACACTGGCAGCTCAGCTGAGCTCCTCACACATATGCATTCCTGCTTTCCCAGATTATCTAGGTCTAACTTCCAGTCCCACCAACCTGCATACTATCCTAAAACAGAAAGCGCCATGGCTCTGTGAATGTTACTTAACTTCCTTGAGCCTCAGATTTATCAGATTAAAATG
>NW_003852542.1:4273413-4284794 GCF_000181295.1 Otolemur garnettii | reverse complement strand
GTTATCATGAAGAGATCCAAATATTTCCAAGATCACCTGGGTATACCAGCACTGTAACAAACTAATTCAGTGAACAGAAGAAAAGATGTATGTTCTTTATATAACTCTGCAGGAAACAGAAAAGACATTGCTGGAGATAAAATTAAACAGTAGGCCTTCTTGATTTAGAGAGAGTAAGATTTCTTTGATATTTGTTCATTTCTTTCTTCATTTGACTATTTATTTATGTAATAGCCACTGTGAGTATTCCTGTAGGTGAGAAAACTCAGTGCTACACAACTCCAACAGCTCTGCAAGGAGGAATGGCCCACTTACCTCCAGCTGAGCCTGTTGGGGGAATACTTTTATCTCCATTAATCATCTTTTCCAGAGTAAAATCTATTCAACTCAAAAGGTTTTACTTTGTACTACTTTCCTTATTGAATTGAATCCTTCTTTGTGCAAACATAGCTATTTCAGCCATTTTGAACACATAACCTGAATCATATAATTAGTTAAATTTATATGGACACAGAAGAATATAGGTGGTGTGTTTGCGCGCGCGCGCGCGTGTGTGTGTGTGTTTCCCCCTCAGGCAAGACAATCCTTTGCCAGGTTATTTTAGTACCTACTACTTATGAAAGCTTCTTGGAAGTATTCTGTTAAATTATCAAAGCACTCTGAGGAGGCAACGAGAGTCAGGTTGTAGTGTACAAATGGGAACTTTGTCCTTTCCCTTTGATAGATTCAGAGAAATCAGAAAGTTGTATAAAAAAGTAAATAATAACATTGACTTAATTTTTTGAGTTATTTCATTTTCTATAAGATGAAACTGCTAAAGATGGAAACGCACATTTTAGAATGCTTTAATAGAATACTGGGCACAACAATATCAACCCATTTGGTGAAAAATGACTAGAATTATGAGCACCTGGCATTCGTCTCCTGGGAAACAATTCCAGGAACTGTTGATATATATCTGGTGATAAGTAGCAAAAAAATAGGAAAGGATCTGAGCATTTTTACAGGCAGTCCCCAAGTTACAAACATCTGACTGATGTACAGCTCACAGTTATGAATGTAGGCCAGTACAGGTAATAGGAAAATCTAACTATTCCAACTTGGATACAAATTCAACTTAAGAACAAACCTTTGGAACCTACCTCTGTAACTCTGCCTATGTTCAATTTTTATGTGAAATCCTTGTAGTATTTCTGGTAAACCAGAGAGAAAAGATTGAGCTACAAAGAAGAGCTAAATTTCACTTAGTTTATTAATAGGAAGAATAGGAAATTAAAAACTAATAGTGGTAAATGGGAAGATATTAAATTTAGATTTTATTAAGATTTAAATATCCTTGTGATTTTTTAAGATGTTTAAGCAAATAATACAATTCAATTCTCTATACATTAATGACCAGTATGATCTAAAATGACATCTGATATAAATCCTATGTCTAGAATTGGTAGATCATTTGGGAACTGCCAAGATATTCACAGCTTTCGCTCTGTCTTTTTTTTTTTATTTCAAAGGTTTTACCAGATGTCCTTGGACAAAAATCTGAAACCCAAAACACCATTTGCAGTACCAGATGGACTTAATGAGTTAAATATCTTACCCTTTGGACTGAAAAATTTACATGTCTTTTTGTAAAGATCTGTTCATAATTTATTAATGGGTAGGGTCACTCAACACTCATGTCATACAGGTAGGCAGTCAGATTGTTTCCAATGAACATCTGGAACCTCTTGGCTTGGTACTAATATTAGCTATAAAGCTAGTCTTATGCTCAAGCTTACTACATGGCAATGTGTACATTGTCAGGTATGTTATTTGTGGCACAAAGTGGGAAATAGGATTGTAACTCTATTGAGAGACTTGTGAACTTTTAAACAAGGAAGAAAATCAGGGAATTTATTCAACAATATTTATCAATGTCCTGCTCTGTGTCAGTAATGGCATAAGTAGGTTAGAGTGTTAGGTGCACCTCCCATCATCAGGACTAAAGTTGGTCCCCCATGTGATTTCCAACTGAAGGGGAAACTTGCAAAGGGAATCTGTCCGTTATTGTGCCAGGTAGATTTAGATGGGAAAAAAATATATTACTTTTCCAGGTTTTCTGATGATCTGTGTGGCAATAGGCCTATTATTTTACTCCATCTATTAAGTCAGCATGCTCAAATCCTGTCCAACCAACTAATAACAAATTGCTGCTTGCTTTGCCCTGTAATGTCAGTGTACCCTGGAATTAATGCCTGTGATCTGCTCAGCACCTCTGGGCTCCTGGCTGTTTCCCATGGTTCAGCACTAACATCTGTCATCCAGGATCCCCTCTTCATCATTGCATAGCAGACTTGCATGGTGAGTGCTGACACACACTGCACCCTGCCTCTAAGACAGCCTTTGACGGGCGGATGTGCTCTCTATGTGGATGTGCCGGTAAAAGCCAGTCCAAAATCAATAGCGCCCAAGCAAAATACTTCCAAGATTATCTGTATCTGATCTCTTTTTCTCACTGGATAATAGATCCTATTTTTTCTATATTGTCAGACTCATCCAGAATCATTCTAGATTGTTTTCATAGCTATCAGCCCCTTTGCTTCCTTAATATCTACCTAATTTTAAATATGCAAAACAATTGATTCCATTTAAAACCCCTTGTTCTTTCTGGCAAAATATGTGTCTGGGTTTGTTAAGTCAAACATCATATAGCACTTTGCTAAAGCCAAAATCTAAATTCACTTGCATGGAATCTAGTGGATACTCAGCACATAATCACTGAATACCAATTTAATTTTGCCTTTTAAATTGGGGTAATTTACCTTACCCATATTTTTGTCTGTCTTCCTAGTCATTGATCTATACATCACTATCAGTTTCTGCTTTTCTTGGTTCTATGTGTCACATTTTGTTGTCAAACAATTAAGTTACCTTAAGTGTAACCATGATGAGGTCAGAGATCAGAAAGAAATATATTTCTACCAGTGTGATGATGAATGCTCATATTAGTCAAGGTTCTCCAAAGAAACAGAACCAATAGGATATACACACAGACATACAAAAAATAGTTGACCTTATTATAGGAATAGATTTACATGTATATGGAGGTGAGAATTCCCACCATACGCTGTCTGTAAGCTGGAGCTCACCCAGGGAAGTCCAGGGTGGAATTCAGTCTCAGTTCAAAGGCCTGAGAACCCAGGGAGCTGCTTACTGTTAGTCTTTGAGTTCAGAGTTCTCATAATTGAGGAGAGGAGTAGGTGAATGTCCCAGCTCTAGAAGAGAAAACAAATTTACATTCCTCTGCCTTTTTGTTTTATTCAGGCCTTCAACAGATGGGATAATGCCTGCCCACATGGTGAGAGATGATCTTCTTTACTGACTCCACTGATCCAAATGCCAATTTTTTCCAGAAACACTCTCAGACGCACTCAGAAATAATGCCTTCTCAGCTATCCCTAAGGGAGTCAAGTTGACATCTACGATTAACCATCACAATGCCATTTCCAAATCATACCACCTCAAAAAACAACACAGAGAAAACATAAGGTAAAACATATAAATGTTCAGTTAACTAAGAACGATTATGAAATAAGTTTTTGAAATTGGTTATTCTACTTCTGGATGTCTCAAATCTGCTTTTCTATCTTCAAACATCAGGGCAACAATTTAGTTACCTTCCCCTTTGCTTATGCCAGCACAGCTTCCTGCTTTGACAGCACCAGCGTACCTTTACATGAGTTACATAATTTTGTCAGCCCATTCCTAGATTTCAGGTTCCTTGCTTGGTCCCTGGGAGAAACACCCCACTTGCTTTGTCCTTCAGTTTTCTGTCTTAGGTAATAGAGGAAATGGAAATTTTAGATGACATTTTTAGTCTCCTTAGTCTAAGCCTACCCCTGCTACCTCCCTGCTAATTCTTCCCCAACAAAGAGAATATCTAATTTGATACATCAAAATTCAGGAACTCACCATGTGGTCAAAATAGCTGTTCTTTAAAGGCAGTTCTCTTGGGTTCTTTTTATTAAATGAACACATTAATAATGGTAAATAATTCTAATATAGTGCTACTCTGTGCCAAGCACATTTCTAAATAGTGTATACGTAATAATTCCATTAATCAACCAAAAATATTAGGAGGTGGTATTATTGTCCTCCCATTATGGACACCAGAAATAAGAGCCCTAGAGAGGATAACTAACTTGTCTAAGTTCTTAGCTGTCTGTGTTCCTTTATGTCAGACTCAGGACAGAGCCGGGCAATTCTAATCCAGACTGTGTTTTTTGTTTTTTGTTTTTTGTTTTTCTTTTTTGCAGATTTTGGCAGGGGCTGGGCTTGAACCCACCACCTCTGGTATATGGGGCTGGCACCCTACTCTTTTGAGCCACAGGCACCGCCCCCAGACTGTTTTTTTAAGCATGAGTAATCACAGGTCACAATAAGGAGGGCCTTGTAAATAATATATATTTGGATCATCATTGTTTAGCTTTATTTGAAACCTCACCCTAACCTTTAGTTGAAGGGTGTTACCACTGTTAATACCATATGAGGTGGTAAATAGGATTGAGATTGCAACGTCAACCTGGTGAATAATTTGGCCTTAAAGTTAACTAAATTCATGCCTGTTCTGGTCACTTTCAGAGATGACCATCCCCAATCTAGGAAGATTAAAAGAAAACAAAGGAAGATATTGGGGAAGGGGTCTCACAGAAGTGGGTCAGGACAGACATACCTCTGCTTGATCTTATGCCAGGCTCTCTTTGGTTCTAAGAGAAAACTAAAATGCAGTGATGTCTGAGAAGGAAAATATATAGGTCTCTTGTAATTCTAGAATTGAATATGCTAATATGCTTTCCCGATACTTGCTTGAACATAGAAACTCCAAACTTGAGGGATTAGATCCCAGGACATTCATTTTATAAACAGAGCCCAGGCTATGTTCTTTGTTTCATGTTTTGACAAATCCCATTGCATTAGAGGTTGAGAGATACTTCTCAATACATTAAAAAAAAGTTTTTTGACTATCTTTGTTCTTTCATTTCATTCACTCATATTTTTCTAAACTTGATGATTAATAGAGCATCTAAAGTCCCTGACTTTAATTCCAACAACACCCCACTCTTATTCTTGGTAAGGAATTCAATAAAACCATGTCATCTGTTATAAAATTCATTTCTGACCATGTCCCAACTACCTGGCTCCTCATAGGGTGGGTGCCTGTACTTAAGTCTCTGCCTTTCCCCTTGACCCTCAGGTCTAATTACTTAAAATACAGTGAGTAAGTAAATTGTAATTTGGAGACAGAGGACACTAAAGGAAAGCCCAGCACTGGTGAAGGCAGGGTATGCATAGAAGAAAGCCTAAAACAGTAGTCTCAACCTTCCTAATGCTGTGACCCTTTAATGAAGTTCCTCATGTTGTGGATTTATGGTTGGGGGTCACCACAACATGAGCAACAGTATTAAAGAGTGGCAGCATTAGGAAGGTTGAGGACCCCTGGCCTAGAACAAGAGAGAGCCATCAACCTGAATAAGGTTTATTTATAAGGTTTGCAACAGAGGCAGAATAAGAGATCTCTATCATTTTCTTGAGAGTTGGCCTGAGAAAAGTTTTTTATTACTTAACTACTCGAAGCAAATCTAATGTTTTAAAATATGTAGCACATCTTAATTGGCTTATGACATCATGTCTGAGACCAGAATTGCATCTGGCTAGGCTGCAGCCCAAACTCCTCTGACGTCTTTATAGTTTTATATATTTTTCAAACAAGGCATTCAATTACAACTTATTATGGTGGAAGAGATAGTTTGGCAGTTTATCCTCCTACCCTTTGCTGCCTGCAAGCAATCAGAGAGACTTCCAGAAATCTTCCCTCCACAAATTCATACAAGCCATGTGTTTATTACTGAGCATTTACAGTCATGACAGATAAATCTCAAGGAAGGAAATATTCTGACCACCTTATAGTTTATAGATGGTCCTATCACGAGGGCTATGGCCAACACATCTTCCTGTCTTAGGTGGATAGGAAGAATAGAAAAGTAATAGCCCAAAAGATGTAATTCCCTTCCCTAGCATTTGATTCCTGTTAGTACAGGGGTTTAGAGCAAAACAATCATAAACATAACTACTATATACTTAGGATCTACAGTGCAAAGCACCGTGCTCTGTGCTTAATAGTATCAGTATATTAACGTGGTGTAAAGTGAGGCTGTTCCCACCCTTTATTGAATCCTTCCTGGGGGAAGAGTCAAAATGGGACCACATTAAACTTTTTACAGGAAAATCTGAATTTTCCATGTGATGTGTCCTCATGAGATTATGTAAAATGAAACATTTTAGAAAAATGAAATTAAAGTGAGTATCATTAATGAGACTAAGGTCCTGCTATGTCAAATTGTTTTATAGGAGTCATGGGTCCACACAATGTCTCTGAGGAGTTTCTTCCGAAGTAAATAGATATTCCCATTGTCATCATTCTTGAGAAGGCCAGTCCAGGAGTAGGACATAGAGAAGGACGTTGGATTAGATAAAGGAGGTGCTCACCTAGACCCCCTTGGAGACATCTGATCATTTCTGTGACACTTCTGACTGCTTGCTCTTGCTTTAGATGACTCCATTTGTGGCCCTCTTTGGAGGACACTCCTGGCTATTGAAACTGGACGTGTCCTAGGAGGCATGTGCCTTTGGAATGGCCATTAGCCAATGACTAATCAGTGTCAGAGCAGATTAGTCCAGTGCCTCGCCTCAAGTTAAGAGAAATTCTGAGGTGTAATTTATACTTCAGAACTCCCTGTGAACTAGGGTGACTCTGAGAACTTGCCCCTAATTGCATTCTCATCCCCTCCTTTCTGTTCACTGTCTTACAATATCCTCTTAGAAGCAATTATTTAATAAATCACTGGCACATGAATTCTCATCTCAAGGTTTTATTTTAGGGAACATGGACTAAAATAGGTGATGTGAGGGACAAATCTCCCACAGTTTTCTTTGGAGCCATGGACTAAATTTTGCTTATGTTTTGCGATTTAGACTTATAGTTAGTGCTACCAGAGAGTGTGTAGAGGTCAACAACGAAGGGAAAGTGAGTGGGGAAAGGTAAGAGCTTTCCTTGAAAAGCACTGAAAGGGAATAAATTGGCCTCAGAAGGGCCATGCAAATCTATCCTGGTCTCCATGGGAGTTTTGAGTTGCTCTATTGCATTTACGTTCCACTTTATCAGCTCTCTCAATGAAATCTTGTTAAAATTTATGCTACAAATGTTTCAAATGTCTCAATGGTATCAATGTACTTAAGCCAAAACCACCAGCAATACATCTGAATTTTAACACACACCATGGGGGAGATCTTGGAGTATCTCAGTGATTGGTTATTAGAAAGAACCTATGATAAGATTTGGAATTTGGTCGGATTATTTAAGGATGGGTTGAGTTTTACAGATTGGATGCTGTCTGGAAGCAAAGACAATTCCATGTTGATTATCTCAATATATTTTATCTACCATGAAGATAAAATTGTAATTGGTAGAGAGGTAGCAGACACATATTTTGACCAAGAGAGGGTGAGTGTGTTTGGTATTCCATCGAAAGCAGAATGCCCTTGCTTTTGCCCTGTGCAAACCTATTAATTGACCTTGTTTTGTATCATTTTATCCAAATAACCTTGTGTAGGGTTTGTATTCTCCGACATTGTTTATGCTTTTTACACATATGACCTAGTCTTCCAGCACATAGCCTCACTTTTGCCACATGTAAATCATTAGAAACAAGTCACTAAGGCCAATTCACACTCAAGGAGATGGCATTACACAAAGGAATGAATACCAAGAGGCAAGGATCACTGAGTCCATCTTGGAGCTGGGCAACCACAATCCCCTTACTTCATTAACTGGTATAACTATATATAACTTATATATTATTTGTACACAGGTACATATAACTTTTTCTTTCTTGGATATTTAAGCTTATCTCCATTTTTGCTACTACTAAAGCAGTTATCAAATTTTTTTTATTTAAAAGCGTATATCAAGCGCCTAAAAGTACTAAATACAAAAAAAATTGTTTTATGATGCTGAACAAGACTGAAATAAAACATTTTGTGGTTAAAAGTTTAGGACAGAAATCTTTTCATTAAGGTAGAATCCTGAAAGTGGAAAAATTGAAATAAAATATACAAATATTTAGATATTTGATATATGTTGCTAATTGCTTTTCAGAAAGTGTATACACATTAACATTTCCAGAAGCAGCAGCATTTCACTGTAAGATCAATCTTTGTTAATATTCATATTTAATATTCTAGGGTTATAAGTAAAACATCATATATTATTATTTCTTTAATCTGTATGTACAATATTTGACTAATGGAGGTTAAACACATTCCAGTTTATGTTTTAATTAGCAAATTTTCTTATTACTTTCTTTAAAGGTTTGCATAGGGATTTTAACTTTATATCAGATATGCTTTCTGTAAATATTGGTCTGTTTATAGTAAATCTTTCAATGTATAATAAATGTTTAATATTTTTCAAAATCTTGTCTTGTCAAATCTATCAGTCTTTCATTTTTCTTACTATCAAATATTCTATTTTCAGTTAAGTTAAATTGTCATCTACATTTTATTTTGTATCAATATATAGCAATAACATTTTAATTAAAGACATCTTAACACTTTGATATAGCTGATATATATATCAGTTGATTATGTGCACTAAGGATCCACTGCTTTTATTATTTTTTTTTTTCTCACTGTATTGCAGTGGCATCATAATAGCTCAGTGCTCCAACCACAAACTCCTGGGCTCCAGCAATCCTCCTGCCTCAGCTTCTCTAGTAGCTGGGACTACAGGTGTGCACCACCATGCCCAGCTATTTTTTCTATTTTTGTAGAGATGGCGGGCGTGGGGGGCAGGACAGGAATCTTACTATGTTGCTCCAGCTGTCCTTGAACTCCTGACCTCAAGCAATCCTCACACCTGGGTCTCCCAGAGTGCTAGGATTATAGGAGCAAGCCAATATACTCTGCCTGTAATGCTTTTATTTCAAAACAATTTATTGAATATTACTTCCCATTAGTTTGTACGTTTTCTGAAACTATAATAGGTTCTGTCCTCCTAGATAATGCTGATATAATCCTTTAATTTAAAAAGTTCTTGGTTAATCCAAAAGACTCTCTCTATAAATCTTTTTTTTTTTCATCCAGAGTCTCTGCATTCCCTTATTAGAGTCTGCCTGGATACTTTATGATTTATTTGTTTGTCAACACGTTGTTCTCTTTTACATTATAACTTCTAAGAGAAAGCTATTGTTTCATCTTATATGTAACAACTTTATTGAGGATCTCTTGGTAAATTTAGTGGTTTAAGTTGATTTTCTTGATATTTATAAGTATATAATATCTGATAATGAAGATATTTTTATCAACTTTCTAATGACTATAAATTATTTTTCATATTATAGTATATTGATCCAAATATCTGGAACAAGTTTAAAAGTATCAAAATTACTATTTTCAAAACTTGATGTCAAAATAAAACTGAGTAAACCATGAAGGAAAACAAAAATACTTCAGCACTCTACTCCACGTGTCCTGCCCCAGTCACTGTTAGATGTTTATTTTTTTTTTGAAAGAGAGGACATGGTCGATACCTCTGTATATAGGCTTTGCTTTTTCCCTGGTAATCTGTCTCAGTGGTTAGTATATTAGCCCAAACCATGTACGTTCAACTTTGTGGGTAATTTAAGAACTATTCAAAATTATCATGATTATAATGATTTAAATCTTTTATGCTCACTTCAGAACGTAACACAACTCTTTTTACATACAAATTAACAAATCTGTTATAGCACTTCATGTGGTTGGTTGCTGCTTTGTACTAATATTCATTATTATTCACTGATAACGTATCTTTTTACCAGACTCTTAAGTTCTACTAGACCAAGATTTGTGCTTCTTTTCCTCCATCATCACACATGTATTGATTTTCTCCTGCTGCAACAGCAGATTACCATACACCTACATACAGCAATACAGATTATCTGAATTCTATAGGCCAGATGTCTGACACAGGTCTCACTGGGCTTGGACTGGGGCATCAGCAGTGGTTGCATTCCTTTCTTTTTTTAATATTTTTTTTATTAAGTCTTTCGTTCATAGATCAGAAATACATTTATGCCATTATAGGATTCAATGTGTTGATTATTTGTACAAATTGGAATGCTTACATCTTACTAAGCAACATAGCCTTCACATCTTTTACCCAATTACAGAATTAAGATATTTATGCTCTATACTTGATAGATCCAACTTGTACTTGGAATATGCTCCATAGGTGTGGTCCCCCTACCAACCCTCCCTCTATCGACCCACCCCTCTCCTTTCCCTTCTCCCTCCCCTTCTCTCCTTCATCCTTGGCTCTAGTTGTGTTTCATTTTTCATATGCAAGTGTCAGTGATTATAAATTGGTTTCACAGTAGTACTGAGTACATTGGATATATTTTTCCATTCCTGAGATACTTTACTAAGAAGAATATTTTCCAGCTCCATCCATGTAAACTTAAAAGAGGTAAAGTCTTCATTTTTTAATGCTGCATAGTATTCCATGGTATACCTATACCACCATTTATTAATCCATTCATGAGTCAATGGGCACTTGGGCTTCTTCCATGACTTGGCAATAATGAATTGAGCTTCAATGAACAATCTGGTGCAAATATCTTTATTGACAAATGATTTTTGATCCTTTGGATATACACCTAGAAGAGGAATTGCAGGATCAAACAGCAGGTCTATATTTAGATCCCTGAGTGTTCTCCAAACTTCCTTCCAAAAGGAATGTACTAGCTTGCATTTCCACCAGCAGTGCAGAAGTATTCCCTTTTCTCCACATCCGTGCCAACATCTGAAGTTTGGGGATTTTGTGATGTGGCTACTCTTACTGGAGTTAGAAGGTATCTCAGACTAGTTTTGATTTACATTTCTTTGATGATTAATGATGATGAGCATTTTTTCATGTGTCTGTAGACCATGAGCCTATCTTCTTCAGAGAAGCTTCTGTTCATGTCTCTTGCCCACAATGAAATGAAATCACTTTTTTTTTTAGTAATTAGTTTGAGTTCTCTGTGGATTCTGGTTATTAGACCTTTGCTGGATACATAACTTGCAAAAATTCTCTCCCATTCTGAGGGCTGTCTATTTGCTTTATTTAGTGTGTTCTTGGCAGTGAAGCAGCTTTTTAATCTGATCAGATCCCAGTAATGTATTTCTGATGTTGCTTCAATTGCCTGGGGTATCCTCCTCATAAAGTATTCTCCAGGGCCAATTTTATCAAGTCTTTCCCCTGAACTCCCTCTAAGAATTTTTATTGTTTCATGTCTTAATTTTAAGTCCTTTAATCAGTGAGA
>NW_003852542.1:4263923-4272328 GCF_000181295.1 Otolemur garnettii | reverse complement strand
TTGTTCATCTCCTTTTAGGAACCCTGGGATTAGATCAAACACTTTCACATGTTTCAGGATAATCTTCTCTGTTTTGTCAGTTGACTACCAACTTAATTCCATCTGGAACTTTAATTCCTCTTTGAGGTTTAAGGTAATAGATTGACAAATTCCAGGGTTTAAACATGGACATTTTTAGGTGCTATTATTCTACTTACCACAAACCCCAATATGCCCTAGCATAATTGGTACTTAAATATTTGTTATATAAAGGAATAAATGAATGAATGCTATAAACTTGATATATTATTCAAATGATAGGGACATTTCCCAATATCTTTAATTTTTAATTTAAAAAATTTTTTAATAACAACATCTGTGGCAATTTCATTTTTAATAGATCAGGAGTATCCTCTGACATTATCAATATTTTTTTTCTTACATAGTCTAATAAAGAGGTAATAAATTGGCTATTAAGCCATTGTGCACACTTTTTTACCCATGGTACTAAGTACCTGCACATTATTGAGACACATACTAGGCTGGCGAGTTTATTTACTTAATATAAAAATGCTACTAAGAACTTAACATATGATAAATGTTTGTTAACTGCTACATATTGGGATAAGTTTTAAATGCTATAAATTTTTACTACCTATTCCTTATCTATCCTGAATGTTTAGTTTATATAAAATTTCATAATCAGTCCTTATAACAAATCTACTTAATAGGCTTTGTTATTGTCTTCATTTTATAGATGAATAAAATTAATTTTACAGATACTAAGTATGTTGCTATTGTTATAACAAAATTAATATTTGCAGACACAACACACCAACTCTATAATAGCATAGATTATGATTCCAATTAACTGCAGTATTCTATAATATCGATTAATGCATTTATTTCCATGTTCTTTATTCTGGTATGTGCTGTATACAATCACTTCTTATAAAATTTGAATAAGTGCACCTGTAAAACTTGGACTTAGAGGCCTTTCTGGGGCAAAACTCTATTATAACCTTTCCAGTGACTTTTGTTTTTACTTGATTCAACCTGGCCTCTCCTCATAGACTCTTAGTGCTCATTAGTTCATTAATTCCTTCAACAAATTTTTTCAGTTATATATTTGCCAAGCAATCTATTGGGTTCTAGATTGTCACTGTTCCCTATGGAATTATGTCCCATTATACAAGCCAGGGAGTAATATACAAAGCACAACTACATGCAAAATTAAAATTAATGTAGAGGAAATTTGTAAATTGCAAAGGAAAACAATAAAAGGGTTGATCTAATTTGCAGAGAATTCAGGAAATTCTCTCCCACTCTCATCTAAAAAATGACTTTTAAACTGAGATCAAAAGAATGAGAAGGAATCAACCCAAGGAGGAAGACCTGTCCATGTTTTGATGTATCCTCTTAAGACTGTAAAAGGGTTGTCTGCAATCTTCATTTGGTTGAGCAAATAGAAAAATGTATAAGCATATTCTCCCTCTTAGTCATCTGTGTTGAAAATCCCCGTCCCTTTTTTGCAATCTGATCTGTTATAGCTTCTAGTTAGTATTTCTGTCTATTCATTCTGAAATGAGTAAAAGTTTACCTTTCATTTTTACAAAGAAATAAGATGTGCACATTTTTCTTGGTCTTGCTGTCTGCCAGTTCAGGGTTAGGCCATTATAAACCCTCACTCAGAACATGAATGTGGGCCCATAAAAATATAACCAGTTTGGTAAAAAAAGATCTATTCTACCAGTCTAGATATTAGAATATCTTTCTCTAGAAAAAATTCATCATTTGTCCACAATTTCAAACATATAAAATATTATAATTTATTTTCTAACATCAAGCTTTAAAAAAGCATTTCTCAGGATTATTGTAGAGAGAACAACAGAGTGATACTACTTAAATGTAATCCTATCAGAGTTTGCAAAATAAATCGGAACTTTTTTTCCCTTGTCAGTTATTCTTTTCTGTTTTTTTTAATTAATAATTCTCACTGAGTGTCTAATAAAATCAATCACAGTGACACACTTAGCACTTAGTCTTAGGTGGCAGTTATAGATATAATCAGCTGGGTCAATCCAGGTTGTATACTAGAAAAGTAAGCATCATTATCCACAGTTCAGACAGAGTGGGTTGATTTTAAAATATCAATATTGATGTAGCATTGGAGGTTTGCAAGTCAATACAAGGAAAAAATAAGCAGCATAATAAACATAAGACTCTTATTTATCTATGGATTTAACTACAAATGGCGAAATATAAATACTTTGTGCTAAAACATCTAACTCTTTTGTGGAGAATTCTGCTCTTAAAAGTTAATGAGTTCCTGTGCCATTCCTAAAGTTTTTGGAATGCAGTATAGTCAGAGGAATTAGCAATACATGTGGTAAAACAATGAAAATACCACTGGGAGTAAAATCACTTTTAAAAGAATTATAAACAAGGTGCAAGTATCAAATGAAGTATATATTTATATTTCAAGTACTATATATGTTCATATACTACTTGGAATGTGTATGATCAAATTGAAAGAGTCCACACCCCTTTTGATTATGACTGGATTATTTTCAGAAGTAGGAGATTCTAATTACAAAGTCATTCATGGATCTCTAAAACGTTTCCTCTCTCATAAACGTTATAGCCTTTTGCCAAATAAATAAAGGCCAAAATACTATAAAATAATTAATTTTGCAAAGTAACAGTAAAGCCCAAGCAATAATACAACTTATACAAATAGAACATACTAGGTCTCTAGGGCATCAGTGTTCTTAGAAGAGAAACAATGCTGATTTCACAGAAATGTTATAAGCAGCAAAAACACAATGATACAAATAAGGCTGAGCATAAAGTTGGGTTCATTGGAAACGCTCAACAAATATTAACCTAAGAACAAGTTCAAAGTCCTCAGCCTGCTCTTTAATGTATTTTATAAAATTTTAAACTTCTCTGCAAAAAATTGCATTACTAAAATGAAACACAATCCATAGGCTGGGGAAAATATTTGAAAACACATTTTGACTAGAGTATGACTAAGGAATAGAGTTAGAGAAACATCACCCAAGTGATGAAGAAGGGTTAGCCAGGGTGGCATTAGTCAGGGTGGCATTAGTCAGGGTGGACGTGAGATATGGCTATAAATTCTATAAGTACAAGAACTTACTATATCCTCACTTCCCACACAATGCCAACTCAGTGTACTGTTGATAGCCCTTATTTTGTAGGGACAGATTAATTTTAGAATACAAAACTAAAAGTTTTAGAAGATAATATCACACTATGCCAAGTTGATAATTACTCTGAACCACTAATTCATAGTACAAGAATGTTACAAAAATCAAAAGGTAAAAATATTTATGACACATCATAGCAGTAAGTAGATGAGTTTTCTCACGTAATAGAACACATATGAGATAGCTGAAAAGAAACGTATTTTGTAATCAGGACAAAGTGTTTGAGGTACATACTTGCCATTTCAGAATCTACCCAGAAGCAGTGTTGAGTATGGAAGAAAAAAATGATTCCTAATGAGAATTCTCAAGTGTGCAGCTTACTAAAGTTTAAAGGGACAAAGGAAAGTTTTGCAGATATAAGAAATAATACCTAAAGCACTGTTCCTGTGCTTATTTAGTTTATTATAGAGAGTTTTAGAAACAAATTATCTAAAAACAAATGACCTTTCATAAAGTCACAAGTCGGTTTATAAGAGCGTTATGACCAGAAAAAATACACACACCTGTCTGATGTGTGCATTTTTAATTCCCTGTGTTGCTTTTTCAAACTAAAGATATATTTCCCAAATTCTATGCTATAGAGGGCATTCTTAAAACAACAGAAGGTCATGATCAGGGGTCCTCAAACTTTTTAAACAGGGGGCCATTTCACTGTCCCTCAGACCATTGGAGGGCCGGACTGCGGGCCTGGGATGAGTCAGCTGTTAAGCAGGACAGGCAGCAGCAGCAGCTGCAAAAACACCCGGCAGGCCTGATAAATGTCCTAGGTGGGCTGCATGTGGCCTGCGGGCCATAGTTTGAGGACACCTGGTCATGATAGCACATGGCCTCAAAGTCAAAATAAGGAAGTGCTATAGTAGACAAAGTAAGGCCCCTAAGAAGTCCACATCCTGATCCCTGGAGCCTATGATGAATAGATTACAAGACATGGTGAAACACTGCAGATGTGACTAATGTTGGGGACCTTAAAGTGAGAAGAGGATCCTAGATTCTCTGGTTGGGGCCAATCTAATCATGTGAATCTTTAAAAATGGAAGGAGGGCAAGAAAAATGGCCAGATAAGAAAATTGTACACTTTGGTGTTGGTGATGTAGGGAGCAAGAACCTGAGAGACACTTCTGCTCCCTGCTGACAACCAGCCAGGACATGGAGACTTTCATCCTAAAAAGGAAGGGATCTTAATTCTGCCAGCTCCCACGTGGGCAGGAAGCAGATCCTCCTCCAGAGCCTCCAGAACACAGCACTGCTCACACCTTATTCTTAGCCCAGTGAAACCTGCCTCAGCCTCATCTATAAAAATGTGACATAATACACTTGTATTATCATAAACCACGAAACTGGTGGAAATTCATTATTGCAGCTAAAGAAAATGATTATAGGCTTAACCTAATCTTTTAATTCTTACTCTGTCTGGACTTGAGAAAGTTACTGAACCCCCATGAGCTTCAGTTTCCTCATCAATAAAATGAAGACAATACATATGTCAGATAATTATGAAAATAAAATTAGAAAATATATAAAACATTTCAGTAGCAGCGACCATATATAAAAGTTTAATTAGTTTTAATAATGAATGCCATCTTGTCAAACCAACATTAAAAGCATAAAGTCTGGTGCTCAAAAAATTCTGAAAAATGCTAAATTAACTTTAAAAATAGCTTTATTAAGGTATAATTAATATGCAAAAAATGGTGTAGTTTTGATGGGCACAATTTGCTGAGTTTGAACATACATTGGTAATACATTCCTACAATCAAGATAATCAACACTGGTTTTCAACATCCTCATTGCAGGCCTTCTCAGAGCACTTAGTTCATGCATATACTTAAATTTCCAAGAGGATAATCACTCTGCATTTTCCCAAAAGTTTTGACTAGAAAACTTTATTCGGTGGTTGATGCCTATAATCCTAGCACTCTGGGAGGCTAAAGCAGATGGATTGCTTGACTTCAAAAGTTAGAAACCAGTCTAAGCATGTGTGAGACCCTGTCTCTACTAAAAAATATAGAAAACCTACCACAGGACATCACGGGCACCTGTAGTCCCAGCTACTCATTAAGCTGAGGCAAGAGAATCACTCGAACCCAGGAGTTTGAGGTTCCTGTGAGCTATTATGATACCACAGCACTCTACTCAGAGTAACAAGAGTGAAGAGTGTGTCTCAAAAGGAAAAAAAAGAAGACAGTTTTGTATTCCTAGAAATATGTTTTACAAAACCAACAGAGTAAATTTGAACATTTGCATTGCTATAGACTGAATGTTTGTGACCTCCCAAATTCGTGTGTTATAACTGTAGTCCCCAAATGTTTAGAGGCAGGGAGATAATTAGAGTTGGATGAAGTCATGAGAGTGCAGTGTCCATGACAGCAACAGTGACAATAGTGACCTTATATAAAGAGATCAGAGTTCTGTATCTCCCTCCACCAAGTGAAGATACAGCAAGAAGGATGTGCGTCATCTATAAACCAGGCAGAGGAACTCCACAAGACACTGATCTGCGGGAACCTTAATCTTGGCCTTCCCAGGTTCTAGAAATAAATTTCTGTAGTTTATAAGCCACCCAGTCCATGGTATTTTGTTATGGCGACCTAAGCTGACTATGAAGCATAAAATCTAAACATTCTCTGGAAAGGGTAATGTGTTAAGACAACATTGACTATTAATGTTGTTGGCAAAGGAATATAAACATTTTAATAAGTTATAAGTAAGATTTATACCTATCTTGATGGAAAAGCTTTGCTGGAATTTCCTTTACAGTTAAAGTGCTGGTGGTAGTGATTATCAGAACATCAATCACTGCTAATGGAGGTGAAAAAATTCTGCCTGGCGAGACACCATGAATCAGGGTAGTCTAGAGATTGCTGCATTGTTCTGAAAGACTATGGATGGAAGATTTTATCTCCAAGTTATCTACAACTCAAGAGTATAGATGATGTCCAGAGGCATTGAAAAGTGATGCCCTGCTGCATAAAATGTTCTTTTCCAAAGTATGTTGATATTATAAAGTAGGTTACACATATTTGGAAGCAGCTGAAGAAAGATTATTGACTCTTCATTGGCACATCATTTTCTAGAACTACAAAGTGCCCCCTAGGCACAAAATAAATATTCTGTGCCATTTTTCCTCATTCCTCTCCAGTAAATGCTTTAGGTAATTAGCTATTATTAGCTTCAGGTGATCAGGGACTTTAAGTTGAATATGAAAACAACAAACTTTTCACTAGCAATTACATGCACAAGGTCCTTTTAATGGCTAATTTTATGTGTCAACTTAATTGGGCTACAAGGGGCTAAGATATTTGGTCAAACATTATTCTGGGTGAGTCTGTGAGAATGTTACGGAAGGAGGCTAACATTTGAATTGGTTACCCTTCGTAACGTGACCAGGCCTTACCCACTCCACTGAAGACTAGAATAGAATAAAAAGACTGAGGAAGAGGAAATACCTCCTCCTTGACTGAGCTGGGACGTTGGTCTTTTCCTGCCTTTGGAATCAAACTGACACATCGAATCTTTGTGCTTATTTGGACGGTAAATTATACCATTCACTTTCGTAGTCATCAGGTCCTTGGACTTAAACTAGAACACTACCATCAGCTCTCCTGAGTCTCAGCCTCTCTAATCACATAAGGCAATCCCTTATAACAAATCTCTTTCTTCTTCTCTCTTTCTCCCTCTCTCTATGTGCATGCGCGCACACACACACACACACACACACACACACACACACGCATACACAGTCATTTGTGGCATAACAGTGCTTTGGTTAAAGACAAACCACATATACAATGGTGATTCCATAAGATTTTTATGAAGATGACAAATTCCTATCATGAAGTGATGTTGCAGCCATCATAACAGCATAGGACAACGTATCATTCATGTGTTTGTGGTGATGCTGATGTAAACTAATTCTTGCACTGCCAATCTTATAAAAGTATAGCACGTTCAATGACGTACAGAACTTGCAGTACATGATAATGATAAGGAACAGTTTTACTGATTTATGTATTTATTATCCTATACTTCTCATTACTTTAGAGTGTACTCATTTCACTTAGAAAAAGAAAGTTAACTGTATAACAGCCTCAGGCAAGTCCTTCAGGAGGTACTCCAGAAGAAAGCACTGCTGTCACAGGAGATGACAGATCCATGCATATTACTGCCCTTGAAGGTGTCCTAGTGGGACAAGATGTGTAGGTGGAAGACAGTGGTAGTGATGATTCTGACCCTGCATACCCCCTAATGTGTATTTTTTGTGTCTTTATCTTTAACAAAAAAGTTAAAAATTTAAAGTATTTAAATAGAAAACATTTCTAGAATAAGCATATAAAGAAAAAATCTGTTTGGACAGCTGTACCATGTATTTGTGTTTTAAGCTAAATCTTATTACAAAGGAGTTAAAAAGTTAAAAAAATTAATAAGTTAATAAAGTGAAAAACTGGCAGTAAGCTAAGGTGAATTTGTTATTAAAAATTATAAAGTTAATGTTGCCTAAGTTTTCAGTCTTTATAAAATATACAGTAGTATATAGAAATAAATAATACTGTATATGTATATACACACATATTTATATGTATATGTGTACATACATGTATATGTATTTTACAAGCCTTCATATTCTCTAACTATTCACTCACTGATTTACCCAGAACAATCTCAAAAGTACTCTATACAGGTATATTACTTTTTTTATCCTTTGTAATATATTTTTACTGTACCTTTTCTATGTTTAGGTATGTTTAGACACACAAATACTAACTACTGTTTTAAAGTTTGGTTTATAATGTTCAGCACAGTAACATGCTCTATGGGTTTATAGCCTAAGAGCAATAGGCCATGCCACACAGCCTAGGTGTGCAGTAGGCTCTACCATCTAGGTTCATATTACTACATTCTATGATGTTCACGCAATGACGAAGTTACCTAATGATGCATTTCCCATAACATATCCCCATCTAAGTGATGCACAACTCTGTGTGGGCGTGAAATAGATCTACATAGATTTAGACACATAGGTTGATGTACACATATATGTATATCTAGCTATCTATAGCTATATATATATAGAGAGAGATGTGTATGTATGGATGTATATATCTCAGATTGGTTCTATTTAACTAGGGAACCCTGACTAACATGGATTTTGGTACTGATGTTGGTTCTAGAACAACACCATCTTTTTTTTTTTTT
>NW_003852542.1:4256521-4263606 GCF_000181295.1 Otolemur garnettii | reverse complement strand
TTCTGAAATTGCCTCTTTAACCTGACTAGATTTAAAGATGCAAATGACTCTATTTCCAACAGTAAAGACCACACTGACAGGCTACAGAGTAACCAGCAGTAGAGACACATGAAATAGAAATACTAGACACTCCTTATCTACTCCTTACAAGAATCAAGGATCTAGATGACTATTTGTATAAAGTTGTGAACATTTTTTGCAAACTAACAGATGTTTCAATGTTGGCTATTTTCTCCCAAGGTCACTGTACAAAATGGGAAAACAAAAAGGACGATTTTAAAAATAAATAACCTATATGATCAAATGACTCAGATTTAAAAGGAGATTAGCCAAATCAATAATCCTCTGAAGTTACACCCTAAGAAGTAAAGAGTATAAAACAAGCAGAAAAACACTTTTAACTGTGTATTTTGAAAATCTTCATAATATAAAAGAGGGAAAACAACAAGCATGAAAAGGGAAAATTAGATTGAAAAATAAACCAAATAAAATCATATATGTATATACACATATATGAAATGAACAAAATGCAACCCTTTATAGATTGTTTAAACAGTAGACTACATCAAGTTGAAGGCAAATAAATGAGTAGGAAGGCAGAGCTTAGGAAAAACGCGTACTTCAGCGCACATTGACGGAAAATAAAATCAGAAGTGATAGGAAGATAGACGAAAATCCCTAATATCAACTGAAGACACAAATATTAATACAAAGAAAGCGAATCAATTTCTGAAGAGATGATGATGATTGTGAATTCTCCAGAATAAATCAGAAGAATGTCTATGAAAAGACTGGAAAACTAGAATGAGTGCTTTTATAAGGAAATGGTTAGAATTTTGCTGGAAGGCAATAACATTTGCGATAGTTAGATAAATTCAAGCAATATAAAGTTCAAGTGAGTCTCAGAAGCTATTTGGATTTAATTAATGAAGTAAATGAAATTCGTGAGAAATAATTTAATAGGAAACTAACATTATCGGAGTTGGGATTTAAGAAAAATAATGTTATAGTCTTTTAGGATGGGATGTTAAAGGGAAGAGAGTAGGAATGTGTTGGGTACCAGGAATGATTTAGAAACATTATATTGAAAACCAGAATGTGGACAGTAGCAGCACGAGCAGTGAATGTGCGTTGCAATTTCTCCATATTCTTGCCACATCTCACAGTGATTTTAATTTGTATCTTCCTAATGACTAAAGATATTGAGCATCTTTTCCTATGTTTCTTGCCCATTGACATAGATTATTTGGGGGAAAATGCTATTGAAATTATTTTCCCTTGAAAATTATTTGCCTCTTTTTAAAAGTTGTAACTGTTCTTTACATATTCTGGATATAACCTCTACAAATATTTTCTCCTATTCTAGTAAGACATTTAAAGTTCACTTAGTTATTTTGAAGTATCCCTTTGCATTGTGCACATTAAGAGAGAGATTCCACCAATTGCCCTACTCCCTTCTCCTCCCTCACCCTACGCACCCCTCCCCCTTCCTAGTCTACATTTGTGTTTTATCATTCATATGAGTGTGTAAGTGTGTATATATTGGTTGCATAATAGTATTGAGTACATTGGATACCTTTTCTTTCATTCTTGAGATACTTTACTAAAAAATCACTCTACTGAAGTATGATTAACATACAAATAGCCATACATATTTAATGTGTGCAAATTGATACATAATTGATGTGTAAGTTTTTTAATTTGGTGAAGTTCATTTATTTATTTATTTTGTTGTTTATACTTTTGCAGTTGTAAGAAACTATTGACTAACAACAGGTTATGAAGATTTGCTACTATATGTTCTTCCAGGAGTTTTATAGTTTTAAATCTTGTATGGTCAATTTTGAATCAATTTATGTGTATGGTATAATTTAGGGATCCCATGGCCTTTTGTATGAGGATACGCAGTTGCCCTAGTAAATTGTCCTTGCACACTTGTTAAAAATCATTTCATGAAAGAAGTAAAAGTTTATCTGGGATCACAATTCTATTGTATTAATCTGTATGTCTACCCTTATGTCCATACCAGAATGTCCTGAGTATAGTCATTTTTAATAGGTTTTGGAAAAAAAATAGGTTTTGAAATAGAAAGTGTAAGTCTTCCAACTTTGCTCTACTTTAAGATTGTTTTAAACTATTCTGGTACCCTCGCAGTTCCATATACATTTTAGAATATGCCTGTCAATTTCTGAAAAAATATTAAAAATAAAAAAACTAAGATTTTTGTTATGAATTGTGTTGAATCTGTAAGCCAGATTCAGAACTTAACAATGTTAAGTTTTCTGATCCATAGCACTGACAAATATTTGTATTTTTCAATTTTGTAATTGCTTTACCCATGTTTTGTAGTTTCCACTTCTAAGATTTCCACTTAATTTGTTGAATTCAATTCTAGATAATTTTTTTTCTTTGTTATTCTTTCAAGTAGAACATTTTCTTATTTTCATTTCTTTAAGTAGCTTTATTAAGGTATAATTCATATATCATACAATTTACACATTTAAAGTAAATACCCCAATGGTTTTTAGTATACACAAAGAGTTATGAAATAACCATCTCAATCACTTTTAGGACATTTTTATCACATAACAAACACACTCCATAACCATCAGTAATAATTCTTCATTTCCCTCCTCACTCCCTTCTCCTTACCCCCAGCTATAGGCAATCACTTGTCGGTTTTTCTGCTTCTATGTATTTGCATATTCTGGGCACACTTTTTCAAATATTCCTTTTATCTAAATGTAACTTCATAGTTTAAATTGTTCATTGTTAGTATATAGAAATACAATAGACTTTTGTATATGGATTTTGTATCTTGCCACATTGCTGAATTATTTTATTAGTTTAAATAAAGTGAATTTTTTAGTGAATATCTTATGATTTTTAGTACACATCCTCAAATAGTTTTACATTTTTCTTTTCCAATATAGATATTTTAATTCCATTGTCTTGTTCAATTTCCCTGGGTAGAGTCTCTAGTGTAATATTACATAGAAGTGGTGAGAATAAACATGTCTGCCTTGTTCTTAATTTTAAGGAAAGATTTTCAATTAAGTATGATGGCAGTTACAGACTTTTTTGCAGATATCTTTTGCCATGTTGGATAACTTTCTTTTTATTCCTAATATGTTGCATGTGTTTATCATGAAACAATGTTGGATTTTTCTCTTGTTTTTGCTGTATTTATGGACATGGTCATACGGTTACTATCCTTTATTCTACTATTGTCATGTAGTAACTTCCTTGTGCTAGTGTAAGAAATGCCTACACATGTGAAAGTGGCTTTGAAATTGAGTAATGGAGAAAGGCTGAAAAAAAATTGAGAAACATGATGGAATAAAAACTAGATTTGCTTGAACAGACTATTAGTAGAAATATAAATGTCAAAGATTCTGCCCATTAGAGCTTCAGAGGAAAATGAGGAGCAGAGCATCACAAATATATATCACGTTCCTTAAATTGTCACAAACTAACTATTGTTACAAATATGAACATTAAGCATGTTTCTCTTTGTTAAGGGCTCAAAGGACATGAGAAACATTTCATTAGAAACTGAAGGAGAGGAGATATTTGTGATATAATGTCAGAAAATTTAGGTGAATTGTGTCATATATTATTTAAAAACTGTGAGTTCTAATAAATTAACCTGGACATTTAGCTGAGATTTCCAAGCAGATGGTTAAAAGTGTAGCCTGGTTGCATCCTGCTTCTTATAGTAAAATCAATTTGAAAGAAATAAATTGAGGAAAGATATGGTAAGCAAAAAGGAACCAGGACTTTATGATTTAAGAAATTCTCATCCCATTCATATTCAAAAGATGTTAAAATTAGAAGATTCGTTGTCAAAAATGCATACTGTGGAGAGAAAGAGTATGCCTGGACAAATTTATTAGTGCCTTAGAAGGACTCAAATGTCAGAATATTCAGTCACACAGAGACTCTGTGAAGAGATTAGGCCCTTGACTCATAGATTCTGTTAGCCATCACAGCAGCTGCCAAGAACACAGATGAAATTATCCAGGAGAGATCTGCGGAAGAGCCTTTTGTATAACTGAGCAAATCCCTCTGTCAAGCACGTAAGACTCAAGGGTATGTAAGAATGTTCTTTCAGCAAAAACACTCTGAGCTTGGAATTAAAGGGATGGAGTGAGGATGAAATAAAAGATTACCAGACCCCTAAAATTCTAAAGGAACGAAACAGATTGATAAAATTTTTCAGCTGCCAACAGGTATTGTCCTTTATGAAAAAGAAAAAATGAGTGAGGAATTTAAACTTTCACTCACCAATGTTTATTCCCAGGAGTTAACACCTGATAAAATTTGACCTTCTCTATTTCAAAATTATTTCTGAACCAGCAAAAAAAGTTCTTACTTCCTGTTTTACCCTTTCCGAATGGGATTGTCTGTAACAGTTATCTTAAACATGTCCACCTTTGAATTTTGAGAACAGATATTTGTTGTGTACTTGATAGGTTCACAGATAGAGAAAATTTTTTCCCTGTATTGATGATACCCAGAGTATCACTCATATTTCATTTAGGCAATATATACAATGAAATTCTTGACTTTGGAGTGAATTATATCTAGATAAAATTTTGAACTTTAAGTAGATGCTCAATGGATTGAGATCTTTAAGGATGTTGAGATGGATGAATATAATGGCATTTCAGTTGGCTGTAAGTCTTTGGAAGACAGAGGGTATGCTGTAGTATTAACAGATAGAAGAAAATATCTAACATGTTCATGTCCTGATCTCTAGACCATGTACATATGTTACCATACATAAAAAAAGACTTTGCAAAGATGATTACATTGATGATGTTCGGATGGAAGAGTATTCTGAATTTAATGGTGTGTCCAATGTAATTACAATGGTCTTTATAATAGCAAAGCAAGAATGTCAAAGGTAGCAAAACATGATGTGACAATGAAAACAAAATAAGAAAAGTAAGTGTGCAGTTTGGCACCTGTTGCTCAGTGGTTAGGACATCGGCCACATATATCCAGGCAGGCAGGTTCCAACCTGGCCCAGGCCTGCTAAACAAAAATAACAACATCAATGAAAAAAAGAAGAATAGCCAGGCATTGTTTTGGGCACCTGTAGTCCCAGCTAGCTGGGAGGTGAAAGCAAAATATTCACTTAAGCCCAAGAGTTTGAGGTTGCTATGAGCTGTGAGCTGTGACACCATAGCACTCTATTGAGGATGATAAAGTGAGACTCTGCCTCAGAAAAAAAAAAAAAGAAAGAAAGTAAGAAAAAGAAAAGTAAGTGTGATGAGGGGCCATGAACCAAAGAATAAAGATAGCTTCTAGAACCAAAAAAGGCAAGAAAAAGGATTTTCCCCCAGAGCCTCCAGAAGGAATTTTACAGTTACCTTGGCTTTGGCCCAGCAAGATTAATTTTGGACTTCTGACTGCCAGAACTGTAAAATAATTTGTGTTGTTTTAAGCTGAAAGTTATTGGGAATTTGCTACAGAGGCAATGAGAAACTAATACATAGGGTGTGATACCTTTATTGAGTTTGGTTGTTAAACCAACCTTGCGTTTATGTGAAAAATCTCCTTTAATGGACATGTGTAAGCTTTTATACATGTTGTTGGATTCAGTTTACTGGTATTTTGTTGAGGCCTTAGGCATTTGAACCCATCACCTCAGGCATATGGGGCCAGAGCCCTACTCCTTCCACTCATAGGTGCCACCCAGTATCAAACTTTTCAAAGAATATCATTTTGGTTTCATTTGTTTTCTATATTTTTTTTCTATACTCTATTTCACTAATGTCTGTTGTAATTATTATTCTTCCCCACTTTCTGACTGCTTTGGATTTTATTTTTCTTTCTTTATATTTTTAAAGTGGCAGTTCAGATAATTGATAGATTTTTTTTTTCTTTTTTATTATGGTCACTTATAGCAATAAATTTCTCTCTAAACACTACTTTATTAGTGTCTTACATCTTTTGAGATGTGCCTCATTTTCCTCTGTGTTTTCTAATTTCATATGTTAATTCTTCTTTGCCACTTTAATTATTTAGCAAAATGTGTGAAAATATTTTCACATTTGTAGACTTCTCAATTTTTCTACAGTTATTAATTTCTAATTTAGTCCCATTGTGGACAGAGAACATAATTTGCATTTCAGTCCTTCCAAATTTATTGAAGCTTGTTTTATGTCCAATCATATAATCTACCCTGAGGAATGTTCTGGATGAACTTGAGAAAAATGTTTATGCTGCTATTGGGTAGAGTGTTTTTTAAATGTCTCCTTGGTTTATACTGTAATGCTGTTCATGTATTCTATTTTCATATTAGTTTTCCTCCTAATTATTCCATAAATATTGAAAATAAGATGAGGAAAAATCTCAATTATTATTGTTGAATTGTCCATTTCTACCTTTATCTCTGTAAGTTTTTGCTTCATGTGTTTTGAGATTCTGTTGATAGGTGCATATATATTTATAATTGTTATATTCTACAGGTGGCTTGACCTTTTCACCATGACAAAATGTATTCTTTTATTCTTTTGTAATAATTTTATCTCAAATTCTCTTTTGTCTGATTTTAGTACAACCACTTTAACTCTATTTTGGTTGATGTTTACATGTAAACCTTTTCATTCTTTTCCTTACAATCTATTTGTGTATTTGAATCTTAGGAATGCATCTTATAGACAAAATATCCATTCTGTCTGTTATTCTCTTCTACCTGAGAGAATTACTTTAATTACTTTAATCTAATTACTGATAAAATGTCTGCCCTTTTGTTATTTGTTTTCTTCTCAAGTCTTGTGATTTTTTTCTTATTTCTTGATTTTTGCCTTCTTTTTTGTTAAATATATATTAGCATACCTTTTTAACCCCTTGTTTGTTTTACTACATGCAAATTATTTTTGTAGTGGTTGTTCTAGAGATTATGATTAGCACATTTACTTAAAAAAAATACTTGATTAAAGCTAAATACCACCATTTCTTTTGCTTCCTTTGTACAGAAAATCTGTATACATTGAAAGCTCATTAACATAGTTTTATTTTTATTATTAAGCAGGTGTATTTTAAAACATATTGGAAAGAGAAAGAATTACAAA
>NW_003852542.1:4250061-4256150 GCF_000181295.1 Otolemur garnettii | reverse complement strand
TGATCTGATCTTTTCATTGTCTGCAATGTTTCTGGCTTTGCCCACCACACCACCAAACTGGGGAGGGAAGGAAAGTAGATAAGAATATCTCTGAATTTCAACATCACAGGCTCTACTGTCTTAAAAAGTTTGGTAGGTTTTGATGGATAGATTTATAGTTCATTCTGTGGCTTTGGTTAATTTGCAGAGTTCTGAAATGATATTTTTGTTTGTTTATTTTCTTGTTTGTTTGTTTTAGAGGCAGAGTGATATCACTGATGTCTTCATTCTGCCATTCTGTAAGTCAATCCTTTCTTGATTATCACCTACTTTAAATGTGTGCCACGTATATCTCTAGACATATTATCAGGCATGGTGCAATGTCTATAAACTCGAGAACAAATCAAGTCTGATGCTAACAGTTTCAGAGATCCTGGGGTCATTTAGAAGAAAGAAAATGTCAACAGCCAAGTACCATAGCTAACAAGGAAGAAGCAAAGATACATGGATAGTATTGCCTCTCTTTTATTGGTATTCAGTTAAACCCCATAAAAAATGAAATGAAATAGGTCTTAAAAGGGATATTACATACTAATTCCAAATAAGATTTATAAGATGGAGGATCCAGAAGCCACTTCTGTATCTGAACTTACTTTCCAATTTTATAATTCATAAAACACTCACCAAGGTATGACACAAGTTTGGAGTTCAAGCACAGTGCACTTTATGTTGCAAGAGCCATTAAAAGCAATAATTTGTAATATCCTTAATAGGAAAGTGTGAACTTTTTCAAAGAACACTTCCAAGAAAGAAGCAGGATCTTTTAATCCAATTTTATATAAAAATTAATCTCATTTTTATCTGTGGCCACTTTGCTCTTGCGATTAGTTGAGGCTGGAGGACTTTGAACAGAATGAGCAACACCCCGTCATGTCAGCAGCTTTTTTCCACAAAGATGAAATAACAATCTGAGACTCCTTTCCCCTGGGAAGCAGAAGTAAATCCATCCCACACTCTCTGTGAGAATTGAGAAGACTTTGATCATGAGCTAATTCTGCTCTGTGTCACCTCTTTCTGTTTATTTCTTTTTCTTAGTCACTTAATGTCCTGAGGATGAGTGTGGCTAATAAACAAGATTCACTTATTTTTCATCATTACCTTACTGACATTCCCTTGTCCTTGGAAAGTAGAATTCTAATCTAAAAAGGCAGTGTCAAAATAAAGTATGTGAAAATGTACAAATCCAAATAGCAAGACCTGGGTCTGTGTCTCAGCTCCACTCCTTACCAAGACTGAGAACTTGGACTTTTAATCTCTTTAATTTTATCATTCTCCTTTATAAATTGGAAACTACTTATTTCCCTCACCTGATTTTTATTAAGTCATCAAATGACAAAATATATAGTTAATAAATAGTACTATTAAATAAAACACTCAATACAAACATAAGGTGTTGTGATTGCTGATAGATACACCACAATTCCATTACACAAATCTTGAAAAATCATTGCAATAGCATTAATATACTCTATAGCACTTGTTCCAAACAATAATACTTTCTATAAGCAATGATTAGTCTTTTTTCCTATTTGTCTTATTTGCAAAATATAATTTGTGTTAAAATGATACAGGTATGGGTGACTCCTTTTTGTCCTATGTCTCCTATTTTCTTCATCTGTTTACTATTAGTTTAAGTCACTAAAAAAAATTACACTGAAATGCTCAACACAACTTTATAGAAATTCAAATATAAATTGATATTTGGTGCCACAAGTCAGGTTGGCCTGTAAAAGAGACATGGAGGTATGAAGTTTGACTCAGTCCTATCTCCCACAGTCTCTTATGGGGCAAGGGACATGTAAAAAGTTGACACTTGGTACAGATGGATTTTATTCACAATTCTTTTAAGAAAAATAATAGATTATTTCAGTCCTCTAGTTTATAAATCATTGAACAGTAGACAATGAACCAGCCAAAAATAAACCACGAAATTTTCAAAGGAAAAATAATGTGGCCTATACAAATAATTTTTTCCTAATTCTCTGTTTTCTTAAGATGTGAGCAGATGGTAACCCTATATTCCTTTTAAGTTATATACATTTCCAAGAAAAGATGCCTAAATCATAGGGTTCTTATGTATGAGATTTGATTTTGACTTCTTAAAATATGCAGTGAGCATCTATAATATTCCACATACTCTTCGAGATGACGGGAATATAAGGTTGAGCAAAACAAGGTCTGGGTGGTGCCATGCCATAAAAAAGGGTGAGCTCTCAGTGCTGTGTCTACCTATCCTTTTTGTGCTGTTCTTCCCAAACATAAAATTACATAAAACTATCTGGACTCCACTTCCTTAATTATCTTAATATTTTAGAAGGATGGGGATATGTTAAATAAACTTGCAAAATTCTAAACACAGGATAGATATCATTCAGATCTTTCTCCTCCATGAAGGCTTCTTCCTTCTCTACTCTCCCTATTCCATCCCACTTCAAATTTGGAACCAGAAATATCTTCCCTCTCCTGTCTTTCCTTACTTTTTAAAATCATGACTCTTTTGTAATACTTATCCTGGTCTTTACCTTCTGTTAAAATCATTTATGTGTGTTTTATCCTCCCTGGATCCTCTTAATCTCTTTCAGAACAGGGTGCCTACATAATTCAATTCTCAAGACATTTTACATATACTATACAAGATTTATTATAAACCTGTATTATTCTTCCTTCCATGACATTTAGAATATTGCTTAGAACATAATATGTGCTCAATAAATATGAAATTCAATGAGTAATTGCATGATATTAGGTGGAATTAAAGGACAATGCATGTATAAATGTACAATGTACTGTTTAGTGCCCATTGCAGTTTTGAAGACTGAAATAATGACTTGAGACTTCTAAAACATCTACTTTTTTCTCTAAACAAGAGAGAACATTGCTAGGCTTTTATTTTTTGGTCTCTATATCCAAAATAAATATGCAAAAATATCTAAGAAACTCATACAAACTGAAGTGTTAAAATATTAGAAAACTCAATACCTTTACCAGGAGATTAGTTCTATTTGTAAGATTAAAATCTGTGGACAGAATCTAAGATCCCACTGCTCTTATATGTGTACATACTTTTAGAGTAAGTAGGGGGAAATCAGAGAGTTAATTAAGAACATGTGTGAATCCCAAAGATGGTTAAGAATACAACTTAATTGAACATAGTATATGGGGTATTGTTTTGGTTGTTGTTGTTTTATTTTGTTTTTCTCCAGGCCCCATGAGCAAAGGGTATGCCTGAGGCAGTACCTGCCCAGGTGGGGCATGGATGAAGAATAGAATCCACATACACACAGAGCAGAGGTGGCATACTCATAGGGTGGGGCTGAGTCAGAATTGCTGCTTTTGTGAGTCCAAGATGTAACCATCCCCCAGGGGAGCATATTTGTGACAAACACAGGCATGCCAGTAGCATCAGCCCAAGGAAGGGCAGAAACTGAGAGCCATTTGTGAGCTCTAATGGTGCCCACCCCAACACAGAGTGCAGAGGAGACAGAGATGCCATCTCCATGAGAATTGGCCCTGTGGCAGCAATACCAGGTGGGGCCAAGTTGCAGTTTCTGTGAACTCAAACAGTACCTGGCCCACAGGGGAATACAGCCAGGACAGAAATGTAAATTCTGCGAGAATATAATTGGAGGCAACATCAATCAGAGGCAAGTCTGGAACTGAGTGAAACTCCCCAGCCTCTATTAAGCAGCCAAGCTAGTCAGGCTTCAGCTCACCCTGCTGGCTGGTGGCAAAGTGTGGTGACCTGGCCAAAGACAGGCCAAACCCCTGGTCTGTCTGTTCATTGGAGGGAACTTGGTCACATCCCTGCGAGGTTACCAGTGACTGGGCGGGACAGAGATGCAAGGTGGGAAAGGAGACATCAACTTTCCCAAACTAATTCATTTGCTAGGTGGGCCCTTGTGACTCCACAGAGCACTACAGCGAGTCATATTCAAGCTGCCAGCATATCCCTGCTATCTAGTTGCTGGAGCCCTTTTCGAGTCTCCAACTTGAGACTGGGTGCTGACTGGGACAATTGATTTGGAACTCTCGACCTGGGCCAATCACCCAAGGACCATCCAAGGTAATTGGTAATTTTGTCTTTGAATTAAATTCCTGGTTGTGTTGTTGTGGGAAGATTTGATTTTCCTTTTCCAGTTGTTGCCTGTGGGGGAGGTGTGTCTTAGTTGCTTGTATTTCTCCACAGCTAAGACTTCAACCCAGAGTTACTGGTTCACTGAAATTGGACAGATACCAGCTGAAAATAAGATAGAGCCACTTAGCCTCACCACACCAGCAGGTCCCCAGTGTCTCAGACCATAGTAATGTACGGGTCCTTGGCAAAGCTATTGGGGAAAATCTGCAGTCACCAGTCCCAGTTCTTGGGCAAAGAGCTGGTTAATCACTACTCTAGGAGGCCCCAATCCAATTTCACCTTATCTGCTCATCTAGCCAAACACTAAAACATAATAATAGTGTGGAATCTGTGGAAAAACTCTGGCAACATGAATAATCAGTGTAGATCAACTCCCCCAAGGAATGATAAGGCAGACACACCATAAGATCCCATTCATAAACAAATGGCTGAGAAGTCAGAAATTAAATTCAGACTTTGGATTGCAAATAAGATTAACAGAATAGAGGTAAAGTTGGAATTAGAAATTCAAGGAACATTTCAAAAGATGTCTCAATAACTTAATGAATTCAAAGACAAAACTACCAAAGATTTTGACACACTGAGACAAGAATTTGCAGCCCTCAAATACCTGAGAAATATAGTAGAATCCCTCAGTAACAGAATGGAGAAAGCAGAAGAAAGGATTTCTGACACTGAAGACAAAGCTTTTGAATGCTCCCAAACTCTCAAAGAGGAAGAGAAGTGGAGAGCAAAAATGGATCATTCTCTCAGAGAGCTCTGCGACAATTCAACGAAAACAAATATTGGCCTTATAGGAATTCCTGAATGTGAGAAGGTTGCTTCAAAAGGTCCAGATGTTCTACTCCAAGAGATAATCATGGAGAATTTCCCAAACATGGCAAGAGATTCTGAAATTCAGATAGCAGACAGTTTTAGAAAACCAGCACAACTAAACCCAAATAAAGTATCTCCCAGACACATTATAATTAACTTCTCTAAAGTTAATATGAAGGAGAAAATTCTGCAAGCAGCCAGACGTAAGAAAACCATAACCTACAAGGGGAACAATATTAGAGTGACTGTAGATCTCTTGGCTGAAACTTTTCAAGCTAACACCCCTGTGGCAGTGTTGGATAGATCCTCCCACAAGAAGCTAAGCAAAGAAATTTTAGACTTAAACTTAACCATTCAACAATTGAATTTAACTGACATTTACAGAACATTCCATCCTAACAAAACTGAATACACATTCTTGTCAGCAGCTCATGAACATCCTCCAAAAATCACATCTTAGGTCACAAGTCTAGCCTTCTTGGCCCAGCATCTTCTTGGACCATCATTTAATAAAAGTTGAACTCAGTAACAACAAGAATCTGCATACTCACACAAAGGCATGGAAACTAAATAACCTTATGTTGAATAATAGCTGGGTCATAGATGAGATTAAGAAGGAAATTACCAAATTTTTAGAATAAAATGATAATGAAGAAACAAATTACCAAAACCTCTGGGTTATCACAAAGGTAGTCCTAAGAGGGAAATTTATAGCACTGCAAGCCTTCCTCAAGAGAACAGAAAGAGAGGAAGTTAACAACTTAATGGGACATTCAGGCAACCAGAAAAGGAAGAACATTCCAACCCCAAAACCAGCAGAAGAAAAATAACCAAAATTAGAATAGAATTAAATGAAATTGAAAACAAAATTTCTATACAAGAGATCAATAAATTAAAAAGTTGGCTTTTGAAAAGGTCAATAAAATAGATAAACCTTTGGTTAACCTAACCAGGAATAAAATAGTAAAATCTCTACTTTCATCAATCAGAAATGACAAAGGTGAAATAACAACAGACTCCTCAGAAATTCAAGAAATTCTTAATGAATATTACAAGAAACTCTATTCTCAGAAATGCAAAAATCTAAAGAAAATAGACC
>NW_003852542.1:4226564-4240911 GCF_000181295.1 Otolemur garnettii | reverse complement strand
AATAATTATACCTTTTAGGAAGTAAATGAGCTCATATATAACCCTAGAATTTTGGTTACTAATGAGGGGCATGGTAACTCACACACAGGGAAAAGACCTTAGCATACATTGAGTACCTAGTATATACTAAGTATTATTCTAGTACAAACCTTCACATACATAGAGGAAATAAATCAGTTTGCTTTGAATGCCCACTGTGTACCAGGCATTATTATAATAATCATAACAGTACTCCCCCAAAACAAGGTGGAACAAACATGCATAGATTATCTCATACACATCTGGAAATATTCCACTGCAAACCCATACAGAGTCTAGGGAAATGAAATTCTGTGAAGCATCTAGTGTATATGTACCATTCTACTAAATAGTACAAGAACATCACACATAGTAGGAAGGAAGCAAGTATGCTTTAAGCATCTAGTATATGCTGGGACTATTATACCTTAAGCCAAAATGAGCTAAAGAAAGTAAGTAGATATTAAATATCTACAATGCCATGTAGTATTTTACTGCAACTTTTATTTACTCATTTAAAAAGAAAGCAAGTATGCAATGAACACATAGTATGTTACATATGTGATCTCGTAGGATATTGCTCTAACAAAACTGATAGAAATGAGCCCATAATAACCTCATAGTTATACACTGGGTAGTATTTTAAAACAATTTCTCTTACACATAGGAGAAAAGGAATGGCTGTACATTCATGATGAGCATATGCTCCATCCCTGCACATGGTATTCACACACAGGACAAGGAAGCAAGTGTGCATTGAGCACAATATACCAGGAACAGTTTTGGTGCATCATTAGTAATATATAAGGGTAAATGAATGAGTATTCACAGGATATTCTAAGTCTTACTCAAATGTATGGAGAATGAAATTATTCCCTTGATAATCTTCTGTACATCAGGGAATTTTCTAGGACAACATTGCAGACACATAAAGGTAAGGTACCAAACATGCATTGAGAACTTACTAGATGCAAGAGACTATGAGTATAATATTACTCACAAACAAGGAAATGAAATTGACCTTGTGAAGTAACTAGTACTGTCAGGTAATCTTCTAGTATAATATTGCTCACATATGTAAGAAAAGAAGTAAGTATGCACTGAGCACCAATATATACCTAACACTATTCTGGTACAAACCCACCCATACTTAGGAGAAGGACCTGAACATGTGTGAAGCACCTAGTATCACGTTAGTCACTACTTTCAAACAACTTTAATCACATCTCCAGTAAGAAAAAAGCATTCATTGAGTACCTATGATATTGTTTCCACTTTTTTTTCAGGGTTACAGAGAGATTTTTTTAGAAAGAGAGTTGGAAAGTATATCCCTCTCATGAAGGAGCAGAGGCAAGAGAGACTTGTTTCTACTTTTTAAACACAACTTTATGCACACAGAGGGAGTGCATTTCACAAGAGTACATTGAACATTTGGTATATTTTGTAAACTATTGTACACAGCATTATATTGCTCTTAATACATTCTATGCACTATTCTAGTACAATCTTACGGAAACACAGGGCTAAAGAAACAATACAGCATTGAGCAAACAATGTATTCCAGACATTATGAAATACAATGTAACCCATGCATAGGGAGTGGAAGACACACATACACTGACAGCACAGATGTGTCAGCATATAGTAGACCAACCTCACCATGCCTAGGTGAAGGAAACAAGCATGTACTGAGTGCCTATTGTACACCAGACACCCGTCTAATGGAAATTTACTCATGCATTGGGGGAAAAAATGAGCATGCATGGAGTACATAGTATTTTTTGGGAAATATTCCACTATATTAGTCACATAGGAGAAAACAAGGAGCCTTGTCTCTGGGATATGCTAGATAGTCATGCACAGCAAGAGAGAAACACACATAACTAGAACACATTGTATAGGCCAAGCACTATTCTCTCATAACAACATATTTAGACATAGGAAGAAAGAAGTTAAGATGCATGGATCCTCTAGTATGATCCAGGTGTTATATTTCTAATATATTATAGTAAAATATTAGTCAAAAATAGTAGAAAGAAAGCACATGCATTAGTTCACTTTTGCCATTATACAAAAATATCAACACTTCAAGATGTAAAACAACATATATTTGTTCTCTCACAATCCTGGAAGTCAGAAGATTTATCACTGGACTGAAATAAACACGGCAGCAGGGCCACACTGCATCCTGAGTGCTGGGAGAATGGGGATTGAAGACCCCTCAGAAAAAGAGGAAAATTAAAAAGTAAGCTGAGTGAGTCAGTTTACATTCAGCCATTGCTAGCAAGCTTCCTGCCTTTTCTGAAATCCTAGCTTATTGGGAATACAGCTTAAAAACACCCCTGTTGGGTCTGTGAGTACTCTGAGAAAAAGTGGTCATAGAAGAGGCTATGAAAAAGACCTAGAAAGATACATTAACTGGGTCATTTCCTGCCTAGTAAAAAGACAAAGTCAATATCCATTGTGGAGATTTGCATTTGCCTTGGGCAGAGATCAAGGGAGTAGCTTGAGCCCTGAGATACGGGCAGAAGAGCTTATATTCCTTATCACAGAGGATGATCCTCTGTGGTGGTGATGGGAAGAAAATGCCTCCCTCCCACCTATTACTCAGAGGATTAATGCTGGTAGCATTTTACTCTACAGAGAACTAGTGGAGTTTAACACCTCCCTAGAAATCTGTGTGTGATCTCAAGCAGGAGGCTCTTCCAATAGAAGGCTCAGATTTCAGATTTCTCAAGGCTATCCTTAAGGTTAATAATAATAATAGGAAATCTGCTCAATCAGAGAAACTGCTGTCATCTTTGTTCCTTCCTTCATCTTAACCTCTGGGCAAATAGACTTCAATAAAAGCAGAGTGGAGCAAGCACTCAGGGCCATTACCAGAAGTCCACAAACAGGCAATGGACCCCTGAGCTCCCACTTTTAATTCTACTCTATGTCTCATGTCTCTTTCTTTACTGTCATTTCTAACTCTATATTTCTAAGAGCAGGTCTTAGCTGACCCTGCTCCTGGGACAGGACCCTGACACTGAGAATCTGACAGAGAATCTGTTCTTTTCTTCTTGCTATGGCATTCCCTGGTTTGTGGCCGCAGCACTCCAATCTCTGCCTATTGATCTTAATTCTTTCTCCTCTTCTGTCTGCAGTCAGATTTCCCTTTGTCTCTTACAGGGAATGTGTGATGGCACCTACAGCCCACTCAGAAATTCAGTATAATCACCTCTACTGAAGATCTTTAACTTAATCATATCCATAAACCCCCTTTTTATTTCATACAAGGTAAAACTCTAGGTTTAGAAATTAGAATTGGATTTTAGAATTTGACATCATTATTTAGCCTGCTATAGAAAGCATGCAATAAATGTTTAGCCCGTGGCTGATGTAATCCAGGATAACAATACCCAAACATAAGGACAGAAAATGACATAAGCACACATACAATACACAATCTGTGCCAGGCACATTAACCATAGTGATAGTATAGTAGAATGGTCCCTGGCATAAACTAAGGGCTTGATGCATGCTCATTTCCTGTTCCTGCACATAAGGCTGCTGTCTAATGTTTTTGGTGTGTATTAGGCACAAAGCATACTTGCTCATTTACTCTATGAGTGAGTACTGGGGCACTGGAATAATACCTGACATATAGCAAAGGCTCTATGCACACTTGTTCCTTTTTCTTATGTGTGTATAAGTATTCATTTATTTGTTTGTTTATTTATTTTAAGACAGAATCTCACTTTGTCTCCCTGGGTAGAGTGCCACAGCATGGTCGCTCACAGCAACCTCAAACTCTTGAGCTCAAGCAATCCCCTTGCCTCAGCCTTCCCAGTAGCTAGGACTACAGGTGCCTGTCACAATACTCAGTTGGTTTTTCTATTTTTAATGAAGACAGGATCTTGCTCTTGCCCAGGCTGGTTTCAAACTCCTGAGCTCAGGCTATACCCAGGTCAGCCTCCCAGAGTGCTAGGATTATAGGTGTGAGCCACTGCACCTGGCCTGCGTGCATAAGCTTTTAATGTAACAGTGACTGTGGTAAACTAGGATCTCAATGTATACTCTTTTCCGTGTGTAAGAAATATTGCCTTTGTATAACTAAGTGATCATTAAGGCTTATTTCCTTGTCCACATTGTATGAGTAACATCATACTAGAACACTATCTAGAAGACAGAGAGTTTAATGCATGCTTGTTCCCTTTGGCCTATGTTTGATTGAGTACTGCTTTAATAGAAAAGTACAGAGTACACTCCAAGTGCTTCATTTATACCTGGTTTTTGTCCCCTATGTGTGAATAAGATTGCACTAAAATAGTAAGTGCTAGTTACATATAGTAAGTGCTCAATTCATGCTTATTCCTATGTGTGTGTTTGCATTAGACTAGCACCTAGGACATACCAGGTACTCAATGCATGTTTTTCTTTTTCTTTCCCTCAAATTTGAGCAATGTGGAAGTAGCAGATTCCCTCATGTAGAGCAGGTGCTCAGTGCAATCATTCCCTAATGCAATACTTGAATATTACCTCACACACACTGGGTGCTCTATGCATCCTCATTCCTTTATTCTGTGTGTGATTTGGTTTGGCCTAGAATGATAGCTGAAATACACTAGGTCAGGCTTCCTCAAACTATGGTCTGTGGGCCACATGTGGCCCACCTAGGACATTTATCCAGCCCATTGGGTGTTTTGCCGCCACTGCCTGTCCTGCTTAGCAGCCAACTCGTCCTGGGGTCCGCAGTCTGGCCCTCCAATGGTCTGAGGGACAGTGAACATGCCCTGCTTAAAAAGTTTGAGGACCCCTGCACTAGGTACTCAACACATGCTTACCTCCCCCCAGTGAGTAAGGTACTGGTACACTGGTACCTGGCGTATACCACTTGTTTCCTACCCTGACTGTTAGTGAAGTTTTACTAGAATAGTACTTGACATATCTTAGATGTTCTCTTAATCCATCCGGGCTGCTGTCACACAATAACATGAACTGGGGGCTTATCAAGAACACATTTATTTCACACAATCTGGTGTCTGAGAAGTCCAAGATCAAGGTGGTTCTAGATTTCATTGTCTCATGAGATCCCGTTTACTGGTCCATAGATGTTTTTCTTTTTTCTGTGGCTTTACATGGCAGAATGATTAAAGGGTCTCGCTAGGACCTCTCTAATGAAGGAACTAATCCCACTCCTGGAGGCACCACCCTCATGATCTAATCACTTCCCAAATGCCTGACCACCAACTACTATTACATTGGGTGTTAGTTTTCAAAGTATGAATTTTAGGAGGATACATTCAATCCATAGCAATTCCTCTGTTCTTTCTAGGTATAAGTTAAATACAGTAGAATGTGGCTGGCTCAGACCATACACTTTATGCCTGTTTTTTCCTTTGTTATTTGTGCATAAATTTGCTCTCTAATAGTACCAAGTATATACAAGGCACTCAATACATTTTTCCTTTCTTCTCTAAAATTGTGAGTAATCTTGTACTAGATTAGTGCCTGTCATACACTCTGAATGTTTCCCTGTTTTCCTTTTTTATGTGTGCTAAAAGTAGAACTTCAGTAGTGCCTACCATAGACTGGACTTCATGTATGCCCATTTTAATCCCCAATATGTGAACAAGGTTGTGTTAGAATAGTGACTGGCGTACACACACTACTTAGATAGATGCTTGTTTCCTCTTCTATACATGAAAGCAATGATAAATCTGTGCTAAGCACAGAATTTGTCTGCCTTTTATGTGTGAGTAATGTGCAGCAGATCAGTGCTTGGCATAGCAGGTGCTCAAAGCATGTCTATCCTCCTATGAAGAATAATATTATACTGTAACACTGCTTTGCTCTGCTAGGCACATAATGCATGCTTGCTTCCATTCTCCAAATTATGTGCAATGCACCATGATAGTTCCTGTCGGTATTAAGTACTCAATAAATGCCTGTTTCCTTCCTCTGTGTATGAAAAATTTATACTTAGGTCATTACAAAAATCTTGGGGCAGACTGTGTGGTGCCCCACTCTTTCACTTCCCAGAGACACAGTCAACAGTGTCCTTTCTGATTCACCTGCACAAGTCTCAACTTGCTCAGTTTATTGGTGTTGCTGGGAGGGTTTCATTTGTTTCCACGTGTATGGATTTTACATTTCTTTATTTTTGTTTATCTCAAAACTTTTGTAATGGCTCGTGTACTACTATAGTGACTGGCAAATACAGGGGTTCAATGGATATATGCATCCTTCCATTTATTTGTTATTATTACTTTACTGGAATTGTAGCTGACATACAGTCAATGTATATTCATTCCCAGTCCTGATGTAAGAGTAAGGAGCCAACAGAATAGTACTCAGCACATACTAGATGCTCAATGCTTTCTTCCCAGTATATGTGAATAATATTACACAAAAAATGCCTTATATATTCTAGAAACACTAGCTGTGTGCATTTGTTTCCCTTTCATGTAAGTGATTTTGTACTAGAACAGTGATGACATATCCTGGGGTTCAGAGCATTTTGTTTCCTTTCCTTATGTGTGCATAGTGTCATACTATTGCCTGGCATTCAGTTCATTATCTTTTATCTGAACTATGGGAGGGGATTTTTATAGAATTGTGACTGGAATTACTCAAGTCAGCAAATTCATGGCTATGTACTTCCTCCTACATAAGAGCAAGGTTGTAAAAGAATAACTTCTGGTATAACTAGGCACTTAACTCGTGTTTCATTTTTTCCTTGCATTTTGAGAATGAGGTTGTAATAGATATACCATGGGCTTCTGCTAAGAAATTAATGCATAATTTATTACCCTCTCTTACATGTAAGCAACATATTAGAACAGTGCCTGACACATATTATCTGTTTCATGCATGCTTATTTTCCTCTCTTATGAGTGAGTAAGCCAGGGACACACAAAGCACCTAGTACTGCCAGGCATTATTCTAGTACACTACCCACAAAGTAAGAAAAGAAGCAAGCATGTAGTCACATCCTGTGAGTCCAGACAGTATTCTAGTACTGCTTTAGTTTTACATAGAATAAAGGACACAGCATGCCCTAAGCTCCTAGGATAGGTCAGGAATTATTCTAGTGTTGTATCACTCATACATGCAGAGCGACAGTACTGCATAGGAAAGCCCAGTAAATGCCAGGTAACATCATCGTGCACAAGTACATAAAATAAACATTCATTCTGCATCTTGTATAAACCAGGTACTCGTCTAGTGGAAGTTTATTCACATACGGGAAGATATGAGCATGCAGGGGAAACCTGGGGTGTGCCAGGCACTATTTTAGTATATTACTTATATGATGCAAGAAGAAGCAAGCATAGATTATTTGCCTAGTACTATTCCAGTCAAATATAATCCTCACATGGGGGAGCAAACAAGCATGATGGAACACTTTGTATGGCAGGAATATTTGAGCACAGCATCACACACAGCAGGGAAAGGAAGCAGGCACTCACTGAGTACATGTCAGGTACTATACTAAGATTAATACAAAATTACTCCCACACAGGGGGGAGCCTCGAGTGTGCATGGCAATTTTATAGTACACCCAAAATAACATTTAAGGGAAAGAAACAAGCCTGATTGCAGCACATATCAATAATATATGCCTACACCTATTTCACTGCAACAGAACTCAGATGGATGAGGAAAGATGCAAGCATGTATTGAGCCTTTATTATACACCAGGCATTCTTGTAACTACAACTTTGTAAAACACAAGGAAAGGAAGCCATCATGCATGCAGCACTAGTATATGGCAAGCACTGCTCTAATACCACACACATTACTCACAGGTGGGGAAAGAAAACGTGTGCTTTTTGAGCTCCTAGAATACATCCAGCACAATTTCTATTTTAATATCATTGACACACAGGGGAAAAGAAATGAGCATACACCGAGGCTTTGTGTGTTCTCACACAACATTATTCACCTGTAGAAGAAAGAAGCAAGCATGAATTGAGTACCTAGAACATGTCAGGTTTTACTTGAGTATACTATTCATATACAATTGCAAAGAACAACATGCATACACCAGATACTGTGCTAGTGCAGATACCTTAACACATGAGGGGAAAGAAAACATTATGCACTGAGTATCTAATATATGCTGGGAGCAATTTTAGAATCATATTATCCATGCGTAGTGGAAAGAAACAAGCATGTATTGAGCACCTAGTGTATACCAAGTACTACTCTAGTACAAAACTCACACATGGGACAGAAAATGAGGAATCAATCAGAACTTATATCCTCAGCATAGAGAAAGGAAGTGAGCAAGTGTTTAGAGATAAATTTATGCCAGCTATTATTCTAGTACAACTATGCAAATTCAGTTCAGGAAAGAAGCAAGGACATGTTGTTTGCTTCATATAAGCCAGGTTATTTTTTAGTATTTTAATATCACCTTATTCACACATGGGGGAAGAATACAAGCATGGATTGAATGATTAGTATACACCAGGATTACTGTAGTAGACACTTTCCCACTCATAGGAGGAGGAAATGAGGATGAATTGAACAACTAATAAATGCCAGGCACTATTGTGATTAAACATTATTGACACATTTTTGCATTTTTTGGCTGGGACTGGGTTTGAACCCACTACCCCTGGCATGTGGGGCTGGTGCCCTACTCCTTTGAGCTGCAGGCACCACCCTGAAAATCAATTTTAAAAGAAAAACTCATCTGACTTGAGCAACACTATAGAACAAATGGACCTAACACATATACAAAAATTTCCCCCCAACAGCAGAAAAATACACACTGTTCTCCAGTGAACATACAACATTCTCCAAGATAGAAAAAATGTTATGTCACAGAACAAGTATTAATAAAGTTAACATTATTCCAAGTATTTTTTTCCAACCACAGTGGAATAAAACTAGAAATCATTAGTCCATAAGAAAATTGGAAAATCCACAAACACGCAAAATTAAACAGCACACACCTGAACATCCTCTGGGTCAAAGAAAAGAGCAAAAGAGAATTTAAAATATAAGTTTGAGATAAGTAAAATGAAAACATAACAAAACTTACAGTATGTAGCAAAAGCAGTACCACGAGGGAAGGTTATAGATAAATGCCTACATTAGAAAAGAAGAGAGATCTCTAATAAACTAACTTTGTACCTGAAGGAAGTAGAAAAAGAACAAGCCCAGCCTACAGTTAGTAGAAGGAAGAAAAGAAACAGACAATAAACAGCAAATGTAAGAATTTTTTTAAAAAGATAAAAAAATTGACAAACCTAGACTGAGAAAGAAGAAAGAATGTAAGTAAATTAAATCCTAAATGAAAGAGGTTAACATTATAAACAAGTCCTCAGAAGCAAAAAGGACTATAATAAAAGACTACATGGATAATCACATGGGCTATAATAAAAGACTATTATAAAATTATACGCCAATCAATTGGATAACCTGAAGAAATGGATAAATTCCAAAAAAAAATGTAAACTACCAAAACTGAATCAAGAAGAAATATAAATAGAAATCCTGAACCAGACCAACAACAAATAAAAGGATTGAAATAGTAATTAAAAACCTCCCAACAAAGAACAGCCAAGACCAGCTGGCTCGATAGCTGAATTCTACCAAACATTCAAAGAAAAATTTATGCCAATCCTTTTAAACTCTTCCAAAAAGTAGAAAAATGAGGAACCTTTCCAAACTCATTTTATGAGGTTGGCATCACTCTAGTGCCAAAGCCAGAAAAGGATACCATAAAACAAACAAATAAACAAACAACCCAGGTCAATATCCCTGATAAACACAGACGCAAAAATCCTCAGTAAAGCATTACAATGACCAAGTGGGATTTACCAAAAAGATGCAAGGAAGGTTCAACATATGCAACACATGGCAGGCACAATTTTATCTCTGTATGAGAAAATAAAACATGCAAAAAAAAAATGCCTAGTGTATGTCAGTCACTATTCCAGGAAAATACTATCCTCACATATGAAGAAAAGTCCATGAGTAAGGAGTTTATACCAGGCACTGTTAAAATTTATTTTTACTTAAATATATGGGGAAGGAAAAATAATGCACTAAGTGATTATAGTCTGTGAGGCCCTATTTTAGCACAAACTTACTGAGGGTGCGGAGAAGAAACATTTGTAATACTCAAGCCATGTCTGACTTCTACAGTTGCAAAAGGTGCTCAGTGTGACCTGTGCTCGTCCTTTGTTATCAGTATATTGAGTACTATAAATGTAATACTGTTTTTCATTTCTTAAAATGCGTACACATTTTTGCCACCCTCTCTGTATATACATGGTATTATTTGATACAATGTAGGGACACATTGGGTAGGAAAACAAACCTAGTGTATGCCAAACTATCAAACTATCTGCTAGAATAATGCTCCTCACACACAGGGGAGTTAAGTAAGAATGCATTGGGTGCCTCCTGTATTGCCGACACATTTTATACATTACTCATACATCAAATGGATACAAGAATTTTTTGAGCGCTGGGTATATGGCAGACTCCTTTGCAGTAGAAATTTACTCTCATATGAGTGGAAGAAAATAAGCATGCATTGACCCTCTGATACGTGCGTGGCACTGTTGTGCTACATTATTCATACTGATGAGGAGGAATTGAGCATGCACAGACTATGTAGTATATTCCCTGTACTACTTTATTACAATTGTAGTCCCACCTAGGGACAGGAAACAAGCTTGCATTGAGTACCTAGTGTTTGCTATGTACTATCCTAGAACAATGTTACTCACCCATAGGAAAAGGAAGTAAGACTGATTTGAGCACCAACTATTTGCTAAGTACAGTCATAGGACAATAGAGAAAGGGAGCCAGCATACACTGAGAACCTATGCTAGATGCTATGACAATACCAATTCGCACACATGTAGGGGAAGGAAGCATAAATGCTTTGATCACCTCAGGCATACCAAACACTCCTAGTAAAAATGTATACACACATAGGGGGAATGGAAACAAGAATGTATTGAACTCCCATTATATGGCACATTTTAGTCTAGCACAATGTCATTCACACAGAGGAAGGAGGAAACAAACGCGCACTGAGAAATTAATACGTGCCACACCGACTTTGCACACAGGAGAAGGAAGTGAGCATGAAGCAGCTAGTAAAAGCCAGGCGTTCTTCTCATAAGAACGTTTTCAGTTAATGGGAAACAAGCAAGCAGGAATCAAGCACTTTGTATAGACCGTATATTATGCTTGCAACAGTACTCGTACACAGTAGGAAGGAAGCATTCAGGGCCCTACCAGTTTATTAAAAGGTCTATTCTAGTATAAATTTATTCACACACAGGGGATGGAACACACCTGCAATGAATACCTTCTATAAGCCAGATACTACTCTAGCAAATGTTTACTCTCCTATTGGAAAAAGGAATGAATATGTATTAAGTCCCAAGTAAATTCCTTCTAGGTATTTTTCAAGTACAACATCATCCACAAGTCAAAGGAATGATACAAGCAAGTAGTAAGTGCCTAATATTTGTCAAGCACTATTCTAGCATGATTTATTCACTCATAGGAGAAGAAAACAGGCATGAATAGAGCATCTGCTATTGTCTAGCACTGTTTTAATGAAATATGACCTGTTATGAAGAAAAATGAAATAGTCATTCATGTCTATTCCTTGACATTCAGTTATTTCGTCCAACCTTACTCTTCCTTAGGATAAAAAATACATGCATGAATTTCACAGCTGGTGAGCCAGGCAGTCTGCTGCAAGGACACTGCTCGCATAAGAGGAAGGGAGGAATATTACACTGAGCACTTACTACACGGTAAGTACAATATCACACTTTAGAAAGAGAAAACAAGCATCCCTTAAGAACACTGAATATGCAAAATAATAATTATGCACAAACTTACACATATGGGAATGAGAAGAGCATGTATAGAGTATATAACATAGGCCTAGAAATTTTCCTGGGCATTCTTGCTCACATTTAAGTGAGGAAAACAAGCATGCTCGCAGCACACAATGTTGCCAGGCACCTTTCAAATATCGCCTTACTCATATGTAATGGAAAGAAAGAACTGCACATAAATGACTATTGTACTGTGGTACAATTTTGCAACAACCTTATTCTCACAGGAGGAAAGGAAATGACCATGCATTAAGTGCTTAGCACATTTCATGAATTACTCTATTATAACCTCCTCACACCTGGGGGAAAAAAGCACACATCCGTCAGAACCCTGGTATATGTAAGAAGCAATTCTAGTACAACATAGAGGAAGAAACCAAACCTGCACAGAGCAGGGATACGTCAGGCAACATTCTAGTATCTCGTTACTCACACGTATATATGTAAATGGAAGAATGTGTCCAGTGTATGTTAGGCTCTATTCTAGAACCGACTTACTGGCATAGAAGAGAAGAAAATCAGCATGTGTAAAGCACCTCGCATATCCCTACCCCTAGTCAACTACAACTTTGCTGGCACATGGGGTAAGAAAAGAGGGATGCATTATATTCCAAGTATAGGTGCGCATTACTGTGTAATGGCAGCATGCACATGTGGGGAGGAGGAAGTGGAATGCATTAGCCCTTAGCATACAATTGATACCATTCCAGTATAACATATCCACCTGCAGAAGAAGGAAACAGCTTGCCAATAGCAGCTAGCATAGGCCAAACTATGTGCCAGCATAATTTTACTTACATATAGGGGAACTAAGTAAGCATGAATTGACAGCCTGTACTATTATACTACAACCCTACTCACACATGGTGAAAGGCCCAAGAATTGTTAAACATGTAGTATAAAGTAGGCATTTTTTAAATATAAATTTACCCTCATGAAGATGGAAATAAGCATCCACTGAGCCTCTGTATGGTGGCATGTTCTATTTACTCTAACATTATTGACAGTAAGCAAGCATTCACAGACCACCCAGTCTATTCCAGACATTTCTCTAGTATCACATTACTCATACACAGGGATAAAAACTGAGCATGCTTTGAGTACCTACTGTATGTCAGGTCCTATTCTCGAACATTCCTCATCCACAGGTGAAGGAAAGATTGACTTGAGTAATGGGTATGGGCCAGCCACATTCTATCAGCACAGCATTACTCACACATAGGGACATAAACAAGGATGTCTTGAGGGCATGTCAGGCACTTTTCTAATACATCATTCCCCACATGAAAGAGAAAAATGGTCGTACATTTAGTGCCTAGTCTATGCCAGATAGCAGCCATGCAACCTTACTCACACAGACATGCAAGAAAGCAGGAGTGCATCGACTACCCATGGTACGCCATGTGCTACTGTGTTTTACTACAACCTTACACTCACCCAGGGGAATCAAAACAAGCATGGATTGAACTACTAGAATATGCCATGTACTAATATAGTTCAACTTTACTCCCATAGTGGAGAGGAAACAAACATCTTTTGAGAAAATATATGCATACAACCTTATTCACATATATGGGAAGGAATTGAGTATGTATGGAGCATCCAGGTTCTAATGGTGCTACTCTGATACAGATTTTAATGTACTTCCATAGAAGAAAACCAGCTTGTACTGAGGGCCTGTTGTAGAGTAGGCTTTTTACCATTTGTTGATACTGAAAGTCCTGGCTCTTCATTAAACATCCCATGACACCTTATATACATGGAGGGGAGAGGTGCATCATCACTACCTGGATGGGGGAGAATCCAGACTACCCACATAGTCTCCAGGGATGCTAGAGGTGTCCTCAGTAGCATCTGGTGAGGATGAAATGATAATATGTTCTGTGATCTTCTCCTTCACCAAACCTGGTGTGAAGGTTTGGCTGCCTCATTGCAGCTGTGTTAGAGAGGAAATCTGGGCTCTCCACTCAGTCTGGTATGGCTCGGAATGGGTCATAGTTTTTTGTGTGGTGTTAGAGTATTTGGCTGGAGCACAGCAGTTATTTTCCCAAAGTTTTCTGTCTTGCTAGGCTGGTCTATGGCTGGAGAACAGGATTATTTGAAAACTGTTTTTTGGTTTTGTTTGTTGCTTTTTGAGTCTCTTGGCATTTCTGAGTAGTCAGCTTCTTTGGCTTCAAGTCTGGATTAAAAAAGAAGGCTCCTGCCAGTTCCAGAGCCCAGAATCCTTCAGAGGGATTGATGTCACCAGATGTCAGTGAGTGACAGCAGTGTTGGCAACATCCAAATATTATCTGGACATTTCACATAGTGATAGAACTTATGAACCTCTCATGGCCAATCTCTGGCATCTTCTGCCTTCTAGTGCCCTAAATTTCTACTTATTTGATTAAAAGGATCAAAATATAATCTAGACCAAGGAAGAGCTATAACTGGACATATCCTACCATACCATTTCAGTG
>NW_003852542.1:4223746-4226356 GCF_000181295.1 Otolemur garnettii | reverse complement strand
AAACAAAACAAAACAAAACAAACCAAGGCATCTTGCTACCATATTATTTCTTCTTGGATCCTGAGGTCTCCAGCTGGTCTGCCTTCTTCTCGCCACACATTAAGAGTCTACTCTAGTTTTCTTTATATATAATGGCCAGGGGCTTTAGCTGTGCCTCTCTGTAATCTTAATACATTGCTCACTCATCCCTTTATTTTCTTCCCTTAGTTTTGCCCTTTCATTTGTGCACATTTATATATTTTAGTGTTCCAAATACATAGGATTCATTGAACTAAAATCCTATCCACCTGTAATTCTTCTAAAGAACAGTGAGTGTTAATAACCTGGTATTTTTCACAAATAAAACCTAGTACTTTTATTTCATCTCCTAACCTTGCATCCAATATTTATGTCTTAATGCCCATTAGGATACATCAATAGCAGCTGGGTTTTAAATGTTTTTAATCCTGTTGTAAATTCTGATATTCCATCGCTATTTAACTGCATCTCTGAATTAATGTGGATCCTGAATGTTTGCAATGGACTCCCTCTTTCAGCTTCTCTTCCCTTGTATACTTCTTGTTCTTATCGCAAGCTACTCTGATTACAGTATTTCTCTGTGTTGTAAACATTCAGGGGAGATAGACAACATAATACTTAATGTAATACAATTTGATGAGAATGTGATTTGTTGATTTATTCTATTACCCTCCCCTTGAATAACATCACTGGTTGTCTTCACCTTCCCTTGTTTCTTTACCTGTCTCTGACAAAGCTCTTCCCTGTGAAGCCTCACTGCCATCCCAACTTTGTTGAGCAGAAGCTGGATTCTTTCAACTATTTTCCTGTGGATCATTTGGCTTTGTTTTATTTTCTGTTCATTGTTATGGATATCTGAATCCATCTTCTTTATGGCCCAGTTGAGTGTATTCCCCTCACCTTTTTTCTTTATTGTACCAGGGTACCCGACAGCATTTATTTCAACAGATCATTAGTCTGTCCTTCCACTTAAGTTAGTTCTCCTTTAATACAAGCATAAATCAGGTAAAGTCCTTTAAATGAACCTAATCCAGTTTGAAGAGGATGAGACGTAGTGATGACTGGCTTCACTTCGTCGGAAGTAGTGGGATGTATGTAGAAATTTAAAACTGGTCAACAACTTTTACATTCAGTCTGTAGTTTCAGAAATGGTTTGAACCGAAGAAAAGCTGATTTATATGGTTTACTTGGTTTTAATATATTTAAAGAGGATTGGATATACCCAAATTAATTTAAACTGATTAGAGCAACTTTGGGTAAGCCTGAACTGTTTAAATTAGTCAGAATTTATGTGAACATAATGAGCTATTTTTATAAACCCCAGAGCTGCATTTGTGTAAGGTTCTCCCAGCTGTGATAAATCCAAATGATTGGAAGTTATTTAAATTATCAGGAAACATTATCTTTACATTAAGACCATCACTTCCTAACTATATCAGTTTGCTGAGTTATTTTTGGCTTTGGTAAATTAACCAAAACTGATTTGAGCCTGACAAAAAAAAAGTCAATTTTTATGTATTTATTTAGTAAATCACCACAAAGTCCTGCTAAGCTTCTTGTTCCTTTGCGTTTACTATATTTCCCCAAATAAATCTAATTTCCACTTGATCTTGAGGCCTTGATCTCAGAAATCTGAATTACAAAAAACATCTCTGGGTTTCTCTCAAATGAATTCATTTGACCTGACCTGAAAGCTGCACTTTCTGAAGCTGATCTCATTGCCTCCAACGTGAATCTTCATGTCTTTTAAAGGGAAGGTGGTGAAACAGGGAGCTGATGATTATTGGAGTGCTGGAGTGAAAGTGCCAGACTAATCATTTCACATACATTATCTCATTTCACCTGCTCAAAAACTCCACGAAGCATCTGTGATGCTGTCTCGATTTCCAAGAAAATTATCTAAATGGCATGCACCAAAATTATGTTGATATTTCTTTAGAAGCCCCTTTATTTAAGTGTATAACCCTCAAAAAGGACTTCTTTTATCCCATCAGTCTATAATTCTATGTCATAGAACTAGTTCTTTTTCCTTACAAGTTTATATATTTTAAAATCACTTTATGAAGATATAGTTGACATATGAAAAGCTAGAGATACTTACATATACAACTTGATTTGTTTGTAATGCATAATTATCTGCCTTGCCTGTGACTCCAGACAACCTGGTGCTGCCCTTCATGCTCATGTTTGTGCCAGGGGACACCTCTCTATTCATACGACGATTCTAACCAGATATGTTACAGAGCGACATGCCTAATCTTCACTCTCTGAAAATAGTTAAATTTGAGACTCCCAAGTAACACTATCCTTTTTGAGGATGACTTTGGGCTATGTTCTTCCACCTTTGCAGGGATATGTGGTTTTTCTTCCTCTATCACTAGACCTGTGTAGGTCTCTGGATATTGCTAAAATTATTCACTGGTCAGATTTTACTCTCTGTGTGGGTTTTTTTAAGGTCAAATTTTATGGTTCTCGACCTATTCTTGATTCTGCAATGAGGAAACAATACAGCATAGCCTATTGGTTTAGAATATTTGATACAGAGTCAAACAAATTGGACTCAATTCCAGCTTTATCACTTAACATCTGTGT
>NW_003852542.1:4221388-4222494 GCF_000181295.1 Otolemur garnettii | reverse complement strand
TTAAAAAAAAAGAAAAAAGAAATAATTTTAAAAAATAAATAAATAAATCAAAGATGGGCTTCTCCTATGATTTTGCCTCCAGTTGTGGAATTTCATTTCTATTGTTTCTTCCCCCTTTCAGGTTCTGTGTTACTCTGGGCCACACCAGATGCTCATTAGCTTTGCACTCACTGGGCTGCTTGTGAAGATCACTGGAAATCCCTCCCTCTTCATTTGAGGTGGTCAGCTTTCTATATTCAGTATCAGCTATAAACCACTTCCTTCGCACCCCCCTCCCCAGACTGAGATATGGGATATCTGTTTGATGAAGACAATGGACAGGAAAATAACAGAAGTGGTACATATAGAAGGAGAGGGTTCCAAAGTTTGGAACCAGGTGTTTTTTTAGTCAAGTATATATCACAATCAGCCATTTAGTCAACCAACTGACACAGACTGACCATTGGTGACATGTCACATACACTGCTCGAATGGAAGTCTACTAAGGCCCAATCTTTCCATATGTGTTTCAGTGAAGCATGGGAGCACATGTCATAGGGGATTTTGTAAATAGAGGCAGAAAAAAAATGATGAAATAAGAGGTATACGTGGGGAGATGGTGGAAGTCATAATGTCAGTAATGAGAAAGGACCTAGCAATGAAGTTTGACAATCTTTGAGGCACAAGAGAACTAGCCAGATGTGGATGACCTTGCTGCTTTAAACTGCCGCTTGCTCTAGAGGGGCTATCGTATAATCTTGTAAAACAATAGTTTAGCAATATATTTACTTATAATCAGTACAAGGCTACATTCCACTGGCATTGGGAGGTGCCAAGATGAAAGACAGGATTGAAGCATAAAAAAATATGACAAAGTTATTCAGGTGAATTCTTTATTCAGATAAAGAATTTCATTATTGGTTGTAGACATCTAACAAGTTGTCTTGCTGATGTCAAATTAAATTACATCAGGGATATAGTTCAAGCTCCTACTTTGTGCTTTTGATCTAGTATGAAGAAATGATAGGTATCCTCTAGTTTATGGGATGTGCTTTTAATTTCCACATTGAAACTATTTCCCAAAGCCAGAAGATCAGAAGATGAATAAGTGTCTTGTACCAAATATA
>NW_003852542.1:4211991-4218513 GCF_000181295.1 Otolemur garnettii | reverse complement strand
TTTCAGGAGACTTCCTGAATGGGTCACTACATAATTAGAATTATGATGTGAGGATAATTTTTATTTATCTGTAGTGGTGGATATTGCAAAAATTATGTACTACCTTTTTTTTTTTTTTTTTTCTCATTACTTTAATTAGTGTTCATGTATTTATTTAATGTGTGGCCCAAGACAACTCTTCTCTTCCAATGTGGCCCAGAGGAGCCAAAAAGTCAGACATTCCTGCTCTAAGCAAAGCATCTGAAAACTTTTAATATGTTAATATGCAATGTGTTTCTCCAAAAAGAAGGAAAAAAAAGTGTTTCCCAAACATAATGATAAAAAGACATCTATTACCCAGAATTCGTATTGTGTAAACTAATGTTTGATAGATGCTGATTTTTATGGTAGTTATAGTTACTATTTCCACTCCAAAACTGCAATTAAGTCAACATAAAGGCAAGAAGCTTTGGTCCATGGGATTCGTACCAGCAATGTAACTTAGCAGAGTTATCTCTTCACAGCCATATTTCAGGGGAGAGAGAGAGAACAAGTTAGAGAGATCCTGAATGCCTAAAAGTAATACCCAGGTGCTAGCCAGAGTTCTAGTCAAATGAGATCTAATGCAGAATTCCCAATCTGTGATGAAGACTGTTAGCTAAACAAAAAATCCAAGGAAGATAAGTAGTATGCAATGGATCATCAAGAAAGATGTAGAGAAAATGATGCTACTCTAAACCTATATTGTCCTTCTCAGCCCCTACTTCTGGTCCACTGCATAGCAAATATAAAATTACTCTTTAATTACATCCCCTTTTACTAAATGGTGCAAGACAAATGACATATATATCCCATCCTATTTTATCCTTCATTCAGAAAGTAAGAGAAATATTTCTGTACATGTTGTATTCACCAGTAGATAAAACTGTAGAAACCTGGAAAGACCACCAGAAGAAACATTAGGAACAAGATGACAAAGTTTCAGTGTAGCCTGAATTTATTTGGTTACATTACTTTTAAAAGCCCACAGTATGAATTAGAAAACTTATGCAAGCCTCTCTGTTTGATTAAGATACTTGGAACCAATGTGATATACAGAAAGAAATTTCCATATTTTTCTCAGTTAAAAATAGGGCAAGTTATGCCATGTACTTGTCTTCTACCATCTAGTTGGAGAATATCCAATTTAAAAAGTATTTTAAAGTATTAATAGATTTCCTTTATGCTAAACCAGAGATGTGGTCTTGACGGGACACTGTAGATTCTGAGTTGGCATCACTTTTTCTACCTCTGAAATGATGACGTGTCAAGAATTTTTAAAATCACACACTGAATTCTGAGTATTAAAGATATAAGATGCTGCCATTTTCTTCTAGGGATTAGAGGTTAATCAATTAATACAATATTGTTTTGAAAACACAGAGCCAAGGAGCTGGGAACAAGAACCAACCATCTTGTTGCTATGGGTGTTACACTGTTCTGTAATTGATCCATAGCTGCTCTGTAGATTGTATTGAACAGATATGTAGCTTCAGTAGTCACCTACTTTACTGCTTACAAAACTAGTGTGCTTTGTAGAATTCACTATTGAATTACCTGAGAAATTAATTAATAGTAATAATAGGTAACATCTATTAATTATTAACTATATATCAGATAATGTGCTATATTAACTGTTTTATATCATTTAACAACAATATTTAACTCAGGTATTATTATTATTTTCATTTTAAATATAGGGAAACCAAGCACTAGACAGATAAGTGACTGGCCCAAAGCCACACAGCAGAAATTGTAAAGCCAGGATTTGAACTTTGGCATTATGATTCTAAATCCTAAGCTATTAACTGCTAAAATATCCACTTACACCAATGAGCCTCAATTATCTAACTACTGATAGATAATTTCATACTCACTTAAACTTGAGTTGATAGGATTACTGCTAGACAAAATAAAATTCTCCCTTTTAACCAAAATGCCCAGCATTCCAACATTTTGAGAAAATGCTGGGCTTTCTATAGTAGAAATAGACTACATTAATTACACTTATCAGTAGACTAAAAATGACACGTTATCAAATGTACCAGGAGCTATGATTACGCAGAGCTTTAATTACTCAAAATTCCATAAAATAGCCAACTGAAGAAGTTTGTGTAATTTGCCCCAAAGTTTTGTTTTTATTCTGTTCTTTGCCTACTATTCTAGGCCTCTTGATCCTATGAGCTATCATAAGACTTGAACAAGTCCCAAAATAGGTTCCCCCTCTGCTGTCATTTTCAGTCTTTCTGTTTGGCAGGGCTTTCCTTTATATCCTCCAAGAGTCTTAGCTGTTCTCTAGCAAAGCCCCGGGCAAAGGAAAATCTTTTCAACAAAACACACTTGAAAATTAAGACAATGCCCTTTGGCATGCCTCCACTCCTTCTCCCACAGTTCTATAAAGAATAGATAGTTTCCTGTTTTATAACTTCATATGTGATAGACTCTGCAAATGAACAATAGGTACCAAAGACATATTTCCTATGATTTTCCAAAAAACAATTTGGTTTTAAGCCTCAATCTTCAGCAAATGCTGCCTTCCGGTAGATGGGAGTGATGGCATTTACTGCTGCATAAAATCATAAAGAAGAAACATTTTAAACCTGATTATCTCAAGTCAAGGAATTACCAGGGGAATAAAATGGCCTTACTTTATGGGAAGTATTGGCAGAGTGAAGAGTGTTTACTTTGATTCTATAGGAACAGAAGTATCATGTGATTCCAGCAGAAAAAATAGATATGATTGTATGTATGTGTATATATACATAGCCCAGCTGTACTTGATTTGCCAAACTACTAGAACGTTCAGATTATACATTCCAGAAAAATGTTCACTCTAAGCAGTTTAACTTCATATTAACAATATACATGCAGTCTTAAGTTTCAGCATAATAGAGGATTCTCTTTAGCAAAACACTACTCCAGATTTTTCATGCCAGTTTTCTTTTTATATTTTATGAGAAATTAGTAATTTCATCAGTAAATCACCTGGAAATGAGAGAAATGAGCAAGATTAGAAAAAAACCCACAGGACCCTTGTGAAAGTGTGATTTGCTTGTTCCTTTGAAAGAAAGTGAGCATCACTGGTTGGAAACTGAGTTGTGTCAAAGGATAGAACAAAGAGTTTCAGGAGGAATATTTTGTCAAAGTTAAAATCAATCATGTATTTGAAAATCTCTATGGCTTTGACTTCTCACCTGCTGACTACTTGAATGTCTGTCTAGCCCTTAACATTCTACAACTTGAGCTTCCTTGTGAGCAACATGATATGTGCTTTTATATCTACTTATTCAGCTTTGAGACCACATAAAAATTGATAATCTATTTCTTGACAATGATAACTATTCAGATGGTAAATTGAATATGGCAGGCCAGAAGGATAGCTCAGCTGAGCTCTTCTAGTATGACTGGGGAATAAGAGAGAACTGAGCCGCTCCTGGCATACGAAGCTTACCTAGAGTCATAGCTCAGGGAATACAGCAAGGAGGTAGTGGGCTGGATACAGCTATGATCTGGAGTGGTGGAAATCTGATGAGTTAGGCAAGCGATTGCAAAAGGCTGGGATTGGCAGCTTCCTACCAGCAGAGGCTGGGGTGGGAGGAAGCCTCTCTGAAGTTTTTAGTTGGGGGAAGCTGCACATTGAGTGGAAAGCTTAGAAGAGTAGGCAGACTAGAACAGTTTACAGCAGCCAGATTTGAATGCCAGTTGGAGTGTATTTGCCATTGATTTGGTGGCTGTGAGTCAGCCATACAGGGAAGGTCTTGGAGACCAAAGGGCTACCATTGTAGGAAGGTGGTGAGAAGGTCTTAGCAAGGGCCTAAAGCACAGCCATCTTAATTCTGCCTGCCAGGATCAGAACTCCACTCTTAGGACAGGTTAAAGGACTCTCACACCCCACGGGAACTGGTGTCAGGGGGCACTGTGAGACCTTGCCCTGAAGGATTGTGGAGAGCTTTAAGATCCCAACCCAGTGGGGTCCGAATGCTGAGGAAATAATCAGGCAATCACTGAGGGCAACTAAGTTAGGAATATCAACCACAGAGGTTGGTGGTTGTATTCTGCATCACCTAAAAATACCACAGTGCCATCTGGTGTCCTGGCCACATATTGCAACATATATATTTCCATTAAAGTTGGTCCCTTCTGACTATATACATATATAGATATAGATAGATATAGATATGTAGGAGCACATATATATAAATACACATATCTATATATTAGTATTTTTAAAATTTTTATTTCTTTTTAAATTTTTTATTATTTTTTTTCTCTTCTGTGTTGCTGAGGTTGCTGTAGTTTGGGGCTATTTGGGCTATTTTATTTGGTTTTACTGTGTATTGTTTTTGCTAATTTGTTTGGTTGGTTCTATTCTTAACTTCCATTTTTACTTTCATCAACAGCAAGGACTCCTGTATTTTTGGTCACAGTATTTTAGCCCCAATTTATTCTCTCTATTTCATTCCTCTTCATTCTCCCTTTTAATAGAGAATCTTCCACTTTCCTCATCTTTCCCACATAAATCACTCATTCAACAGCTAAGAAATCACCTCCTTCTTTGGTCTTTCTTCTTTCTTTCCTTTTTCCTTTTCCCTCTCTCTCCTTTATTTGAAACAACTATATTTTTAATTTTCTTTATCTATTCTTATTTTATTATCATTTTCCTTTTCTTGTATTACTTTTTCTTTTTTTGCTGAGGGCTGAGGTGGCATCACTGTGGTATGGCAGGGTGATCAGAGCAGTACTCTGACTCAAAAAGACCACAAGATCATGGTCAAGGGAGCTCTTCTATCTTTGGCCTATAAAGATAGTGTTGGCAAGTCCACAATGTAGAATTTTTCTATTTCTTTTTCATTTTTACTTATTTTTCTTCTTGTTTTTTTTTTTTTTTGTTGCTGTTGTTGTTGTTTGTTTGTTTGTTTTTGTTTTTGCTCTTTTATTTCTCTTCCTTTTTTTGGCACAGGAAGAGTTTGGCTTTTCTCAGGCTAGTAAAGAACACATACTTTTGAGGAACTGACCCTCAAAAATCCTTGAATTACAGACATGGCCTTAACATTTTGCCATTCAATACCATTTCTTCTATCACTCTCATTCTGTCTTCCTGTCCCCATTCTCTCTTGTTCTTCAATTATTTTTATTCATCCCCACTCCCTTTTTTCTTTCTCTTTCCTTTTTCTCTTTCCTTTTTTTTCTTCTGTCTTTCTTTTGCTCTGGTTTATCCATGCTTCTGCTGTATCCTTCCTTCTTTTTGACCTAAGTTCTGATACAAGGTAACTTGAAGCAAAAGAGGAAGCAAGAAAAAAAAAGGAGGACAAGGAAGTGAACAAGAATACATGAGAAAGAACAAACAGAAAAATTCAGAGAGCATGAAAAACCAAAACAGAGGAACTTCCCCAAATGACCAAGAGACAGCTACTTTAAGACTTCGTCTATAAAGAATAGATGGATTAGAAATGGAATTCAAACTATGACATATAAAGACAATAAGGGAATGGATGAGGAAATAGAAAGACAAAACCAAAAGTCAAACAAGAGATATGGAGAATATAGAAAAGATATGATGGAGCTTAAGGAAATGAAGAAGACAATCAGCAAATGTAAAGATGCAGTGGAAAGTATCAAAAAGAGATTAGACTATGGAGAATAAAGAACTTCAGAGATAGAGGATAAAGTTTTACAATTAACCCAGGTAGTTAAAGAAGCAGAGAAGAAGAGAGAAAAAGCAGAACATGCACTTAGAGAACTAGGAGACTCCATAAAACATTCATATATATGAATAATAGAGATCCCTGAAAGGGAAGAAGATTGTCGCAAAGGAATGGAAGCCCTATTAGGCACTATCATAATTGAAAACTTCCGGAGTTTTACTAAAGATGTTGACACACTCCTTTCAGATACATATCAAAACCTGGATCATCTCAGCTCAAACAGAGCTTCTCTAAGACACACCAAAATGAACCCGTCCAAAGTCAAAATGAAAGAAAAAGATTTTTCAAGCAGCCAGAAGTAAGTGCCAACTAACCTACAGAGGCAGAGCCATGAGGATGACAGCAGACTTTTCAACTGGAACTTTCCAAGCAAGAAGAGAACGGTCATCTGACTGGATAAAAAAGCACAAGCCATCCATATGCTATATCCAGGGAACACACCTATTCTTGACCAACAAATCAAGACTCAGGGTTAAAGGATGGAAAACAGTATGTTAAGCAAATAGAAATCAGAAGAAAGGAGGGCAGTTTTATTTAGATGCAAGTGGATTTAAAGCAACTGAAGACAAAGATAGATACCTCATTCTAGTCAAAAAAACAATCCAACAAGAAGACATTTCAATTTTAAGTATTTATGCACCCAACTTAAATGCTCCCAGATTTATAAAACAGACCTTGAGGGGTCTGAGTATATGATATTCCATAACACCATAATAGTAGGGGACTTTAACACCCCTTTGACAGAACTGAACAGGTTCTCTAAACAAAAAATAACAAAGATAAAAATGTGACCCTAGAA